>NC_141065.1:33988427-34078427 GCF_041138505.1 Cibotium barometz
TTCTCAAAAGCCTACCTGACACCTATGCTACTCTTGTTACTACCTTCAAGTATCACAATAATCCTACTCTTGAAGGTATCATCAATGCTCTCCAAGAAGAGGAAAGAACAAAACAACAAAAGGTAACTGACACTGCATTTTTAGCAAAGAAAGGAGGTTCTAAGGTAAGAAAGCCTTGCACCCATTGTGGAAAAACTAATCATATGGAGAAGGACTGCTTCAAGGCCCATCCATGCACCATTTGTGGCCATGATAATCACCGAGAGAAGGACTGCTATTCTAAAACCTCTACATCAGCCCCTGCATCTACCTCAGCCCATGTTGCTGCAGCATCTACATAAGCAGATCTTGCTGTTCATTCCTATGATGAGGAGTGGGCTTTCTGATTACTTCACCTTTCTTGTCTACCACTTTGACCACCGATGATGTAGGTCAAGGGGTTCTATGTCTTACTCATTCTGCTTTAGGACCTCTCTCTTGTCCCTACTTGAGAGGCAGAGATTGCCCTTGAGGAGGGATGTCTTCAAGGTCCATCTGTTTGTCTACAGTCAGTTCTACAGTCAGTCTTCTGTCTATCTAGTCTTGTCTGTCTATCTATCTATTGTCTGTCTATCTGTCTATCAATCTGACTGTGTCTTGTTTTAGATCCATCTTGTCCCTACCCTTGTGGACCCATATGAGGATATCACTTGAGGAGGGGTGTCTCAGGATCTTTTTGTCTCTCATGTCTAGTCTCTCAGTCTATCAGTCTTTATGTCTATCTTCTAGTCTTGTCTTTTTTTTGTCTTCCTCCTAGTGTCCACTTAAGGAGGGTGTTGGAAATAAGTGCACACTAGGTGTACTATTTCTAGTCTAGTTTCACTTAAGTCTTTGTGTCTTGAATGATGAGATGATTAATTAACGTATGGTGGGGTTCGAGCTCGCTGAAGCTACGCCCCATCCCTGCCTGCGCGACCTGCACACCAGCGCCCCCCCCGCCATTACGCCTGCTCTTGCCCCCCCCCCCCCCCCCCCCCCCCCCCGCTGTAGTTCCTGCGCCCCTCCCCTTGGTGCTCTGCCCGCCGCCCGTCTCTCCTCCCCCCTTCGCCTGCTTCGCTGCTGCGCCCCATCCCTCGCTGCTGCGCTCCCTCCTCGCCTTCCCCGCCCCTTCCCTCCTCGCCGCCTCGTCTTCTCGCCCATCCCTGCTTCGCGCCCATCTCTCCCCCCTCCGCCAGCATTCGCCTCTTTCGCAGCTATCTCCTCGCCTCTTTCGTTCGCCTCATTCGCCTATCTCCTCCTTGCCCCATTCGCTATCCTCCCCGCCTCATTCGCGCAGCCTTCTCCTCCCCGCCTCATTGCGCAGCTGCCGCCCCCCCCCCCCCCCCCCCCCCCGTTTTTTTAATTTTTAATTTTTAATTTTTAATTTATTTTTAATTTATTTTTTATTTTATTTTTATTTTTTTATTTTATTTATTTATTTATTTATTTATTTATTTATTTTAACCCCCCCTCCCTCTCGTGTTGTTTTCCGCCCCCTGGGGGTTTTGCTTTCCCCTTTTTTCCTCCGGTCTTCCGCCTCTCTGTGTGCAGCCCGCTTCTTGTAGGATTTCCGCTTTCGCCTCGCCTACGCCTGAGCTTCAGACTCTGATGGAGACTCCTCCCGCCTCGCCCAGAGGGACTCATCCGCAGCCCCCTCGCCCGCCCCCGAGGACACCCCCATCAGGCTTTCTCTTTCGCCGGAAGAGGAAGCGAGCCTCACCGCAGAGGTGGAACGCCTCCAGGCTCATTCCACCATCTGCCGTATAGTCGGCACTCGCCCCAGCAGAGGGGAGATCAGGGATCTTCTTCAGGGCTCGCCTTCTTGCAGATGTGGGCAAGATCCTGGATGTACAGCTCTGGGCCGGGGCCATTATCAGATCGAGTTCGAGGGCCGCCCAGAGCGTTGCCAAGGTCCTTGCCATGAGTCCTCTGGACATCAGGGGTGCTCGGGGCTTTCTTCAGACCTTGGCAGCATGGATTTGACCCGGCAGCGGCGGAGCAGGGAGAGCGCCTCTTTCCATATTACAGTTTGTTTCCCTGGGCTCCGCCGGGAGTATCTTCCGCTCCTCTCCAGGCTCGGAGCATTGGTGGGCTCGGTACTAGAGACGGGCCCCTCAGCAGCTTCAGTGGTGGCCAGAGCAGCTGGGCTACCTTCGGTCAGAGTGTTGGTGTCTGACATCTCCTCCCTTCCTAAGGTCATTCAGCTACCTAGGATAGGGGGGGGGTGGATAGATCAGAGAGTGGAGTTCTCTCGGGGCTCTGAACCAGTGCTTCATTTGCAGGCAGGTCGGTCATCTGGCCAAGGCCTGCCCTCGCAGGAGACCTCGACCCTCACCACAGCAGCAGGCTACTGATGGCCCGCCCACAGATTCGGCTCGGCAGGCTGCCTCAGGGACGCCTGCTCAGCCACAGAGACCTCGGAGTGGCAGCCTGGACAGGGGCGCCGCCGAGGGAGACAGCCACAGCAGCACGCCCAGAGACCCGCTGCAGCAGCAGCCACAGTCTCAGCCTCACTGGGTTCCCGTGAGGAACAGCTTGCTCCCCTTCAGGAGGAGACCCTGCAGCGACCGAGGACCAGGAGATGCCAGCTCCCCCTCCCTTCACCCCCCCCACCCCCGTCCCCTCCCACCGCCTCGTTTCCACCTTCGCCTCCTCCCGCCCCCCGCTCCGGTTTCGGCAGCGGCTCCCTCTCCACCTCCTTCGCCTCCCCCTCCTCCCCCCTCCGCCCGCCTCACCTTCCCGGAGACCCTGGCAGTTCCCCTGGCGCTCACCTGCAGTCCGGAGAGCGCTGAGCACTGACCTCGCTCGAGCATCACAGAGGAGACCTATGCCGATTAGGGCCTCACGGATTTCATCTATCCGCAGTCGGCTGAGTCGCCTTGGCATTAGACAGCGCTCGGAGGCCTTTGATTATACCTTTACACGGCTTTTTGGAGCAGAGGGCCCCCATGAGCCAGCACCCATTCGAGTCCATGTAGTGATACCTCCGGCCCGCGGGGAGGAGGGCACTAGACTCAGCGGTGGCCTTCTCTTTCCCTCTATGTGGACCTTGTGATCGGGAGTGGACTCTAGAGCTCGCTCTCAGCACTTTGAAGACTCAGGCAGTTGAGTTTTCTCACCACATGAGCGATCTGGAGGTGACAGATGTGATAGGCCGACTTTGGGAGTTGGCTCATTTTTTCTTGGATCTCGGGAGTGGATACCTCAGGGATTCGGCATCTGGTCGTGCGCATAGTGGCAGACTTGGCACGCGACCCTTGGATATGTGTGTATACACGAGGTTTCTCTGTCAGAGCAGGAGGCAGTTGCCATGGGCCACAGCCACTGGCGCCTGATCCGGGATTCTTGCAGTACACCGGGTGGGCAGATTCGCAGCCGTTCGGATGGGGACTACTCTCCATCCAAGCCGCTTGCGAAGGCCCGCCGCACGGCTGAGACAGCATCCACCTCAGCAGGGCATCCATGAGGATCATCTCATGGAATGTACAGGGCCTTGGCGGAGCACACTTTATACGCTATCGAGGTTGCTTGAGGCAGGAGCTTCAGAGATGCCTGGTTGGTGGCAGCATTGACATTTTGATGATGCAGGAGCACCACTTGGGTGAGAGCAGGATCCGGAGATACGGTTCAGTGATGCCTGGTAGATGGGACACTTTTTGGTCTGCAGGGTTTGGTCCTTTGGGTGGACAGGGAGGAGTATGCATGGTTATTGCAGATGTATGGCGGCAGGCCATTGTGGATCGAGGGATCATTGTGCCTGGTAGAGCACAGTATGTCATTCTGAGGATGCATGATGAGCTATTGGGTGTGCTCAACATCTATGCGCCCAATCATGCTAGTGCTAGAGCAGAGTTCTGGACTCAGTTACAGATGCATTGCCAGAGGCCGCACATTGGTGTGTTGGGGAGACTTCAACATGCTTGAGACCCGGCAGATAGGGTGGGAGGCAGTCATGGTTACAGTGCACGGCACGGAGCTTGCAGCTTGGGATTGGTTTTGCATGTCACTGAGGATCTCTGATGCATGGCAGCATGGGGCTTTCTCCCGGTCTCAGGACAGTCTTAGTTTCTCTCGGTCGGATCGCCCGGCAGGGAGGACTTATCTATCACGATTGATCGCTTTTATGTGGGCGATTGGTTAGGGGAGCGAGGGGCCTTCCGTCGGGCATTCTCGCTGGCACCTCATTTTCAGATCATGCGCCAGTTATATTGACATTGGAGGAGGGGACACGGGAGCCCAGCTTGCAGTTGAGGATCCCAAAGAGGGTACTTGCAGATCCCAGTCTCGCTGAGGATATTGAGAGGATCTGGCATGATAGTCAGTGCTCTGACCAGGATGCAGCGGGCCCAGTGTGCCCAGGGACTCATTGATCTTAGCTCTTTTCTGCACGCTGCAGCTTTGACACGTCTGGGAGAGATTCGCGAGCGGGAGCAACGGCTGAGACGCAACCTTGCTTCGCTACAGCGCCTTCAGGAGCAGCAGCCTGCATGTGAGTGGGTGGCGTCCCAGTTGAGCCAGGCACGCAGGAGGTTAGAGAGGTAGAGGAGCAGAGACATGAGTTTTACTATCGTCGTCAGGCCTCTCAGTGGACGCAGCTTGGTGATAGAGTGACTGGGGAGTTTTTTGAGATCACTGGGACCCCGTCATGCGCGAGCAGGAGTCCGCCAGCTTGGTAGACCGGATGGATCGGTAGCTACTGAGCTTGGGGAGATCAGAGCCATTGCCACTGCTTTTTATAGTGACCTGCTTTCAGCGGAGCCAGCCACTGAGGATCGAGATGTTTGCAGACAGACTGTGTGGGCCCATGTGGCAGAGGAGGGTCACAGACCATATGCGTACAGGTTCTAGGTGCGCCTCTGTCAGAGATTGAGCTTGCCGAGGCCTTGAGGGTCCTGCCGCGACATAGTTGCCCAGGGGAGGACGGACTGACGTCGGCCTTTTTTATGCGCTATTGGGACCTTTTGGGGCCAGGCCTCCGCAGGGGCTTTCAGCATGTTTTGGGACACTGGGGTGATGCCGCAGAGCTTTTCAGAGGGCTTGATCTATCTTATCCCCAAGGGGGAGGGAGTATCAGATGACATTCGGCATTGGAGGCCTATTACAGATCCTCAATACTGTCTACAAGGTCTTAGCAAAGGCCTTGAGTTTGAGGATCCAGCCCTTCCTGGGGGAGTTGATTCATGCTACTCAGACAGGATTTGTCAAGGAGCGCAGTATCCTTGACAACATCTTTACTTTCTGGGAGGCGACGGCCCGAGCTAGATTCTTGGCGAGGACTTGGTCGTGATGCTTCTCGATTTTGAGAAGGCATACGATAGAGTTGATTGGGGATTCTTAGAGGGCACTATGCTTCGCCTGGGCTTTGAGCCAGGATGGATCAGAGGGGTGGCAGCTTTGTATTCCACAGCTCGCAGCCAGGTGCTGATTGCAGGAGGACGGGGGCCGAGTTTTGAGCTGACCAGATCAGTCCGTCAGGGGTGTCCTCTCGCCCCTTTCCTTTTTCTCTTCTTGCGGAGGCTATGAGTATGTATTTGACGGCAGAGGAGGTTGGTTTGAGAGGACTTCAGCTCCCAGTCCGGGGGGAGGATTTGCTTGATGCTGAGTTTGCAGACGACACGGGCTTATTTTTGCATGGCCAAGAGGCCAATCTTATGCGGCTGAGCAGTCGCTCCAGGTTTTTAGTGCAGCTTCGGGAGCATTGATCAATTGGCGCAAGACAGTGGCCTTTTGGATCAGTAGTGCTCCCACTCCGGCATGGAGCCCGGACCCCGGTTTTAGATGGATTCCTCCAGGCACAGCAGTGCGGTATTTGGGATGCCAGATTGGCCTCGATTTGTCACCTGAGCAGCAGATTGCCCCGCTTCTTCTGAGCATTCGGAAGAAGCTATTGTATTGGAGTACAGCTCGACTATCCTTGGCAGGGAGGTGGTGGTGGCAAATCAGGTGCTGTTAGCGACCATGTGGTACATTACGTCTTGCTGGATTTTCTCGAGCTCTTGCATCAGCCAGGTACAGAGGCTGATCAGGAACTTTCTGTGGTCTGGGCGGGACGGTCAGCCAGCTCGGGCAAAGGTTGCATGGGCAGTTATTACACTTCCGCTGGCTCAGGGCGGTTTGGGTATTATAGATCCAGTCGATCAGAGGTAGAGCCTTATTGGGGAAGCTTATTGTTCGGGGGTTGCTTCCAGGCGCTGAGCCTTGGAAAGAGCTCCTCTTGCAGCGACTGCAGGCTCGGGCGCCCCCTGCAGGGGGTACTTGGGCACCAGAGATTCGCTGGATCTTCATAGAGATGAGGAGGACAGGCCTCAGTAGAGGATGGGAGGACAGATTTGCTTTGAGTATCCTGAGATCTTGGGAGCTGCTGAGACCGGGGCTCTCTCAGCGGCCTCCTTCTTGTGTTGAGGAGCGGGCCAGGCAGCCGCTCATCTGGAGCCCAGCGGTTCGTACGGAGCAGGGTCATATGCTGGGTTCTCGGCCTCCTCTAGCCTGGGGACCTTTAGCGGCAGGCCCAGCTCGTAGTTTTGGAGACTGGCAGGCTTTCTGCAGTCTACCAGAGGAGATCCAGGTGGAGAGGCTGAGTCACTTCAGAGGGGGGTTGATTATGAGGGATGATATTCAGGAGGCACTTACAGAGGAGTGGTTCACATCTCTCGAGCCAGTGGCCCACGGTGGATGGGAGCCTTTACGCAGTTGGAGATCCTGATTGCTGTCAGAGCTAGCACTGAGGATGGCAGATGCCTCTACTATGAGATTCAGGATGAGGGCAGACTACAGAGAGTGGAGGTGGAGTCGCTTTGTTGCAGAGTGCACCTTCCAGAGGATTCGGGTAGTGGCTGCCGCTTCTCGGAAGTGGCATATTGACCCCGACCCTGCTGATGTGCTGCCGGATTGGCGCATATGGGCATATGCAGCGCGCCCCTTGGCCCGGCTACAGTGGGACCCCGGGGAGTACGAGTGGCATGATCCTTATGCATCCCTTGAGGCCACAGAGATCACCTTTTTCCAGTATACTGTTCGGCTGGGACGGCATATTTTGACGGCGAGGAGGACAGTTTCTCCAGCGGCAGCGGGGCATTGGCGTCTACAGGGACTCTCACAGGAGTTCCTGGAAGATTTCTGGGCTCGGCTCTGGGCTAGTCGGCAGGCCCGCAGGATCTCGGCTTTTCAGTGGCTGGTCGCCCACAGGGGCTCAGCAGTTGGCACTTGGCTTGTTTACAGCGGTCTTCCGGCGGCCTGCGGCCGATGCGGCCACCCTATGGAGACACAGAGACATTGCCTTTGGGACTGCCCTCAGGCACAGCAGATTTGGCTGCGGATACTGCGTATTCTGGCCCCCTCTCTCCAGAGGGTATGTTTACGTGGGGTGCCGCTGCTTGGTCGACTTCGTCAGGGCCTGCTATGGGCTATGAGATGGAGCAGGGGCAGTCAGGTCATCAGATTTATTAGGGGCCAGCCTCGCCTGGTTCCGCACCGGATTTCTCGTCCGCCAGCTGGACACAGGAGAGGGATTTACGATGGGAGCTCCTCAGCAGCCTCACCATCTGGTTCACCTGGAGGGCCCGGTGCTTTACGGCCTTTGAGGGGAGATTAGAGCCACCAGCAGAGACTGTTCGGGGGATTTGGCAGGAGTTGATCCACACCCTGCGAGGACAGTACGACCGCATCCGGGGAGACTCGGATGAGGCGATCTTACGGCGCCACGCCTTTCACACCACTTGGCGCTGTGGCCCGTTCTACAACCCTACACACGGGATGCCCCGTTGGCACTACAGGCCACCTGTTTGGCTCTTCCCCCCCCCCTATTGTATGATCTAGCCGCTCAGTTTTTTATACTGATGCTTGTATTTTGCAGCACCTAGGGAGAGTCTCCCGGGCTGCCATGATGTATTCACTGCTCTTCTCTCTCTTAGGAGCAGGAGAGATCTTTTGTAGCCCTTCGGGCATTTTTATATAACTAATGAAAGGATCTTTTCTCGGAAAAAAAAAAAGTTTTGTGTCTTGAGTCTAGTGCCATGTGGCATCTCTACATTTATCCCATAAGTCAGTCTCTCAATCTTGTACTTCTCACCTATATTATGTAGGTGTCACATCAATGAAAGAATAAATCTTGTGTCTTGTCTACACTCATCTCAAGGTAACTCTTTGTCTTTCATTTAGTTCTTGTTTCATTTCTAGTTTTGCTCTTGTTTTCATATTTCCTTCAAGGCCTTCTCTAGAAGGTTTAAAGGGCTTTGATCCCTCTAAAGGCTTCAAATTTCACCACTGGGCCCTACAGTTTGTCAACTCAAATGTTTGCTTTCCTCTACAACATGAACTAATGAAGGTTACAAAAGACATTGTGTGGTGACTGGGTGATGGCCTCTATACACTACCAACAGGCACACAAGAAGAAAACACTATGGGATCAAAACTAGAGGACACCGAAATCCCAACTCCAAGGCACCAACCAACTTAGCAATTGTCCTAGCCCTCCGGCTGACTTAATGGGACACTTCAACACCCTCCCTATTTGCACCACCTGATGGCTTTAGCTGTCTCTTAGGTCAACTCTCACCTCCAGAACCTTTGATCTTCCACTTAGAAGTCTCTCCTGACCATAGCTGACCAAAATCAGCTCCAGCTGACTCAGAACTGGCTGAAATCTGCTGTCCTCTTGCCAATCAAAAATCTGTCTTCCAAGGTCCTCTATAGTCCTCCAGCATCAGCTCACCTTCCCGCACACGTGTCCTCTAACCTTCCTCAACCCTCAGGCTACCACAAACTGATCAAGATATCACATTTTCGGCTCTCTGCTAACAGCAGCAGGCTCACATTTGACTGTCCTCTCAAAACTGGCCAATCTGACTCATCTGATGCAGACTCTCTCTCCTCTTTGTCAGCAGACACTGTTAAGCTCTCAAAACATTCAAACCTAGCCAAGATCCATCACAACAAACCCTTAGCTAACAGCAAACTAACATCTTGTTGCCACAGAAACACCTTTTGGACCATAGACCAATCTGGCTGCTGATAGCCGACAGCAGACTATCAGACCAAACTCACAAGTACTTCTCACCCACTCAAATAAGCCAACCCAAGGTCCCTATACCTTCAGCTGATGATACTGATGATCAGCTGACTCAGAACTAACTCTGTGCCTTCTTAACTGATTCTGACTCAGAATCAGTTCCCTAGTTGTCAAACAGGCACACGCAAGGGTTCAACCTTCACAATCTCAACCAAAACCGCACATACATCACCACAAAAACATCAAAATCAAAGATAACACCCAAATCTTCTGTCTGCTTCAAATAAACCAAATATAACAGTGTCTCAATAGCCTGAGACATGAGGCTCCAAGAAAAAAAGAAGAAAATACAAGAACTCTTGGGAGTCCTCCACAAGTAAGCCTCAGCAAGAGCTCTTCACTGCTTCATCTTCATTCACAACAAAATAGCTTTTAATTGTCTGACAACAGGTACAGATGAGCAAGATTCAACCTAGTCCAAGTATCTAACGAAGAGGCTTCAAAGAGAACCCAAGGGACACACCTCAACAATTCTCTAGTTTTTGACTCTCCCTCCGCTCAGGCTCAAACCACCCCTCTCACACTGCTTCAGGAGTCCACTCTACTGCAGTTGCTCACTCTCTCCCCCTGGTAGTCGCTCCAGCTACCTTCTCTTAGAGAGTCACGCCAAAGAAATCGATCATGCTTCTTGAGCCCGTGTTGCCGCCTTTCTTCTTCTAGATTGTATCACTGCCTGGCTTCCTTGGTTCCACCACGCACTTGCCTTCTTCATTTCACGCACCTGCGCAAAATCTCCGGGCCACCACACTGTTTTTGCCACCTTGGCCAACTTCATCACACCCCACCTCATGTACACATCTTCTATCTACACATCAGGCTTAGGATGGACCTGAAATTCACCTTACAACGTGTTGAAATAGGTCCCTTGACTCTCGCCTCAAGCGTGGTCGTCTAGCACAATTTTCTTCTTATACACATATGACTCTCTCGATGCTCATAGGAGGAGCAATGGAAAGCTTGGGAGCTTGCAATATAGCCTTGACAACGACCATTATGGCGGGAGTAATGCTGAGTCCATGTTTGCTTGGCAACATAGTAGTGCAATAGTAACTTCGATGCTGAGCACAAGGAGGGAAGCTGTGTTGCGCCAAGCTCGTGTTTGCTTGGCAACATAGTAGTGCAAGTTGTTGACGGAGATCACACACACTCTAGTCCGGTGCAGATCCAGCACTTCTAAGCACCAACAGCGGGGGGCTGCTTTTGAGGGTTTGTCATCCAGTCCAGCGCACAACAGCCAGCTGAAGGAGTGGAGGACGAGGAGAGGGCGCTGCGGTATCGATTACACTGGAAGGAGAAGAACCTAACCATGGCGCAGTCGGAGATCTACCAGCTGTTGGGCCTCTTCTCGCTCTTCCAAAGGGTCATCTTCACGGCTCTTGCACAGTCACCATCCTCACTTGTGGCTACTGGTGGAGCCCATTTGGCCTCTTAATCCATCATGGCCGTTGCCCTCTAGCAGAAGCTCAATGTCGTCTATGATGTCAAGGATGAGCTAGCAGAAATCAAGCAACAAACAGGACGCCCTCTTTGACTCCATTGAAGAGCTCAAAAAGAAGGGTTATGCCTTGGATCTTGGCCATGGCCATGGAATGCAAAAAACCCTCCTAGTTTTGCATTCCATGGCCAAGGCCATGGCTCATATTGGATGCATTCTTCAATGTGGCATGGGTATGTTTCTTGGCCATAGGCATGGTTATGTCTCTTAGCCATGGGCATGGCATGACCACACATGGCCATGGAGTGAAAAAAGTAGACCGTGTCAACGCGGTCTACTTCCCTGTTTTTTTTCACTCCATGGCCATGAAAAAAAAACTGCGAAGTAGACCTCGATCTACTTCCTAGTTTTTTTTTCACTCACTCCATGGCCATGGAAAAAACCGGGAAGTAGACTTCGTCGACACGGTCTACTTCCTAGTTTTTTTTTCCATGGCATGGGAGTTTAAAAAAAAACAGGGAAGCAAATCGTGTCAATGCGGTCTACTTCCCAATTTTCTTTTCATGGCATGGGAGTGAAAAAAAAAACTAGGAAGTAGACCATGTCGACGAGATGTACTTCCCAGTTTTTTTTTTCATGTCATGGGAGTGAAAAAAAACTAGGAAGTAGACCGTGTCGATGTGGTCTACTTACCATTTCTTTTTTCCATGGCATGGAGTGAAAAAAAAACTGGGAAGTAGACCGTGTCAACACGGTGTACTTCTCAATTTCTTTTTCCATGGCCATGGAGTGAAAAAAAATGTGGAGAGGAGACCGCGTCAACATGGTCTACACTTCCATGGCCATGGAAAAAAAAACTCCGCGTCGATACGGTCTACTTCCCCAATTTTTTTCCCATGGCCATGGAGTAAAAAAAACTGGGAAGTAGACCGCGTCAACACGGTCTACTTTCCAAAAACAATTTCACTCATTCCATGGCCATGGAAAAAAAAACTAAGAAGTAGACCGCATCGACATGGTCTACTTCCTAGTTTTTTTCCCCATGGCATGGGAGTGAAAAAAAAAACTGGGAAGTAGACCATATCAAACATGGTCTACTTCCCACTTTTTTTTTCACTCCATGGCCATGGAAACAAAAACTGGGAAGTAGATCGTGTCAACGCGGTACTACCAGGTTTTTTTTCACTCACTCCATAGCCATTGACAAAAAAATTGGGAAGTAGACCGCGTCAACAAGGTCTACTTTCCAGTTTTTTTTCCCGTGGCATTGGATGAAAAAAAACTGGAAGTAGGCGGTCTACTTCCTAGTTTTTTTCCATGGCATGGGAGTGAAAAGAAAACTGTGAAGTAACTGTGTGGATGCGGGTCTACTTCTCAGATTTTTTTTCCATGGTCATGGACATTGATCCTAGGGGGTTAGTGAGATTTCTTTGTTGACGGGACTTCAAAGAATGAATATGTGAGTCTTTGAGTGTGTTTCTTAGTATTTTTTATGTGGTCTATGTTTGGGTTGATTATCGAAATTATGTCAACTTGTTTTTGTTATGTAGGTCTCTCGGCACATGCCCTTGTGGTGTCCTCTCTTAGAATGAGATTGTCACCATTGCAAACGTTTGCAAGGCCTAACTCTCAGGTTTATTTGTATGATGAAAAAGGATGCATTAGATGATTCCCCCTTTGCCAGCACACGGTTCATTAAGCAATTTGTGAAACCTTGCCAATGAGAATGATTTAGCTCTTTGGGTGAGTGGATGGCTTCCTGGCCTCGTAATTGTGTGATCGTTGTGTCATGGTGTCTGAGTGATGGTTTCTTCTTATTTTATACTCTTGTACAGAGTCTCTTTCTCTTCGTCTACATCTACTTTAAAACTTTGACAAACCTTTGTTTTTTGAGAGAGCACACTTTATGCTTTGGTGGTGTCTCTCCATGCACGGTTGTTCATGGGGACTACTTTTGCGATCAGCAAGGCATTTGAAAGTGGGCAAAGAGACCTAGTGTACACACGCATCACGAGTTCTTCAGACTTCACAAAGAATAAGCCTGTGAGTGGTGTGCACACTAGAAAAGGAAAGAAGGTAGCCTTAGTACAAGGATTTGATCCTAGGCATGCTCCCAAGATCAACAACACCCCCCCCCCCCCCCGTATGCTAGCGTCACCTACGCCATCCCCCCCCCCTTTCCCTGTTCGCTTCTCTGCCCGCCCCCTCTCAACATTGTCCTCTCCCTTTTTCGCCCTTTTCGCTCTTTTGCCCGCCTCCCCCTCTTTGTTGCCCGCGCCCCTTCCGTCTCTTTGTTGCACAGTGCCTCCCCCGTCTCCTGCCCCCCCTCCCCCCCCCCTCTTTTCCTTCATTTCTCTCTGCGTTTCCTTGCCCCTCTCCTCCTATCCCGTCCCATGCAGGTTGATGCTTCCAGGCTTCTGGGGTTTTCAGCTTTTACTCGGCAAGCTTCAGTTCATTTTGGTCTTCACCCTTAGGAGGACTCCATGGCAGCCCTCCCGTCATCCCCAACCGAAGCCGCCGTTTCTTGCATTTCCTTCTCCAAAGCGGATCTACAGGTTCTTGCCACGACTGTTGCCTCACTTGAGGCCTCCACCCTGGTCTGCAAAATTGTTGGTAGCCGCCCTACGCACAGACAGCTCAGGCATCTTTTTTAGGCCAACCTCATTGGCGAACCTGCAAAGATCATCGATATTCACCCTACAGGGCCCGGATACTACCAGGTGGAGTTCGACTCGCCATTGGCGTCAGATTGAGTCATGCAGCTGAGGTGGAGTTCGACTCGCCATTGGCGTCAGATTGAGTCATGCAACTGAGTCCCCTTGCACTGCGTACAGTGTAGGCCTTCTTTGCACGGTGGCAGCACGGCTTCGATCCTGGGTCTGACCCTTGGTCTGGCGTTTCAGGCTTCCCAATGACAGCTGCTTCCCAGGCGTTAGGAAGGAGTACCTTACTCTTCTCCCGGTGATTGGTGGTGCCATCGGGACAGTGATGGAGTCTTCACCCTCAGGAGGACTCCATGGCAACCCCTCCGTCATCCCCGACCGAAGCCGCCGTTGCTTGTATTTCCTTCTCCGAAGCGGATCTACAGGTTCTTGCCACGACTGTTGCCTCACTTGAGGCCTCCACCCTGGTCTGCAAAATTGTTGGTAGCCGCCCTGCGCACAGACAACTCAGGCATCTTTTTCAGGTCAACCTCATTGGCGAACCTGCAAAGATCACCGATATTCACCCTCTAGGGCCCCGGATACTACCAGGTGGAGTTTGACTCGCCATTGGCGTCAGATCGAGTCATGCAGCAGAGTCCCCTTGCACTGCGTACGGTGTAGGCCTTCTTTGCACGTGGCAGCACGGCTTCGATCCTGGGTTTGACCCTTGGCCTAGCGTTTTAGGCTTCCCAATGACAGCTTGCTTCCCAGGCCTTAGGAAGGAGTACCTTACTCTTCTCCCGGTGATTGGTGGTGCCATCGGGACAGTGATGGACTCTTCACCCTCAGGAGGACTCCATGGCAGCCCCTCCGTCATCCCCGATCGAAGCCATCGTTGATTGTATTTCCTTCTCCGAAGCGGATCTACAGGTTCTTGCCACGACTGTTACCTCACTTGAGGCCTCCACCCCTGGTCTGCAAAATTGTTGGTAGCCGCCCTACGCACAGACAGCTTAGGGATCTTTTTCAAGCCAACCTCATTCGTGAACCTGCAAAGATCACCGATATTCACCCTTTAGGGCCCGGATACTACCAGGTGGAGTTGACTCGCCATTGGCGTCAGATCGAGTCATGCAGCGGAGTCCCCTTGCACTCCGTACAGTGCAGGCCTTCTTTGCACGGTGGCAACACGGCTTCGATCCTGGGTCTAACCCTTGGGCTGGCGTTTCAGGCTTCCCAATGACAACTTGCTTCCCAGGCCTTAGGAAGGAGTACCTTACTCTTCTCCCCGATGATCAGTGGTGCCATCGGGACAATGATGGAGTCCCCCTCCCCGCCGTTGCCTTGGCCCTCATAAGGGCAGCTGGGATTCAATCCCTCCGCATTTGCGTAGCCTTGCTGGAGTCTGTACCGCATTGTATATCTATTCCTAGCCTCCGAGGAGATCCCATACAGCAGCGCGTGGTGTATTCTGACCTCCCACGCCGATGCTTCATTTGCAGACAGATGGGTCATTTAGCTAGAGCTTGCCCTCAGCGGCAATCCAGGAGACCGCCTCCGGTGGTTCCTCCCCCCAGTTCTCGTGCTAACCCTCACCAGGGGGTAGAGAGAGGGGCAGGCCCTTAGGCAGCAAAGCACCAAGCCTCGACTTCGGGTGACCCAGCGGACGATGAGTGGTGGACAGTTGGACCGCGCCCGGGCTGCCAGACAACCACCAAAGCCGAGCGTTGCCGCCAAGCACACCAGGCTACTAGATCTCAGGAGGATTCGGTTCTGTCAGAAAACCGTTAAGAGCATTTATCTCAACACTTTCCCCTTGGTGACGCGCCCTCTCTAGTCTCAGAGCGGGCCCCTCCGGCCCCACCAGTATGGCGGCCAATCCCTCCTCGAGATTTCCCCCCCAACCCTCAATGTACTGAGAGGCCGGCTGGCCCCTCTGAGCCCCGGCGGGCCCCTCCCCTCAGCTTTCCTCTCTAATGGATCCCTCACAACAGCACCCCTCCCCGGCCTCTCTGCCCCTCCGCCCTCTCTCGCTACCGCCCCCCCCTCCTCCTCCCCCAGTCTCGATACCGACTTTACCCGTTGTAGCGCACTCCGCCCCACCTTTATCATCCCCCCCGCCCCCCTGTGCATCTCTCTGTCGCCCCCTAACAATCACTGACCCGAAGCGGAGGCAGCCGGCGGGATCAGTCTGTCGCTTGATTCACCGATTCTCCGAGCCGGTAGAGATGACCATCGCTGCCTCCCCAGTGAGGGCTCTCCCACCAGAGTCCCCAGGTGGGGTCCCCCAGGATCCTGGATCAGTCTATGGACTACAGTTTCTTCTGGTGTCTGTCGACGGAAGGGACCGACACGTTTGAGGAGACACTAGCCCCTGTTCGGGTATGTGTGGTTTTTCACCACTCCATGCCCTCTACGCTAGATAATGGTGCGATGATCTTCTCTTTCCCCCTTCAGCTGCCATCCAAGGTCAAGCAGTTGATCTCTCCCACCATCTCCACGATCTCCGCATCACCGACATTCTCACCCATTTTTGGCCTTTGCCTAGGATGGAGCTTGGAGGTTCAACCCATCCAGGCCAAGACAGGGAGATAGTAGTCTCCAGTCTGGAGGTGCTGCTCTTTGTGTTCATGCATACCTCTACAGCGGTACCTCTTCCCCCCTCTTGTAGATATCTCTACTGCGATCGATGGAGTCGAGAGCATGCATATGCGCCTGCTCGTACAGAGTGGCGTCAGATGGAGGACAGGATTAGTGCCCACTTGGTGCACCTTCGGCCCCGCACGGATTGTGATTATTCCCCGTCTAAACTCTCGCCCAATACTGTTCGAGTGGAGAGCACTTCCGCTAGTACCGCATCACACCCAGATTGATATGCGGATTGTGTCATGGAACATTCAGGGTTTAGGATCGCACACAAGAGGGTCTGGCGGCATATGAGGGAGGTGGTTCCCCCTTCTCTTCGGTCATTCTTATTGACACCATTTACTACTGAAGAGTTGGCGGAGGCATTGACGGCACTTCCCAGGGGCGAATGCCCGAAGGTGGACGGGCTTCCAGTCTCCTCCTTTCTTCGCCATTGGGACCTCATGGAAGGTGGCCTTCAAGCTGCCTTCATTGAGATTATGATTACAGGTGCCATGCCAGAGAGGCTCTCAGAGGGCTTGATTCACTTGATTCCCAAGGAGGGTGGTGACAGATTGGAGATCCGGCAGTGGAGACCCATCACTCTTCTAGGGACAGCCTATAAGATCTTGGCCAAGGCCATCAGCAGGAGACTTCAGCCTTTTCTTCCCGACTTGATCCACGACACTCAGACCGGCTTTGTTCAGGATTGGAGCATTCTGGACAACATCTTTACCTTTTGGGAGGTGACAGCTTCGGCCAGGATGCGGCAAAAAGACCTCATTGTGGTACTTCTAGACTTTGAGAAAGCTTATGATAGGGTGGATTGGAGCTTTCTGGAGGGCACTATGAGCTGGATGGGATTCCCCATGGAGTGGATTCGTGGAGTCTCAGGACTTTACTCAGCCTCACACAACCAAGCTCTCATTCAGGGAGCCTGTGGGGCGACAGATTCCCCCTCTCCCGCTCGGTTCAACAGGGCTATTCTTTGGCACCTTACCTCTTCCTATTCATCATCCAGGCCATGAGTAGTTTTCTCTCCGCCCAAGAGACCGGGGCTTCAAGGATTGCATCTTCCTCTCCGCACGCAGGAGGAGCTGCTGGACTTAGAGTTTGTAGACGACACAACAGCTTTCCTTGCACGAGATGTGGGGAATCTACGGAGATTTGCAGAGATGATCGAGGTTTTCTTCCGTGCATCAGGAGCACAGATCAACTGGCACAAGTTGTGCGGTTTTTGGGTTGACTCAGCACCCGCCTCGACTTGGTGACTAGTTGAGGATTTCCAGTGGATCCCGAGGGGCACTCCAGTTCGATATCTCGGCTGCCAGGTTGGCATTGATATCTCTCCTGAGCAGCAGCTCGCCCTGCTTCTTCTAAGTATTCAGAAGAAGCTTCTATATTGGAGCTCGGCTAGGCTCTCCCTAGTAGGCAGGGTGGTGGTGGCGAACCACGTATTTCTTGCCACCATGTGGTGCATCACTTCGTGCTGGGCTGTTTCTCGGGCATGATCCGGAATTTCTTATGGGCCGGAAGTAATGGGAGGCCAGCTAGGGCCAAGGTGGCATGGAGAGTGATTATTCAGCCACGTCGGGCGGGGGGGGGGGCGCTCATCGACTAGGCTATTCAAAGCCATGTCTTGTTGGGCAAGTTGATTGTTAGAGGCCTCCTTCCCGGTGGTGAGCCCTGGAAGGATTTCCTATAGGCCCGGATCTCAGCCCGCACTGCAAGTCTTAGGGGCCCTTGGCTGTAGAGTACTAGATGGATCTTCACAGAGATGCGAGACCGTGGTTTTAGCTTGGCTTTTGAGGACAGATTTGCAGCCAGTTTACTTTGTTCTTGGGAGCACCTTAGGCCTGCCCTCTGATAGATAGCTCCACAGGTGAACTCTTCACAGGTGGTGGACGAGGCGTCCTAGGAGGCGAGCTTCAAAGGGCCATAGTGGGGGGACCCATAGACATTCTTTTCCTCCATGAGCATCATCTCTCAGAGGGGCCCACCTGCAGATGCGGGAAGATTCTTCCAGGCAGGAGTCATACTTTCTGGTCCCCATCCTTCGGCCCCTCTGGGACCGAGGGAAGGACGGAGGGAGGGGTGTGTATTTCTGTCAGTGAGCGGCTGCTGCCGGTAGTGACTGGCTCAGGAGTCATTGTCCTGGGACGAACATAGTGGATTACCATTACTATTGGAGAGGATAGCGTTGGCTTCTTCCTTAACATCTATGCTCCGAACGCTATTGCAGGTAGAGCCCTCTTCTAGAGGCCAGTACCGCACGCCCTCCCTCAGGCTGACTTTTGGTGCTTGGGCGGTGACTTTAACATGATTGAGGCAGCAAAGGACAGACTTGGAGGTGGCACGGCCACAATTTTCGGAGCAGAGTACTCAACTTGGGAGGAGATGACTTGGCCGATGCTGGATCTATGTGCCATTCCCGTGCCTGAAAACCAATCACCCTCACCCTCTGCAAGGTACAGCCACTAAAAAAACCTCCAAAGAAAACTCAGATCTCTCAAGTCTGCCATGGGATGCAATAGAAAAAGTGAGCAGACCACTGTCCTCATCTGCTCCGTGGACCACCACTAGGATATCGTGTCTGGTAAACACGCCTAGCCACATTGGGGGGATCGGGTCTAGGGAAGTCAACCACTCTTGAGGATAGAGTCAATGTCAATACTGAGCCTATCTCTGCCCCGGATCCCTGTAAGGCCTCTCTCTTGGACCTCCAAGTGTAACTACCTGTGGGCGATCCAGTCTCCAAGAGACCTGGCTGCCCATTCTCAAGGCGCCCCAAGAAACATGCGGTCAGGCTTCTAGCATGTGGCCACTGGGTAACCGGATCAGGGGGTTCTAGATCAAAGGCTACCGTAGCCCCTCCTCTGAGGCAACTGGAGCTATCTGTCAGAGGGTAGGCCTAAGGTGCTCCCAAGCACAAAGTAAACTGGCTGCAAATCTGTCCTTAAAGCCAAGCTAAAACAACGGGCTCGCATCTCTGTGAAGATCCATCTGATAATCTACAGCCAAGGGCCCTCAAGACTTGGAGTGCGGGCTGGAATCCGGGCCAATAGGAAATCCTTCCAGGGCTCAACACCGGGAAGGGCCTCTAACAATCAGCTTGCCCAGCAAGACATGGCTTTGAATAGCTGGGTTGATGAGGCCTAGCGCCGCCCCCCACCCCCCCCCCCTCCTCCCGCGCGCGACATGGCTGAATAATCACTCTCCATGCCACCTTGGCCCTAGCTGGCCTCCCATCACTTCGGATCAATCGCTGTACCTAGCCAATACATGCCAAAGAAACGGTCTAGCACAAAGTGATGTACCACATGGTGGCAAGAAATACCTGCCTCGCTACCACCACCTTGCCTGGTAAGGAGAGCCTAGCCGAGCTCCAATATAGAAGCTTCTTCTGAATACTTAGAAGAAGTGGGGCGAGCTGCTGCTCGGGAAAGATATCAATGCCAACCCGGCAACCGAGATATCGAACTAGAGTGCCACTTGGGATCCACTAGAAATCCTCAACTGGTCACCAAGTCGGGGCGGGTGCTGAGTCAACTCAAAAACCGCACGACTTGTGCCAGTTGATCTATGCTCCTGATGCGCGACAGAAAACCTCGATCGTCTCTGCAAATCTCCGTAGATTCCCCACATCTCCTGCAAGGAAAGCTGCTGTGTGGTCTACAAACTCTTTGAGTCTAGCAGCTCCTCTTGCATGCGGAGGGAAAGATGCAATCCCTGAAGCCTGGTCTCTTGGGCGGAGAGAAAACTACTCATGGCCTCGATGACGAATAGGAAGAGGTAAGGTGCCAAAGCACAGCCCTGTTGAACCGAGCGGGGGAGGGGGAATCTGTCGCCCCGGGCTCCCTGAATGAGAACTTGGCTGTGTGAGGCTGAGTACAGTCCTGAGACTCCACGAATCCACTCCATGGGGAATCCCGTCCGGCTCATAGTGCCCTCCAGAAAGCTCCAATCCACCCTATCATAAGCTTTCTCAAAGTCTAGAAGTAGCACAATGAGGTCCTGCTGCCGCATCCTGGCCGAAGCTGTCGCCTCCCAAAAGGTAAAGATGTTGTCCAAAATGCTCTGATCCTGAACAAAGCCGGTCTGAGTGTCGTGGATCAAGTCAGGGAGAAAAGGCTAAAGTCACTTGCTGATGGCCTCGGCCAAGATCTTATAGGCTGTCCTTAGAAGAGTGATGGATCTCCACTGTCGGTTCTCCAATCTGTCATCACCCTCCTTGGGAATCAAGTGAATCAAGCCCTTTGAGAGCCTCTCTGGCATGGCACCTATAATCATAATCTCATTGAAGGCAGCTTGAAGGCCACCTTCCATGAGGTCCCAATGGCGAAGAGAGAAGGAGAGTGGAACCCCGTCCGCCCTCGGGCATTTGCCCATTGGAAGTGCGGTCAATGCCTCCGCCAACTCTTCAGCAGTAAATGGTGTCAATAAGAATGACCGAAGAGAAGGGGGAACCACGTCCCTTGTATGCCGCTAGACCTCCTCGCGTGCATCCACCACATGTGAAGATGCTGGGGCACCAGTGAGGAGGGATCGAAAAAAGTCCGTGGCGTTGGCTCTCACCTCTGGGGGATCTGAAACAATAGCTCCAGCCTGGGCACACAACCTGTGAATACCATCTCTCCTCTGGTGGGGCCCAACTATCTCAAAGAAATCCCATGTGACTCTGTCGCCTGCCTGAGTCCAGAAAGAGGCCCTGGCATGATACTTGTACTCCACGCTCCTCTCCTCTATTTATCTAATCTCCATGCGGGCGGCGGCAAGCTGACTCTCGATCCACTGGCTATCTGGGAACCTCTCCTGAAGCTGTTTTAAAGAGGCAAGACTACTCCTCAAATTCCTTTCCTGCTCTTGGAAACCCTCTAATCGGCTTTGGGCTGCCTCCGGCAAGAAACTACTGATCTCCCCTAAGCCCTCATCCAATGTGCACGTAGCAAAGCTTGAAAGAAAATCCAATCTCGCCCATATCTGCTCTATCCTACTGCATATCTCGGGGTCCTGAATGAGGTTGTCCGGAATCCTCGAGCTCACATGCCTAACATGCCTCTAGGGGTCCTCTAAGGACAAAATAACCGAGGCATCATCAGAAAAGGAAGTACCTGCCAAAATACCAATCATATCCCCTTGACTGCAACCCCACTCATCAACATAAAACTTGTCAAGTCTAGAGAGGTTGGGGCCGGTGCTTCTCCTATCCGATCTTGAGAAGCAAAGGCTCTCAGGGCTACGCCCAAACTCTGGAAGATGCCAAGGGTCCGGCAGCTATGGATCTGGGAGCGTCGACCTCTCACGTGCCTTTAGTGGGACCCGGGAGAGTGGACTTGGCATGATCCAGCGGATCGGGAGGAGACTCTAGATGCCCCTTTCTTTGGATATACTGCACGGCTAGGCCGCAGGATCCAGATGCCTGAGATAGATGGCACATCGACAGCAGTAGCACATTGGCAGTCTCAGGGCCTCTCACAGCGTTTCCTCTCCGATTTTTGGAAGAGAGTATGGGACAGCTTTCGGCCTAGAAAGATCACCCTCTTTCTTTGGTTGATGGCACATAGGAGTTTGGCAGTTGGTACTTGGCTAGCAGTTGGAGGTCGGCCAGCAGCTTACCTGTAAGGCAACCACCCCCAAGAGTCTCAGAGACATTGCCTTTGGGATTGCCCGAAGGCTCAACAGATTTGGCAGCGGATTCTCTACATCTTCGCTATCGACATGTCATCGACCCGGATCATTACATGGGGCACTGTCGCTTGGGCCACAGAGGCTGGAGTGGTCAGGGCTTATGAGGAGGATGGGGGGGGGGGGGCCAGGCCTCCAGGTCTCTCACCATCGTATTGCAGCAGTACCAGTCACAGCCCCACCTACACACGACTAGAGACCATGCTCATGCCAGAGATGGAAGATTTGCAGTAGCATAGCGGCTTGGCACATTTGGCATGCTAGATGCAGTGAGGCCATGGAGGGTACCCACACTCCACCGGCTGAGACCATCAGGAGCATATGGCTTGATATCATTCACACCCTCCGCGGTCAGTGGGGGAAGTTACATGGAGGTTCTAACCGCATGCGGGAGTAGTGGGAAGTTTTCTTGAGGCTTTAGAGGCCTGGCCCTTTCCTCACAGATAGAGACGGTGACCCCATTTGGCATTACAGACCACCTGTGTGGTTGCCCCCCCCCCCAACCTCCACGGTCAGTGGGGGAAGTTACAAGGAGGTTCGGACTGCATGTGGAAGCGGTTTCTTGAGGCTTTGGAGGCCTGGCCCTTTCCTCACAGATAGAGGCGGTGACTCCATTGGGCATTACAGACCACCTATGTGGTTGTCCCCCCCCCCCCCCCCCGCGCGGCGGCCTTCGTATGTACTATGAGATAGCCTTCTCCTCACAAAGCGGCCAGCAGGAGGAGAAGCGTCTCTTCCCTCTTATGATCGTGTGATTCCCGCCTTAAACGAGGCGAGTCTATATTTAGCCCTTCATGGTTGTATCTAGCCCTCTATGGCTGTTTTTTCTTTAACTAATAGAAGGATCTTTTCCTGGGAAAAAAAAAAGAAAAGGAAAGAAGGTGCCATGGGTGGCACACTTTATTATGTTGGACTTCTCATTTGGAGGGATTCTCCACGGGACTGTGTAGAGGCCTCCATGGGATATGTTCACGAAGGACCATGTTTGTTATGGTCTATCTTGGGCAATTGCTTCTCTTTCCGATAATGATTGGTTGGTGGTTGTGTATTCCACGGCACATTAGGGCCTTCCTTGAACTCTACTTTATGATCGTTAACTATTTGTCATAAGTTCCAAGAGTTTATACAGGGAATTCTCTTGGGTGGATAGAGCGCTACTTCAGAGTTTATGACATGGAGGTTTGGAGGCAAATTGTTATCTTTCATCACTCTGCATACGGTGTGGCATATGGAGCCTGACATGACATACATGTATGGCTGGTGGAGTCTGACATGGTGTGATTGTATGGCATATGGAGCCTATCATGGGAGCCTGACATGACAGTACATGTATGGCTCATGGAGCTTGACATGATAGTACATGTGTGGCTTGTGGGGCCTGACATGGTGTACATGTATGGCTCATGGAGCTTGACATGATGTGATTCCCTGGGACTAGCTATCTTGGAGATCTTCTGTATTTATGTTCTGGGAAGGTTCCGGAAGGATCATGAGCCCTGGACATTTTAGCTGATACAACTGAGCAAATGGGTTTTTCTTCCAATCTAGTTGTGCACTCATGTGTGTGCATGACTTTGATTTTACCTTTGGATGACTTGTCTTGTTTGCCTAGACAATGCCTGAGATTTTTGCCTGCAAGGTCTATGGGGCCGGGGACGCCTTGGCACCCTGTGGACGTGTATGTGTACACCTGTTTGGGACTAACAGGTGGTCTACATGTGTTTTGCACATAGTAAGTGTCCCTAAAACCCCAATTTACAGCTTTATGATTTCACATACTAATAATTATGGGTGCAGGTTCACACACACTTATAAGTGACCAAACAACTTATAAGTTGTACACACTAGAAGGGACTTATTTAATACATGGGGTGCCAAAGGACGGGCTCCAAACAAGATTTGGGCTATTTGCATGTAGGCACCCCACTCTGGACCTAAAAAGCACACGTTTCAACTATTATTGGTGGAGGAGCTCTATTGTTGAAGGGAAACTCCAGATTTGTTGTACGCGCATGCTTTTCTGTGTGCATGAGAGCTGGTCGATTGGTTCCACAGGCTGTTGCAGCCATCTACCGCGACAGATACCCACCAAGTGTATGGGAGATGGTGGCCGACTCCTACTGGATGCCTCGTTACTGCTGGCCGACTGTTTTACAGCCCTGAAAAACAGCTGGTCAGGTCATAAAATGGGGGAGAAGAGCTGGTTGATTCATCTGGACAGCTTCTCTACTGATCGTAGACATTCAGGCTTGTGTACAGCTCTTGGTCGCTTTCTTCTGTGGCTATTGAGACCTGGTCGACTGCTGTAAACAGCCCTTCAGGGCTGGTCGACTTGTTCTGTGAGCCATACAAGAGGAAGGTGAAGATGCAGGGTTGTCTCGAGCTGATGTGGGAGTGCTATGGGCTGTCCATAGTTGTCATGCATGTGCTTTATGCCAGGAATGCTCTCTTGTGCTAAGGATCGGCATCGAATTCAGCATGTGTTTTTCCATAGCACTTCCATGTCAGCCTGGGACAACCCTGCATCTTCACCTTCCTCCTGTATGGCAAGTCGACCAGCCCTGAAGGGCTGTTTACAGCAGTCGACCAGGTCTCAGTAGCCACAGAAGAAAGCGACCAGGAGCTGTACGCAAGCCTGAAGGTCTCCGATCAGTAGAGAATCTGTCCAGATCAATCGACCAGCTCTTCTCCCCTATCTTATGACCTGATCAGCCGCTTTTCAAGGCTGTAAAACAGTCGGCCAGCAGTAGTGAGGCATCCAGTAGGAGTCGGCTAGCATCTCCCATACACCTGGTGGGTATCTGTCGCGGTAGATGGCTGCAACAGCCTGTAGAACCAGCCAACCAGCTCTCATGCACACAGAAAAGCATGCGCCTACAACAAATCTGGAGTTTCCCTTGAATCTTTACGGGATCCATGCGTACATCATCTTTTGAAACAATATGCCCCAAATAATGGATCTCTGACAAGAAGAATTCACTTTTTTTCCCATTGATGAAAAGCTTGTGTTTCCTAAGCTTCTCAAAAACAATGGCGAGATGTTCTTTATGCTCGGTCTCACTCTTTGAAAAGATAATAATATCATCAAAGAAAGTTTTTGTGAACTTGCGGTGAGGTCTAAAAATTATGTCCATCATTCTATTGAAAGTGGCGGGAGCATTTGCAAGACCAAATGGCACCACCAAATATTCATATAACCCAAATGACGTTCTGAAAGCCGTTTTGTGCACATCTTGGGGTACCACTCTAATCTGATGGTAGCCACTCTTAAGATCAATGCGACTGAAACAAGCAGCTTCCTTAAGTTTATCAAGAATATCATCAATTCGAGGAATCAGGAACTTGTTCTTAATGGTAATCTTGTTAAGGGCCCTGTAATCAACACACATTCTGTATGTTCCATCCTTTTTCTGCACAAGTAAAACTGGAGAACAATAAGGCAAAGAATTGGGCCTTATCAACCCCTTTTCAAGCAAATCATTCACTTGAGTCATAATTTCCTCCTGTTGGGCAACACTCACTCTATAAGGAGGTCGGTTAGGAGTGCTACCGGGGATTATGTCAATACAATGATCCTCTGGCCTCTCTGGGGGCAACTGTCCAGGTAGGGAATCAGCAAAACAATTAGCATAATCACTTAAGAAATCAATCTTATCTTAATCTATGGGATTTACAACATCATGCTCAACATTATCACGTACAAAGACCAAGTAAGAACAAGCTGATTTCTTTATTGCCTTGGAAATAGAAATGTGGCTTACAACGGGTATGGTACTTCGACCGAGTAGTACCCGTATCAATAGAAACTTCCCTACCCCTATGAGTAAACATAACTTTCTTCTCTTTGTGGAAAATCTTGGGATCCAAACAATAATGCCATGGCATCCCAAGTATCGCATCACATCCCGTAAGTGGTGCTACGAGGAAGTCTTCATGATCCAAATATCCCTAAATCTGTATGCGAAGCTTCCCAATGATGGGAATGACCTTGACTTCCTTGTCCTCAAAAGCAACATCTGCATGAAAGTCCATGCCTAATTCCTTGGGCTCTAGCCCAAGAGCAATGGCCATCTGAATGGATATAAAGTTATCTGTAGAGGCATTATCAAAAAGGAATAAAGCTGTTTGATCCTTTAACTTGCCCCAAGCTTTGCATAAAATTCTACTCTTTGGCTCATGTGCAGTATTATCCTGAACATCGGTTATAACATTCACACTAGGTTTTGCATCCTGCACATTGTTCCTTTTCGGATTCTGGGGGCATTGAGATTTCATGTGATCCTTGCTCCCACATAAGAAACACTTCCCCTCTCTCATGCAATCAAAAATATGCTGTCTAGACAGCTTAGGATCATCCTTTTTACCCCCCGGCTTCTTTTTCGAGGCCCCTTTTGCATCCTTGGACTCATTGGGCATAAACTTAGATGGCTATTCACCCTTTTTCTGCTCATTTTCAACTCTGAAATTTTCTTTGTATGAGCTGAATTCTTGTCTTTTTGATGCTCCCTTGCATGTAGCTCCTTAGAAATAGTAGCTGAATATATGAGAGCTCCTGCACAGTGTTGTGGAGATACATTGCAAGGCTCTTCTGAATGATCCCTTGTAGCCCTGACTCAAACTTTCTTTTCTTCTTGTCCTCACTAATCGTCATGAAAGGTGTGACCTTCAACCTTGAGAAGAATCCGCCAAAACTTTGAGACATAAGAGGACGTGAACTCGCCTTCATCCCATGTTAGCCAATCCCATTCCTTTTGTACATCCTTTTTGAAGTGAGGAGGAAGGAACTAATCATAGAATTGCTCTTTGAAAGCACTCCATGTACAAGCAGATGTCCTATCCAAGAGCTTTGCCATTCACCAATCACTTGCAGTCTCTTTAAGATGCATATCCACATACCTGAGCATAGATTTCTCGGTGAAGTCCTCAATGCAAAAGGCTATTTCAAATTGCCTTATGAAAGCAAGTGCCTTGGTGGTATCCAGCTTTCCATTATAGCTCTCGAATTTGATATCCTTGTTCCTTGACTTGAACTCTTTGGCCTTCTTGCTGTGACGAGCATCTTGACGCTCTAAAACATCATCCTCCTCATCATGTCTACGATGGCGACGGTGCCCAGGTCGAGGACTGATCTCCCGTGCAACACCCTCCACTCTGGATGGAACTATGGGCGCAAGAACATACCTGTAAGGTGGAGATACCACCGACAATGCATGAAGATCTTCTACATCTCTCAAATGGGCTGAAAACATGTTGATGTACATCATCTCCTCGGGCTTCATGCCCCCTCATATCTGTTGCATGGGCTGCAAACCCCCTCATAACATCCGTTCGGGCTGCATGTCCTCTTACATCACTGGTTCGGGCTACATGCCCTCTCACATCACTGGTGCACGATGCATGCCCTCTCACATCACTGGTGCGAGCTGCATGCCCTCTGACAACATCATTAGAATTCCCTTCACAGGATAACTTGCGAGGTTTCCGTGTGAAGACACACTTTCCCTCATCATTGGAAACACATCGCCACGGCTTTTCAAATAAGCAACAGCCAACTCTTGAGGTTTGTCAATTCCCATCTGTTGGACAATTGCATCAAAAGTGACCACACCAGCCTTGACATGAGACTTTGATTCAATAACCCTCTGTACATTTGGGTCCCTTTGCAAAGCACGGAGCTCTTCAAGCTCATTCATCAAAGCATCAATATCCTACTGATCCTCAGCCCTAGCAGACAACAGTGGATCGTTATTTGCCAAAGCCCCAACATGGTTCCTGTCTCCATCCTCTTCCCGCATACGGCGAATATGGGTGATAGAGACCATAATGCATCTACCAGATTTTGAGAAAGAAAAGAATTTCTGTGCCGGGAATCGCATGATGCTGAATAGATTGCAAGGGTGCAATAGTGCCCCTACACAGACAAGAGGGCCACGAAGTCTTTCCTTTCCACACGCTTATTGTCGCTTAAACCACAAGTAACCTCTTTTGAGGTGTGACAATAAGACGAGGGCTGCCTCAAGAATCCCAACCTTCTCTCACGGATAACGACTCCTTACAGCCATATCCAGCATCATATGAGGCACAAGCTTTGTAGAAAGCCAAGCTCTGATAAACTTAAAATACACATAAGCATGCTAGATAAAAGAAGGATTACAACTCTACACAGTACACCACACTAGGGACCAGAAGATGGGCTGACCACCCCCCCCCCCTCCCCTTTTCCCCCCTTCCCCCCCTTTATGGTTAGATTACCAAAAAAAGTCTGCTTCCAAATACAACTTCACAGGTGCCCAAGGATTCTCCACTTGCTAGCACCTCTCTCTTCCAGTACAGTATGAAAGCAAAACGCTGTCCATAGTTGTTCTACATGTGCTTTATGCCGAGGCCCAAGAATGCTCTCGTGCTGAGGATCGGCATCGAATTGAGCATATGTTTTTGTTTTGCTTTCATACTGTACTGGAAGAGATAGGTGCTAGCTAGTGGAGAATCCCTGGGTACCCGTGAAGTTGTATTTGGAAGCAAACTCCTTTTTGGAAATCTAACCATAAGGGGAGGGGGGGGGCCATCTTCTGGTCCCTAGTGTGGTGTATTGTGCAGAGTTGTAATCCTTCTTTTATCTGGCATGCTTATGTGTATTTTCAGTTTTCATGATTGATAAGATTTCCGTGTTGCAGTTGCCCTTCTATTTGCAGATGCCCGCCTTCTCCATTCCTGTCGTCCGCCATATCTTGCCCACCTCTCCTGCCCATCCTCTCTCGCCAGTCAACCATCACCATTTTCTTTCGGACCCAGGAGGTGGAGGACACCGATATAGTGGATCTTGTGGACCCTCCACGAGCTGCTCCGGACCTACCTTGCCCGAGAGGAGTGCCTCCGCACTCCAACGTGCCCGATGTCCCCGGCACCCCGGCCACCGGCCACGATCACCTCATTAGCTCCAGATCCAGGACATGCTCCACCGCCATCGAGCTACCTTTCCACGTGACATAGCTCAGGTAGACCTCTTGACCATACTCATTAGCCCCATGCTTGATATTTTGGAGAGTGGTATACCATCTACTCGGACCTGATGCTGCTCTCATGTTTCTATGTTCTTAGTATTCCATGATGAGTTTCCATGGACAGTTTTGCATCACCCCAGTGAGATAGCTATGTTTATGTTTTCTTTCTGTTTTATTTTCCATTCCATGATGAGATATGTCAAGGACATTATTGTATCACTTTGGTCTCATAGGCCCATTGGGTCTTTAGTAGACGCTTAATATATCTTTCTTTCTTTCTCCTGCCCGACTTCTCACCTAGCTTCTGCCTCCTCTGCAGTCATCCCGCCTTCCTTCCTCTTCCACCCCTCTTCACCTCTTTTCCAGCCCTTCTTCCTTCCCCTCCCGCTTTGTTGCATGTGCTAGCGTATGGAAAACTCCTAATGTGTTCAAGTCGGCTGCCTGTCCCTTGATTGGCATTATGGCTTCTACCCAAGCCAATCCTTCTCCACTCCCACAGGCAATCCTTCTTCACAAGACAGCTTCTCATCTTCCAAAGCGACATCGACAAGAAATGAACACTACACTTGTTGGGAGGGTCTATAGCTCTCACCCTGCCTGCTGCATAAAGAACATCTCACCATTGTTTTTGAGAATCTTAGGAAACACAAGCTTTTCATCAATGGGAAGAAAAGTGAATTCTTCTTGTGAGAGATCCATTATTTGGGGCATATTGTTTCAAAAGATGGTGTCTGCATGGATCTCGCAAAGATTCAAGCTATTAAGGACTGGCCAGAACTTCAGAATGTTCATCAAGTCAGGAGCTTCATTGATTTATGCTCTTACTATCGTCGATTTACTCAACACTTTGCTTTCTTGGCTTCCCCATTACATGATCTGACAAAGAAGAAAGTTGCATTCTGTTGGTCCGATTCAGAAAGGACAGCTTTCCAAAAGTTGAAGGGCACCATCATCTCAAGGCCTGTTCTTATTATTCCAAATTTGCATAGACCTTTTGTGGTCGAGTGTGATGCATGTGGAGATTGTTTGGGGGTTGTTTTGAATCAAGAGGAACATGCAATAGCTTTTGAAAGCCGCCACTTGCAACATGCAAAATTGTATTTGCAGGTCTATGAGAAAGGTCTATCCTTCTTTCTTTCTTTCTTTCTTTCTTCTGCCCGCCTTCTCACCTAGCTTCCGCCTCCTCTGCACTCATCCCGCCTGCCTTCCTCTTCCACCCCTCTTCGCCTCTTTTCCAGCCCTTCTTCCTTCCCCTCCCACTTTGTTGCATGCGCTAGCTTATGGAAAACTCCTAATGTGTTCAAGTCGGCCGCCTGTCCCTTGATTGGCATTATGGCTTCTGCCCAAGCCAATCCTTCTCCACTCCCACAAGCAATCCTTCTTCACAAGACAGAGCTTCTCATCTTCCAAAGCGACATCGACAAGAAATGAACACTACACTCGTTGGGAGGGTCTATAGCTCTCACCCTGCCCGCTCTCAAGTTAGAGATTGGCTTCTCACAGCCCTACCTTCTGAGTTGGCTGTGCACTTTCTTGATGCACATTTACTTGGAGAAGGGTTTTTCCAAGTTGACTTCAATTCCCCGGAAGCCACATCTCAAGCACTTGCCAACAGCCCTTTTCCCCTTGGCCCAGGGAAATTATTCTTCTTCGAGTACATGCTAGACTTCGATGTTGTGGTAGAGGATCGGCACCTTACTCCAATTTCTCTCAGATTTCCCGCTCTTTCTCGGGTTTTTTGGAGGCTTTTGCCTTCCGTAGGAGCTGCATTTGATCAGTCTTGGAAGTACCTGTTGTCCTTCCAGGGCTACCTTGTCTACTTCCACAGAAGTTACCACAACCTCTGATGGAGTACCCCGAGTTTTTGTTCTTGTTCCTGACCCTTCCATCACTAATGGTTGCATCTTATTACAGAGACTAGATGGCTCACATTTTCAACAGAGGATGGAGATTGCTTGCACAGCAAATCAGTGTCGTATTTGCCGCCAGCATGGTCATATTGAGATTGTCCTAGATCCAGAGGCCGTATTAGGAGGTACGTGGACATGTTCATCAGATGTCTCCCCCTATTGCCGCTCCTACACCTCAGCATACTACACACCGATGGGTGATGGTTAGGGATGGCAGGTGTCCCCCGGACCCCCATCCTTGCACCAACGCCTATGCACTCAATGGAACACCCTAACCCCCACATCCCTAGCTACACATGATGATGACTTTGCACAGGATGAGGATGCTTTGTAGCTGGGTTGTCACGTGATGAGGATGCCTCATAATATACATTCAGTATTTTATCCTATTTATCTGGCATTTTTCCCATAATTTTTCAGCATTTTATCACCATTATTCTATTTATCAAAGTCATGTAGCTTTATTGAGCCAGTCGGCCAGCTTCACAGCCAACCGACCAGCCCATAAAGTGCATATAAATAGCATTGGTTCCCATCGTTCCATGATCATCACATGAGCGTTTCAGTCTTCAGCCTCTTGGAGCTTATCACTTGAGCATATAGAGCATACATCAACAAATGCATCAGCCCATATTCAGCCAAGGAAGGAAGCGCTTCAGTACCTGCCTTTTTAGCCTTCATGCAGAATTCAGCATCCATACATATCATTGTTTTGCTACAGCCCTATTGGTGAAGGTAAAATGCATTCATTCATTCATTTTCAGCATATACACAGCCTAGAACAGTCCCAATCAGCCCCTTCTCTCAGCCTCAGATTTGCAGCCTTCCTACATTCCATTGGAAGAGTGCATAGACTTGAGATCGGTCATCATTGGTGCTTCTATAGCCGTGTACAGTTCAGCCCGACTCTTGCTCTTTCAAAGGTCTTGCGTTTGGCTTATCTACAGTCCAAAGTCAGTCCTCATTCATTCTCTTCAAAGATAATAAACAAATACTCCTAGCAATAGGAGGGGGCCCTTCAGTGGGTAATTTGGGACCCGATAAGGTGTACAGATCTCTCTCTCTGTCTCTCATCTCTTAAAGTTTGAAATGATAAAAGTGGATTGCTAAAGACTTGCGAAACTCGGGATAAAGAAGGCAGTGTGAGACTTGTGTGACAGGATCCCTCAGTACGCATAATTCCACTGCACGTTACATTGGTATCAGATTCAGCTTGTCCACACACACCGCATCCTAACGTGAGAGCATCCTTGGATTGTCATACTGTTAGAATGCACAACGGAAATGAAGACAACTGCTGTAGACAGCAATACACAAATGAAAGAGAGAGAGAAGCTTGTGTAACTCTGCTAAATAAACCAATAAATCCCGAAATAATACAATGAAGGAGTGTGAGGGCAAGGGGCCATTTTATATGGCCCCTGGCTGCTGGTCGGCCAGCCCAGAGTCAGCCGATAGCAGCCCACGACCAGCAAATGCACAGTCGGCCAGCACCAAAAAACAGTCAGGGATCACCAAATCAACTGGGCAGCACAGACATAGTCAGCCAGGCATCTAGGGGCAGCCGACAGCCCACACAGCTCCAGAAAAATAAGAAAAATTACGGAAAGTGAGGAAAAATGGGAAGACACCAAATACAGGCGGTTGCACCCACAACAGAGGCCCTGACATAGTGTACAGACAGGAGATGACTACTAACACCCCCTCTTAGCTCTTGGATGTGGAACCAACCCCAATGCGCTAGAGTGCCGCCGGAGCATAGCCTGAGGTAGAGACTTCATGAAGAGGTCCGCCGCATTGTCCTCCGTCGAACAATAAAGAAGCAAGATGTCACCAGCCAAGATCTTCTCACGAACAAAGTGATATTGTATCTCTATGTGCTTGGTCCGGGGATGGAAGACCGAGTTCCGAGCAATAGCGATACAACTCTGGTTATTGCACTGGATGACCGTGGGCTCCTTCTGTGGAAACCCAATCTCACCAAGCAACCTCCGCAGCCACACAACCTCGCAAGTAGCACCACAAGCAACCTGGTACTCTGCCTCTGTCAATGAGACAAGGCAATAGTTGGCTGCCTCTTGCTGCTCCATGAAACACCTCATGAGCCGAGGGTTAAACTGTAGCCTAATGTAGATCTCCTCCCCAATCTGAGTCACTCCAACCTTGGAGTCGAACTCATTCCTTCGTTTCACCTCTAGTGGTGTAGAAGAGTCCAAGATCCTTCGTACCCTACAGATACCGCAAGATCCGCAATCCTGTGTCCCAATGAGACTTCAACGGTGTCTGCATAAACGAGTTCAATAGCCCCACAGGAAAGCTCAAGTTCAATCTGGTGTTCAGTAACCACATTAATGAACCAACCAACTTCCGGTACAGAGAGGCATCAACTGGCTCACAAGGATCATTAATTGTCAGTTTTGTGTTCGGGTCCATCGTTGACATGATAGGCTTGCAGTTCTCCATCTCAAAGGCCTCAGGCAACTCATGGACATACCACTACTTAGAGACAAAGAACCCCCTCTGGATCTGCCAGATCTCCAATCCCAAGAAGAAGTGGAGTAAGCCTAAACCGGTCATCTCAAACTCCTTTGACAAGGCAGCCTTCGTCACTGCAATGTGCTTCATATGACCGCCTATAAGAATAAGGTCATCCACATAAAGGATGATCAACGTGACCATGCCGCATTCCCGAAAGAGATATAGGTTAGGATCTGCAACCAATCTTTGAAATCCAGTCCGTAGAAAGAAGGAATCAATCTTCTGATTCCAAGCCCTGGGAGCCTGCTTAAGACCATACAAGGCCTTGCACAGCCTGTAAACCATCCCCTTTGATCCTGGAGCCTCAAAGCCTGGAGGCTACTCAACATACACCTCCTCTTGCAGGTCACCATTAAGGAATGCAGATTTAACATCCATCTAAAATATGGGCCATCGTTGAGAAGAAGCAAGGGCAAGAACACTACAAATCGTGGTCATCCTCGTTGTCGGTGCAAAGGTATCATCATAGTCGATGCCAGGCCGCTGAGCATAACCCTTAACCACAAGTCTAGCTTTGTGTTTGTCCATCGACCCATCTGACGTGTACTTGGTCTTAAAGACCCACTTGACGCCAATGACAGACCGTTTCGACGGCCTCGAAACCAACTCCCAAGTTTTATTCTTCTCTATGGCATCCAGATCCACCTGCACGGCTTTCCTCCAAGTATCATGTGCAAGGGCTTCCTTGACGGAAGTGGGCTCTTTGTCCCGCATGATACGAGACATCAAAGCATAGTTTACCTATAAAAGCTCCGCTAAATGACTCTTGTCACGAACTCTATGCGATCTTCGAGGTTCGTCCTCTATGGTCCATTCGGAGGGAAGCTCCGTAACACCTGACCCCCGAAGGGTGTCTACCAACCACCTGGGTACTCGAATAGAACGCGGAGCCTCTTGTTACTGCGGGGCTCATCTCCAACTGTCTGCGGGCTCAACCTCCTCAACTCACTGAGCCTGTCCAGCTAGAATAATCGACTGGGAATCATCATCAAAATCATCTGGGTCTCCAAGAAGGGGCGGCTCATCAACAGTGGAAACTGGAACATGCTCATCAAAAACTACATCCCTGCTGACGACGACCTCGTTCCTCTCTCGATCATACAGCCTGTATCCCTTGGAAAGAGAGTTATATCCCACAAAGACAAGCTTTTGGGACTTTGAGTCGAGCTTCCCCCTTTGCTTCTGTGGAATGTGAACATATACATCAGTCCCAAACACACAAAAATGGGAGACATCTGGTTTCCTGGAAAAAAAACCTCAAAGGGAGTCATGTTTGGTATTGAAGTCGTCGAAGAACGGTTGAGGATATGGACAGCCGTAGCCACACCCTCTCCCCAAAGTGGACGAGGAAGATCACGATGCTCCAGCATCGTCCTCGCCATTTCCACCACAGTCCTGTTCTTACGCTCAACTACTCCATTCTCTAACGGCGAACCTGTATTGGCCAACTCCCGCTTGATGCCATGTTCCGCATAAAACCGCACGAATGCATTAGAAGAAAACTCTCCTCCTTTGTCAACCCCAAGAGTCTTTATCTACAAGCCAGACTCTTTCTCCACCATCACATGCCACTCCTTGAGCCAAGCAAAAGCTTAGTCCTTCTATGAAAGAAAATAAACCCAAGAGAATCTACTACAATCATCTAAGCAGCATGAAGTACAAAGAACCTCCCAAAGATGGCATCTGCATAGGTCCACACAAGTCTGTAAGATTCCTGCCCAGCCCCTCATCAAGATGTCCAGTATCTTCTCCTGTAATCAGAATAATAAAAGATCTTGTTTCTACTTATTTTGGCTTAGAGAGAGAAAATATTCTAGAGAGAGGTTATTCAATTTTTAGATATTTTTGGATGAAAAATATCTCTTCTTATTAAAATAAATTCCCCCGAAACAGAAGTTCAAAAAGAATTTCAGAAAGTGCATTAGAAATAAATTATAATCTCTTCAAAAGGCCTTATCCTAAGGGTCCATATTTTTTGAAAATTTTAGATTAAGGTTCTGAGGGGCCAATTAGATTAATCCAAACATAGGGAGGAGATAAATTAAATAAATTAAAAAAAAATTCCCGCAAAAATGAGTAAATACTCACATAAGATGAAGAGTGGACTAAGAACCAAAGGAAATACAAAAAAATTGAATTTTTGACACCTTAGAGAGTGGGGATTTTCCCTCATGAAGGAGGCGCCTATTTCACATGTGTGGTGACGTTTTAAATTTTCAAATAATGAGATATTTCATCTCTCCTCTCTCCTAATTCAAGTCTAGTTCTAAAAAGTAAGCTAAACTCATCCAAAAATGGTCAAAAATTGACCAAACTAATCTGGAAAATTCTAGAATCAATTTGCTTGGTTAGAGGCTCACTTTTTCCTATAAATAGAAGCCTCCCCGTCTACTATTTTCTAATTCTATTCTATGGTTTTATGATTTCTTGCTTCTTTTAAATTAAAATTGGATGTTATGCCTTGATGGAAAGGCTTCCCTCTTCTCTTCATTGAATTCAGCCCTTCTTTATCCAAGATGTGTAATCAATTAAATAGAGTTAAACTTTTCGTACTGTTCTCTCTTTAAAAAATGAGAATTGATTAGATTAGAGTGCTAATTTCATCTTGAGTTAAATTCTAAGTAGAATTAGAATGCAAAAATTGAAAAATGGTCAGCCATACTACAAAGGAGGTTATGGCAAAATTTTCTTAAATTTTGTAGAAATAAGTTTTATCTTTATGTTATTCAAAAAGAGTAATCCCCTTTGCTTGTGTATTCTAAAAGTGTTATTTTCATTCTATGCATAGAAAGATGCATATTGGGGATATTTTTATTGTACAAGCGTTATTTTCATTAGAATTAATTTCTATGCATAGAAAGATGCATATTGAAAATATTTTTATTGTAAAAGCGTTATTTTCATTAGAATTAATTTCTATGCATAGAAAGATGCATATTGAAAATATTTTTATTGTAAAAGCGTTATTTTCATTAGAATTAATTTCTATGCATAGAAAGATGTATATTGGATATATTTTTTTATAAAAGTGTGATTTTCATTGGAATTTCTCCAGATTCCGCAAAAGTCCAAGCAGTCATAGATTGGCCTGAACCAGAAACAATGAAAGAAGTCAGGGGATTCTTGGGATTGTTTGGTTGGTATAGAATTTTTATATCAAAGTATGCTCTCATAGCTTCCCCCCTGACTAATCTTCTCAAGAAGAATGCCCCGTTTCAACGGTCTGCCAGGTGCCAGAGTGCTTTTGATAAGCTGAAGACCGCCTTGGGAACCAATCCCGTTCTAAAGTTGCCAGATTTCTCTCTACCCTTTGAGGTAGTAACTGATGCCAATGGTTTTACCCTGGGAGATGCACTCATGCAAGAAGGCCATGCAGTGGCCTATGAATCTCGAAAACTCAGAACGCATGAGAGGAATTATGTTGTCCTCGACCTGGAGCTACTTTCAGTAGTATATGCCCTGAAGTTGTGGAGACATTACCTACTGGGTCAAAGATTCACTTTGATGACAGATCATCAGAGCTTAAAGTGGATCTTCACTCAAAAGGATCTCAACATGCGCCAAAGAAGGTGGATGCAGACCCTGCAGGAATTTGATTTTGAAATCAAGTACCGTCCAGGCAAAGAAAATGCGGTAGCAGATGCCCTCAGCAGAAAAGCCTCCTTGCTTGCAATTACTGTAGTGTCAAATCCTTTGATTATTGAAGCAAGAGAGAAGATCATGCAGAATAGATTCTTTGGCCCTATCGCTACCCTACTTATGCAGGAAAACAAAACTCCACAGGAGTTGAATTGAGTTCAAGGGTACAGCCTGGATGATGAAATTATGTATTATAATCGCGGGCTATGCATTCCCAATGATGAAGGAACTAGTTCTGAATGAAGCCCATGACAGTCTTATTGCAGGACATCCAGGTTTCATCAAGACCTACGTGTCTGTAAAGAAAAGCTTTTTTGGCCTGGTCTAAAAAAGGATGTACTTAATCATGTACGTCAATGTCTGACCTCTCAGAAAGTCAAAGCCGACGAGAGAGTAAAAATGCCTGGGAAGTTACATCCATTAGACATCCCCCAGATGAAGTGGAAATGTATCAGTATGGATTTTATTACTGAATTACCTTCAGTGCAATCAAGTTACAACTCCATCTTCGTGGTAGTTGATAGACTAACCAAAGTTGCCCATCTGATTCCAGTAAAAGAAACCTACACTGCAGTGGATGTGGCCAAAGTGTTCCTCAAGGAAATCTTCAGATTGCATGGCCTACCCAGAAGAATAGTAAGTGATCGAGATCCCAAATTCACGTCAATATTCTGGACTGCATTTTTCGAAGCAGTAGGAACTTTCTTGGATCTCAGCACAGCTGAGCATCCCGAGACTGACGGTCAAACTGAAAGGGTGAACCAAGTAATCGAAGATATACTTCGGTCATGCTGTGGCAGGGAACCCAAGAAGTGGCTAAGCTACCTGCACCTACTCGAGTTCGCCTACAATGCTTCTTATCTCACCGAAGTATTGGGATGAGCCCTTTCAAAGCTCTGTATGGACAAGATTGCTTAACTCCATTAACTTGGTCCGACCCATTGATTAGGGTCGAGATGTCCAGACAGATGCTTGACGACATGGAGCAGCAGATGCAGTCAATTTGCAAAGATATAAAAGCTGCCCAGGATAGACAGAAGCAGTATGCAGATAAGAAGAGGACAGACAGAGAATTCGAAGAAACAGATATGGTCTTCATTCGAGTACGCCCCAAGAGAAGTTCTCTATCTCTTGGGAAGTACAAGAAGTTATCCCCCAGGTATTGTGGGCCATATCTGATTACAAAGAAAGTAGGTGACTTAGCCTACGAGCTTCTTCTGCCTCCTCATCTCAAAGTACATAATATATTTCATGTCAGCCTTCTTAAAAAGTATGTACGAAGCCCGAATCATATGCTTGATGATGAAATCGTAATTTCTTCAACCCAAGGGCAGATGGAACTCCAACCTGAAGAAATCCTTGATGTTCGAGAAAAGGTTCTCAGGAACAAAATTCTGAGAGAATTATTGGTCAAATGGAAGTTCTATCCTTTTGAAGATGTCACCTGGGAGAAAGAAGCCGAACTATTGCGGGATTACCCCCAGTTTGCAAGATGAGGACATCTCGCGTTTTTCAAGTGGGAGAGAATGTAAAATTCCTCCCCAGCCCCTTAAGATGTAGAATTTCAAAAGGTGCATTAGAAATAAATTATAATTTGTTCAAAAGGCCTTATCCTAAGGATCTAGATTTTCTAAAAATTTTAGATTAAGGTTCTGAGAGGCCAATTAGACTAATCCAAGTATAGGGAGGAGATAAATTGAAGAAATAAAGAAAATCCCCTCCCAAAAATGAGTAAATACTCACATAAGATGAAGAGTGAACTAAGGACCAAAGGAAATACTAAAAAAATGAATTTTTGATACCTCAGAGTGGGGATTCTCCCTCATGAAGGAGGCGCCTATTTCACATGTGTGGTGGAGTTTTAAATTCTCAAATAATGAGATATAATATCCTATCCATCATACGATTAAATGTGGCAGGAGCATTGGTGAGACCAAAAGGCATCACCAAAAATTCATATAATCCAAAGGCTGTCCTGAATGCAGTTTTATGGACATCTTGTGGCACCACTCGTATTTGGTGATAACCACTCTTCAAATCAAGTCGGCTGAAACAAGCCGAACCATCAAGCTTCTCCAAAATGTCATCAATACGCGGAATTGGGAATCTGTTCTTGATGGTAAGCTTATCTAAAGCTCTATAGTCCACACACATGCGGAATGAGCCGTCTTTCTTTTGGACAAGAAGTATAGGAGAGCAATAAGGTGAGGAATTAGGCTGAACCAAACCTTTCTCTAAAAGCTCATTTACCTGCTTCATGATCTCTTCTTGTTGTGCGGCACTCACACGGTATGCGGGTTTGTTAGGTGGAGAACTACCTGGCACAAGATCTATGCGATGATCTTCAGGCCTTTGGGGAGGTAATTCACCTGGCAATGCATCAGCAAAACAGTCGTTGAATGCATGAAGAAAATTCAATCTATCATAAGTCATAGCATCCACATTTTGATGACTTGGTACAATGCTATCACGAACAAAAACCAAGTACGCAGAAAGACTCTTTTTCATTGCTTTATTAATCTGGATGTGAGATACAAGTGGGATGGAATCTCCTTCTTTGCCAGCATCAATGAAATGCATACGGCCTTTATGCATAAAAGAAATCATGTTGGTCTTGTACTCTTTGCGGGGCTCAAGCCTATGATGCCATGGCTTGCCCAACAATACATCACATCCATTTAGTGGTGCAACTAAGAAATGTTCATTATCAAGGTGGCCCTGGATATGTATGCGCAACTTCCCTATCAGTGGGGTAACCTGCACCTCTTTACCAACAAAGGTAGCTTCGGCTTCAATCTGAGGTCCCATGTTCTCAACCTCAATACCCAAGGCAGCTGCCGTTTGTATAGAGATGAAGTTATCGGTTGCACAGTCATCAAACATGAATAAGGCAGGCTGTTTCGGGTGCAATTCAATGCCCGAACAATAAGCTAGTTGCAATCCGGAGCGAAACTTCCTCTTTCTTTCATTCTCAGTGATTTGCATAAAAGGAGTTACCTCCAGCAACACTTTCCAAAACTTGTTGACATACTGTTGCACACTTTTATTATCTCTTTGCTCAAGTCTATCCCACTTTTGGGTGAGAGTTTGCTCCGCATTTAGTGGCAAAAACTGAGCATAGAATCTGTCCTTAAACTCCTTCCAGGTGCAAATGGGGTCCTTGGTGATCTTTTCAGTGATCCACCAATGAGCAGCGATCCCTTTCAAAAACATGCTAGCATGGCGTACTTTAGACTTCTCAGTGAAGTCCTCATCGCTAAAAGCAATGTCAAACCGTGCCACAAATGCTAACACTTTGGAAGCATCATGTTCTCCATGAAAAACATCAAACTTAACGGACTTGTCACCTACTTTAAATTCCTTGAGCTTTCTGGCATGAGGCTCATGGTCCCCTCTTTTTCTTTTCCCCTTATCCAACGGGGCAGCCCTATCTGCATGGGCTCCATGGGCCATCTTGGAAGTTTCATGAAGCACGGTGGCATGTGCTCCACGAGCTTGAGAATCAGATGCATGTGACTTTCCTGCATAAGGCAATGTCTCTCCATGAGACAACTCAGAAGGCAAAGCTCTTCTAGTGGCAGACCTGTCACCCCTACCATGGGATACATGTCTTGAATGCATGTGACCATCATACCCTCCATGAGCACTAGCATACATATACATGTCAGGCTTTGTGCCTTGTGGAGAAGATGCATGACGAGAGGTGACTGTCACCTCTTCCCTTTGCATAAAAGACCTCAACCTTTGAGATGCGGGATCTCCATGCTTCAAGCGAGGTTGATTTCTGAATTTCAGCTCTCTATCTTCCCCCTCTTTGCTGTCACCTTTGCGGAGGAGATAGGAAAGTGCCAACTCCCTTGGCTTCTTGCCCACTTCCCGTGCCATGGACTCAAAAGTCACATCTACCATTGCATCGGCTTTCCTTGCTTCTATGGCACTTTGCACATGGGGATCTTCATGCAAAAATTTCAGCTCTTGCTCTTGTGCCTACAAAAGCTTTCTCATATGCTCCATTTCAGCCCTCATTGCATCAGGCTCTTCTTCTTGCATGACTGTCTTTCCTCGATACAGTTGTCCCTTTGAATCACTATCATTTACCCCTTCAAGGGGCTTGTGCCTTCCTTGTAGAGCATCAGAACCACGTGAGGCACTTGATGGGCCCCTTGAATTAGGCACTTCCAAAGGGTGGCCTTGGCTGTCCATTGTGTTAAGTGTGCTAGAAACGGGGAGTCCAATACACAGGTTCGTTTCCCCACTAAGAAGAGGGAAATAACCGTGCTCTGATACCAATGAAACCGATCCCGTCAAGTGGGAATAGACTCCGTTGGACACCCACACGCGTAATAGCACAACTTAATATTACAATTTGAAATGGACAACTTAATAACAACTGAAAATTGAAATGAAATGAAATGTTGATAGATGGACACCAGCACTGGGGCCGGAACGGGCCGACCTCCCCCTCAATATATGATGTATTATTGGGAGTATTTAACAAATACAATGCTCCATGGGTTCAATGAGCCAGATGATGTCCATGTACAACTGAGATGAATACAGTACCAAACAAGAGGCTCGAAGTAGATGTTTGAAGGAGAGCGACCACTTGAGTGGTCCAGTCTCTACGGTCATGTGCCTTCACTGGAATCCGCAGAGAGCGCCCCACTGGTGTTCCAGGCCCACGCACAAACAAGCGCTCCCGTACTAACGCCTGGCTCTCCCGATCTCAGCACCTTTGGACCGAGGTTCTCCAAAAGCTTGGACTACCCGGGTGTTAGCGGTAGAGAGAATCCTTTATCATATGTACAACAAAGTTCTTTACTTAAATCTGAATTCACTTACTTGTAGCTCGCAAATGGACGACAGATACCCGAGGTGTCTGTGTGCAGCTACTAGAGGTGAACACCAGGACACAGCAGCCTGTCGAGGAGGATGAGGAGTAGCTGCCTGTGGGGAAGGTGTAGCCACCTGAAGAAGGGAGATGCCGCCTATGGAAGGGAGGCGCAACCGCCTGCAAAGGAGCACAGCCGCCTGCTGTGGAGGAGGAGGCGTAGCTGCCTGCAAGGGGAGGATGAGGAGAGCAGCCTGCTGTGGGAGGCGCTACCACCTGGAGAGTGCAGAAGTCGCCTGCTGCTGCAGCCGCTTGTAGGGTGGTGCAGCTGCCTGTATGGGCAAGAGACACCCGGCTGCCGCTCGTGGGGTGGAGGCACAGCCGCTCGCAGTAGACAGGCGCAGCCGCTTGTGGCTGCGAGTGGGAGAGAGGCGCAGTCGCCTGAAGGAGTTGCAACCGCCTGAGGAGATGGTGAAACCGCCTGGCTGCAAGAGCACAGCCGCCTGCTATGATGCTGAAACCGCCTGCTGCAGCCTGCGCCACCTGTAGTGTAGAGGGCAGTCCCACGCAGCCTGTAGAGTAGAGTGCAGAGCTGGAGAATAAACGTAGCCGTTTGCTTGTGGAGATGGAGGTAGCGCAGCCTGAGGAGGAGGAGGCGCACACACGTCTGGCTGCAGCCGCCTGGTGGTGCAATCGCCTAAGAGCCAACGATGAGGAGATGATTGCCGGCTCTATGCCTTTACGGGTGGGGTGGTCGCTTTCTTTTGTAGAGATTGGAGAGGAGTTACACGACCACAGCTGGCCGGCTCCCCAAGGTTGCATGGGGGTGGCCAGTTTCATGGTCCTTGAGCCTCATGCTCAGAATAGAGATAACCTCTAGATTCTAGGCTTCTCAACCATGAAAAGAATTTTTCTTGAAACACATTCAAGAAAAACATACAACACTTCTCCTTGCATTTACACACAAGGGTTAGGTGTTCAAACACAAAAACCATGAAGGATCAAAAACTAATAGCTTTGTAACCTCAAAGAATACTTAGCTCGTCTTCTTTGCCGAAAACATCATGAAGCCATGAGGCAAATAGAACTCCATTATAGCTTGCTTTGAGCTTGAGAAGCAGCTTCCATCATACGAAGATAGAAGATAGACGCCTCCTCACAAACTCCAAGAAACCATAATGTTCACTTTCCATTATGCTTGGTACTATGTACAATCCTACCGATGGCCATAGTATGCACCTTAATAAGATCGTTCTCACATAAGAATGAGAGAAAGCCTTACGCTATGGTACCAATGTAACTCGCCCAGGAAGTGCAAGAGGGGCCGTGCATCGCTTGACCATGGGCACAATTAAACATTTCGGCATTTAATCACAACCATTAAACAATCCACAAAGCTAAAAACAAAAGTTGCACATATAACACCGCATAGAGGCCGGAATGGGCCAACCCCCCTCTTAGAGTATTTCATTATCCAAGGAGAAATATAACATGTACAAGCTTTGAGGGCCTTACTCTCCCCATGGGAGATGCCGGATTTTCCACATACAACCATAAACCTGTCCTTCATTCAATATGGATCCTTCCATAGGCGCACAAACATGTATAACAGCCCGTCCCACATGGCTCTTCCATACGCGCATAAACTTGTATGACAGCCCATGTGGCTCATTCATGAGCTCATAAACCTGTAAACCAGCCCATGTGGCTCATTCATAAGCTCATAAACCTGTAAACCATCACATATGGCTCATCCATGAGCGCATAAACCAGTATAACAGCCTGTATGTCGCATCCATGAGCACCAAAACTTGTAAAACAGCCTGTATATTGCATAAAACCAGAAATTTCAGCAAGCTTTAGGACTGTTTTGCTGAAAAACAGCCATCCGGGGTGTGCAAGATGGTTCGCCCAAGAGATGACTCTCTCATGTTCAAATAAGCAAGAAAATGCTACAATGCCATGTGTAGAGCTGAATTGACAAGTGTGAGGACACTTGTCTCACTTTTATCCTCCTATCTGCCACATGTCCCGAATCCAAAGGCCAAAAATTCCACAATCTTCAGCTCTCAACATATCCCAGATGATAGCTAATTTCACAATGGCACTTTGGCAATACTCGATCTCTCCTGAATCCTGGAGGAAATGACGTGAACGGAAATTCCATCAAAGATTGCCAAAAATAGCAACCTCCTCCTAAAATCTAGGAGATAATCTCTCTGTGTTCCACCACATGAGAAATACATGTAAACACATGTAGAAACCTATTTCATTGCTCGATCTCTCCCAAATCCTCAAGTGTTCGCCATACATACTTTCCACTTGACACTTGCGCTCCAAAGCCCATTTCTGTGTCCAAGGAACCATCTCGGGTGCCTGGACCATGCCACGAACACTTGGTCCTCTGTACTAGATAATCCCCCATTCCCCACGCTTGTACACTCTTGATCTTTTGGGCATCCAAAGCCCATCCACACACATGAATTCTAGAGATGCCCAAAATGGTGACACCGACAGTAGGGTAAATTAGTTGACCAGCATCCTATGGACATATATAAAGGCGAGCCAGCCATAGTCCATAAATCATCAGATAAAAATCCAAGTTATCAACAGCAATCAAGCATGTGTGCTTAGGCAACCAGCCTTTGCATACTTTTAGCATTCTTTGTGCTTTCAAGCCCAAGGCATCCGAAGCTCAGTCTCTTCCCAGAGTTCTCAACACACCAACCCTCATTGTTGAAATGTGACACAATGGAGATTATTCCTAGCATTGTCGTTCATCTAGTGAGAGTAGTGTATTTACGCTACATGTTAGGCCAATGATTGTGGTGTAATTACACCCCATGTTAGCCTATCTTCCTTGAATCAGGCCACCTAGAAGACATTCAATATCCCGGTATTTCTAGTTTGTGACTCAAGGAGGCAAGGTCACGACTTCAAATCCCTGCAGAACCCCATTGGTATTGTGGTTGCTTTGCAACCACAAATAACTCGTAACTCCTTTGGGTGGAAAGACCAAGCGACTTCAAATCCCTGCAGACCCCCATTGGTATTTGTGGTTGCTTTGCAACCACAAATAACTCGTAACTCCTTTGGGTGGAAAGACCAAGCCGCCTCCGAGTACCAAATTGCAACTACATATGGTGTGCAATTCGCCGCCGAATCCATACAAGTACAGAGTGTCCGTTGTTGAAGCCTAGGTAGCAATAGTTTTGCGCTCATTGCTAGCACTGTTTAGCACCATGGGAACCACGATACAGCTCGTTGTTGGTACCAAGGAAACCTAGCAAACCTAGCAGGGTGAACTCCAGCACTACGATAGATGCTCCCCACGCCAAGAAACCCAATCTCCTAGAATTTGTATAATTGCCACCAATCAGTACAATATCATCTCCGACCGAAAATGGAAAGCCGGCATCTAGAGTGCTGGGAGATGGCTTCTTCACATAAAGAGGGTATTAGAAAAAGGGACCTTACAAACACGAGCTAGCCATAACCTGAGCACAACATGATGATGGTGAGGCGTTGATTTCCAATTCCAGATTATTGCATGTTACACCAAATAATGAAAACAAAACTTACAAAACATGAAGTTGATGGTAATCTAATGAATCATTCCTCAAGGTTTTTCTCTACCACAAGCATTTCTTGCCAAGAATTTTCACTAAACTAATCAGCAAAGACCACTCCAAATACCTGTAGGTAGTGATTCACACAAACCAATATACAATAGAAATACAAACCTGTGCATGCACGCAGGTTATAACTTTAATTAAATCAAAACGAAGGGTTAGGAAGGAACCTTGTTGTAAACGTGATCCAGAGTTCTCAAAATTCTCTCTCACAAGGGGCCTTGGTTGCATAATTGACATGCCCGAGCGAACCTCGTGGCGAATGGCATCAAGTTGTGCCATCGCCTCACGCAGTTCCTTTTGCACCTATTTACAAGGGCACTGGTCATGTATCCAACATAATGGGATCTATACATTCAGATTCAAATCCTCCAAGATGCAAGTGGGTAAGTCCTAGTAGGGGAGAATTTAGAAATACACTTACACACATATATACATGTACCTGTGTATACACAGATGAACTATAAAGAATACATGCAAGCATACAATAAAATATCTAAACATAGCTATGTATGCATGTAAGTCACCCACACACACACACACACGATGACAAATGTTTACATACACACACATGTATGCATGTACTTAATACCACATGTATGAATGTACATCTAAAAAAATATAGTCAGCAACTAATTCACAAAAAAACACACAAATGTATGTATGCAGGCATGTGATACATAAATATGAATGCACATGTAATAATAAATTCATACATATATATGTACATAATACATATATATCAACACATATACACAAGTATATGCATGTATGTAGAACACGGCTGTATGAGTCATAGCACTATATGAGCTAGTAACACAGTGGGTAACAGCGCCAAGAGGTATGTCAGCAAAGACTTCTAGCATGATAGGGGTGAAACAGCGATGCCCTCTCTCTCTCTCTCTCTCTCTCTCTCTCTCTCTCTCTCTCTCTCATGCTCTCTCGTGCGTGCGCCGTTTGGGCTCAACATAGATGGGGTATCTCACTTCATTGACAAATTGGGTGACACAGGTTCTCCGCTGGCAGATACACTGGTCCCTATCTTGTTATATGTAGATGATGTACTGCTCATCTCATTCTTAATGGAGAGGTTGCAACCACACAAACTTGGAGGCATTGCAGGTGTTTTATGAGCAGTGAGCTGCAATACCTTACAATGAACGCTGGCAAAACCAAGGTCACAATCTTTAACACATCACACCCAGTGCTACCCAAACATCATTTCACATATGCAAGGATTCTGTGGAGACAGTCACATCCTATGTTTACTTGGGAGTTACTTTCACTCCTTCAATTTTCTCCGTAGCCTGGGCTAGGTTGATGAGATGTTACATGCACAGAAACTGATCGTGTTTACTTAACCACAATCAAGTGCTTAGTTACAGAATTAGCATGCAAAGAAGGAGATAAGGATAGCGAATGCTCATGACAACAATTAGGATCCCAATAACCCAATAAAACCCCACCACGGATGGTGTATTTGCTCTAAGGGAGGCCAGCTCTCCCAATTCCATAGCTGCCAGAGTCTCTCCCGGGCCACCTTGGCTGGCGGGATGTCTATGCAAAGTTAGGTGTAATCATAGTTGTTTCTCGTACCAGTACGAACCTATTCGTACGGCACGGTTCATGCGGTCCGTACTGTATCGATATCATCCGGTCTCGTACAGTACCATAACCTTCCCTCACATTCAAGTTCCATAGCCTGACCTGATTTGGACTGCAGCAATAATTGCAGTATATTCAAAGTGAAGGATAGTGACCTGATTTTGGACTGCGTCAACTTAAAGACTTGCGTTTCCTGTTGTAGGGCTGGAACGCACACAAACACCTACTGTAAACCTGTGTTTCTCATCTGATGGACTGAAACGCACATGTGAACCTACGTTTCTCCGCTGTTGGACCAAAACGCACAATGAACTCGTGTCGTTGGGTTGAAACGCACACAAACACCTACTGTAAACCTGTGTTTCTCATCTGATGGACTGAAACGCGCATGTGAACCTACGTTTCTCTGCTGTTGGACCAAAACGCACAATGAACTCGTGCCATTGGGTTGAAACACACACAAACACCTACTGTAAACCTGTGTTTCTCATCTGATGGACTGAAACGCACATGTGAACCTACATTTCTCTGTCGTTGGACCAAAACCACAATGAACTCGTGGCGTTGCCTAGCACACCTGCTGAGGGCGGCTTCTGCAAGGAGTATTGTTGTGTTGGCTTCCTGCACTTGCACTGGCTACTTGTGGAGCGGTTGCCAGCTGCACACAATACCTTGTGTCATGTGCACAGTGTGTATCTACCGTGTGCTACACGCACACAAGTCTAGCTTCAAGGTTGGGGAAGCTTGGAGCTGGGCAGGCTGATTGGCAAGCTGAGTTAAGGATAGACTAACGCGCAGGCATCCAAGTATGGACGGGCGGGTGCCCAAGTGTGGATGCCCGATGACCGGCCAAGAGCCTATAAAAGGGTGGCCAAGGTTAGTCATTAGTCATATAGAGTCTCACGTGTCTTTGTGAGAGCTCTATGGTCAAGAGCCTAGATCTAGTGCAGACGTGCACCTGCTTTATGCAGCCGAGGCCGGCAGCAGTCTCAAGGCCCACAAGGGTAGCTTCTGGCGGTATGGGACGTCACGAGGTAGAGATTGGTCGGTATGTTCATCTAGTTAGCTCAGCTCGTGGCTCGGTGGGGACAACCAAGACTTGTGGGCTTGCCCACGGCTGTCAAGGTTGGGAGGTGAGTCAGGCCTGCACCCCCGTCATGTTTGTTTGGTTTGTTTGCAAGTTTTGAGTTTGTACCAGGAGCGTTCTACGAGGAGATCCTATGGGGATTGGACAGTGGTATCAGAGCAAGCCTCGAGAATGAGCAAGTCGATAGGTAGAGAAAAAAGCGGTCAAAGAAAAGGTATGAGTTCGAGTAGACTGCTGTTTTTTCCGTACACACTGCTGTTTTTTCACATTTCAGCATGTTATATACGCATCGTTGGAACCCATGTTGGGGGTTTTGGTCTTGTAAAGGGTCAATTAGTTGCTTGAGAAGAGCTTTTTTATTGACAAGGAGTAAAGCATGAGCTGTCGGCTGTGTGAACCAGTCGACAGTGTGAACAGCAAGAGAAAGAGAGAGAGAGAGAGAGAGAGAGAGAGAGAGAGAGAGATAAGAGAAGCGAAGGCTGTTCATGTCTGTGTATCGCCTGAAGGCTGCGCAGCCTACAAGTGTGAAGACGCCAGCCGCAAGGTAACCACACCAGTCGCAAGCGGCAGTACACGCAGGCGGACAGGATGGTGCACGTAAGCAGGCTGGTACACAGGCTGGCGCACGTGGGCAAGCAGGTCTTGCACACGGGCTGTATGTGCAGCCAGGCGCAATCAATCATCTATACGTGCAGGCCGGCTTAGGTGCGGCGTGAATAAACGTGCGCAGCCGACAGCTTACGCAGGCGGGTTCACGCAGGCGTACGGGTGGCAGGCGATGGGCGCTGAGGCGCAGCAGAAAAAAGAGCGAAAGCATACGTGTGTAGGTTTTTTTAGCCTTCATTTTTTTTTAACAAAAACAAAACCCACGCCTTGTTTATTTTGCTTTTGTTTTTTGCTGAACCTTAGTTAAAGGGTTTAAAAACCCAAGTGTTGCTTTATAAGTGTTTTTTTTTTAAGAAAACAGAATATATATATATATATATAACCAAAAAAAACACAAAAGCAAAAGCTAAGTAAGCTTTTGGGGAAGCCTATAAATTCCCCTTAAGCGGGCTTCTTCCCACACATCTCTCAAGCTCTCAAGCTCTCAAGTTGTCTAGCACTCTTATTTATGCAAGATCAACCTTTTCTCTCACCTTGCCCTCTTCAAGATGTCGACCCAAGAATCCGAGTTGGAGCCCATTCTCGAATGTGAAGACACCGATGCCGATCTTTTCGACGATTTTGTTTCAAAATCAGATTTCAAAGAGGTTAAAGTTGCTCTCGAAGCTTCTTCCTCGAATCGTCAAGCACAAATCACCGCGCAGATGCAAGCTTTACAGAACTCCATCTCTTTGTTGACCACTACCCTATCTACTCTTTCGGGTATGGATACCTTGGCATCTGCTTTAGGTCCCAATTATACTCCGGAACAATTTGGGGGCGAGCAAAAGCAGCGTACCAGGGAGATAGTGGACACTTGGCTACATAAGTAGCAAGTCCATTTTCTGTTTCATCCATATGTCGATGAAAAAAAGATCCAATTAGCAGCAGGTTTCCTCTCAGGCAAAGCTTTGCTTTGGTGGAAAGAACTCAACCCTAAGCCAACGACTTGGGCACAGTTCAAAGATGTCTTCAAGAAAGAATTCCTCAAGAAAGAGGATGACTATGATGTTGTTGCCCGGTTTACTACTTTGACCATGACCTCGCAAAACCTTACTTATGAGGTCTATCTCCAAAAATTTAGGGACTTGCAGATGAAAGTTACAAAGATGGATTCCACAACTCTTTTGGGTTTCTTCGTAGCCGGTTTACCCAACTCATACCGTTTACAGGTTAAAAACAACAAATGCAAAACTTTGGACGAACCCATTCATTCCGCTCGTATCTATGATGATACAATGGTCTCTTCCAAGTCTAAACCCGTTACCGAGCAGGGGAACAAGCACAAAAGGAAGTTCTCCGCACCTATGACTAGCACAACAGAAGGAAAGTCTTCGGACCAACTTTCGAAGAATTCAACTTCGACCCCAACGAAGAAGAAACATCTCCTTAAGGCTTTGAAGCTCAAGAAGGAGGGACGTTGCTTCATCTGCGAAGAAAAAGGACATATACGTAACGAGTGCCCAAAGCAAAAGGGTGCAAAGACCAACGCAAGACCCAAGCCAAAGGCAGCTAACCAGTTGTCTTTGACAGGTACGTCAGTTACTGTACTTTCTCGCCCTCGTACATGTTCTGATTGTCTGTTCAACTCTAAAGTTTTTGGCTTGCATGATCTTCTCCGAGTTTATGGAGAAGTGAATGGCCATAGAATCCACATTCTTCTAGACCCTGGCAGCTTACACAATTTTGTTAATTACAAACTTGTGCAAATATTGGGTCTTGACACAACACCCAGCGATCATACCTATGAGGTACGCCTATCTTCAGGTCGGCAAGTATGGGATTGAAAGGTGGAGACGCTACCGATCCGGATTCAGGACTACAAAGATACTTTGGAATGCTATATTATGCACCTAGAACATGTAGACTTGTTATTAGGGATTGAGTGGTTTAAGACTCTTCAAGTCCAGATAGATTGGTCTAGTCATATTTTTTCTTTTGAACATAGGAACACCCAGTATAGTCTTTTAGGTGATTGTATGCATCCCTCTCAGGGACCTCTTGTAAATACAGTTGATTTTGGTAATATTATGGATTCTTCTTTGTATACTGCTTTCCATTGTGTATTGATTCCACTTTCTTCATTTCTCATACCTTCTATGGATGTCAATGAATTAAGTGTATTTGAAAGCAAAGAATTACAGAAGATACTTGATTCGTTTTAAGATGTATTTCCTAACGAACTGCCATCGGGCTTACCACCTGAAAGGGCAATAGATCATCGTATTGACCTAATCCCTGGTGCTCACCCTGATAGTATTCCAACTTACAGGATGAGTCAAGCTGAGGAAGATGAGTTGGCCAAACAACTCGAAGATTATTTGAGGATGGGCCAGATCCGTCCAAGTAAATCACCTTGGGGTGCACCTGTGTTGCTTAGGAGAAAGAAGGACAACACCTGGAGAATGTGTATAGATTACAAGAGATTGAACAAGCTGACAGTTAAGAATCGTTATCCTCTCCCTAGATCAGATGACCTGATTGACCGGTTAGCGGAAGCGAAATATTTCACGAAGATAGATTTACGTACTGGCTATCACCAGATACGTATTCATGAAAGGCATGTCGAAAGAACCGCCTTTCGGACTAGGTATGGCCATTACGAGTTTCTCGTATTACCTTTTGGGTTAACCAATGCTCCAGCCACTTTCCAGCAAATGATGAACGATCTTTTTCTTGAACATTTGGGAAAATTTGTGGTTGTGTTCCTGGATGATATTTTGATATATAGTCGTACTCTTGAGGATCACGTTAGACACCTCACGATTGTTTTAACTAAGACAGAATCGACTATATGCTAAATTAAGTAAATGTGAGTTTTTCATGACAGACATCATTTACTTGGGACACAAGATCACTAGAGATGGATTGAGCATTGACTATGACCAAGTTCAGAAGGTTCTGGCCTCGCCTATACCGCGAACAGTGAAACAACTTCGTTCTTTTCTTGGTTTTGTTGTTTTTCTTAGGAAATCTGTGCGGAAGTACTCTCAGTTCACACTATCGATGACCGACTTGTTGAAAGGTCATGGACGTAAATCAAATCAACCTATCACTTGGAATAACGATCTAGATATGGCCTTCAGACTTTTGAAAGATAAAGTTGAGGAAGCACCTATCTTAGCATTACCCGATCCTAGTCGGCCTTATGTTCTTGAAATTGATGCCAGTGACTATGCCATCGGGGCTGCTCTATTTCAAGATGCTAGACCTGTTGCTTTTGAAAGTTAAAAGCTAGACGACACTCAATCTCATTGGCCAACCCTTGAGAAGGAGCTTTATGCTGTGATTCACGCTCTCAAGGTTTGGAGACATTATTTATATGGCTCCAAGTTTGTGGTATTGATTGATCATCAGTCAATCAAGTATGTGTGTGATGCGGATGATTTAAGAGGAAGAAAAGCTCGATGGGCTAAATTAATGCAAGATTTTGATTTTGAGATTCGTTATAGAAAAGGGTCCATGAATAGTGTCGCAGATGCGCTTAGTCGAACTAGAGAGGTGAATACTTTGTCGTTCACCGAGATTTCTACTGATTTATTTCAATCATTGAGAGGGCTTTGCAGGACTGATAGTTATTTTGGTCCATTTTGGCACAAGATCCAGGACAGGAGCTCATTGATTGACCAAGACTCAATGACTGAGCAGCCTACCATTCAGGCTGCAGGAGGTCAGTGGATGATTCGGAATGGTTTACTATTCCGTAATGACAAAATTTGTGTACCACAGATCCCGGACATTAGGTCCAAGATTCTTAAGGAGTGTCACAACGCCCCTTCTGCTGGACACCCTGGGATACACAGGACATTATCATTAGTGAAACACACTTTTTATTCACCAAAGATGAAAGGGTATGTAGAAGATTATGTTCTCAAGTGTCAAGTTTGTCAAACAAATAAAGCTGAACGCTTTAGACAAGCTGGGTTGTTGCATCCTTTGCAAATCCCAAGTAATAAATGGGAAAGTATTTCCATGGATTTTATTACCGGATTGCCAAGAACACATCAAGGCCACGATTCTATTTGGGTTGTGGTAGATTGCTTGACAAAAATGGCTAGATTTTTACCGGCCCAGAAGATCGTTACAGCTATGTAATTAGCAAGGCAATTTATCGAGCAATTGTTTAGACTGTAAGGGTTACCGCAGGACATAGTCAGTGATAGGGACTCTAAGTTTACGAGTGATTTTTTGAAACTTGTTTTTGAGAAGTTGGAAACAACTTTGAGTTTGAGTTCCTCAGATCATCCTCAATCTGATGGCCAGACTAAAAGAGTGAATCAGATTTTGGAGGATATGCAAACTGAAAGAGTGAATCTGATTTTGGAGGATATGCTTCGAGCATATGTATCCAAAAGGCAAAGTTCATGGGAGGATTATCTTCCTATGTTAGAATTTGCATATAACACTACTAAGCATACGAGTTCAGGTTTTAGTCCTTTCATGCTTATGTATGGTTTTCAACCTAGATCACCTGTTACAGTGGGATTCTCAAGACTTCAGCATGATGCAGCACGTAATTTTTTACAAGATATGCAAGAAATGTTACAAGTTGCAAAGGAATCTATTAGAAGCACTCAAGACCGAGACAGATTTTATTCTAATAGACATCGTTCACCCAGAGAGTTCTCTAAAGGAACGATAGTGTATTTGCAAGTTCCGAAAGATTCTGAGACTTTACGGATAGGTCGATCTCCGAAATTATCCCCTAGATATTGTGGACCATTTCGTATTACACGACGCAGTCGCATATGAATTGGATTTGCCTTCTCATGTGAAAGTTCATCTTGTATTTCATATCAGTAGACTTAAGGAAGTACTGGGTGGAAAAGACCAGTTAGTTACTCCTTAAGAAATCATAGATGTCGAGGACATGACATTTGTTTCACATGAACCTGAAAAGATTCTTGGATTTCGTGAAAGAAGATTGTGTAATACGCTTATCATGGAATACAAGATCAAGTGGAAGGATCGTGTTGAGGAGGACACTACATGGAAGACATTGACTACTCTTCAGAGAGATTACCCTGGCTTTTTAGTAAGCTCTTAGAGGAAGGGGAGTATGTCATGTGCACAGTGTGTATCTACCGTATGCTACACGCACACAAGACTAGCTTTGAGGTTGGGGAAGCTTGGAGCTAGGCCAGCTGATTGGCCAGCTGAGTTGGGGATAGACTAACGGGCGGGCACCCAAGTATGGACGGACGGGCGCCCAAGTGTGGATGCCCAATGACCGGCCAAGAGCCTATAAAAGGGTGGCCAAGGTTAGTCATTAGTCATATAGAGTCTCGCGTGTCTTTGTGAGAGCTCTATGGTCAGGAGCTTGGATCTAGTGCAGACGTACACCTGCTTTATGTAGCCGAGGCCGACAGCAGTCTCAAGGCCCACAAGGGTAGCTTCGTGGCGGTATGGGACGTCACAAGGTAGAGATTGGTCGGTACGTTCATCTAGTTAGCTCAGCTCATGGCTCGGTGGGGACAGCCAAGACTTGTGGGCTTGCCCACGGCTGTCAAGGTTGGGAGGTGAGTCAGGCCTGCACTCCCGTCATGTTTGTTTGGTTTGTTTGCAGGTTTCGAGTTTGTACCAGGAGCGTTCTACGAGGAGATCGTATGGGGATTTGACACCTTGGAGCTAAAAGTGTTTGCTAATCATGCAATGAATGAGAAGGGGGACCACGTCGCCTTTGAATAGGGTCCCCTAGGGCTGGTCGGCCTGCTTTGCTGCTGGTCAGGCCCCTTCTAACCGACCCAACCTGCCCCTAGGGTTGGGGGAGGTTAGTTGGCTGGCCTAACAGCCAATTGGGCCATTCTCATGGCTGCCCAACTTCCTTTCAGGGTAGTGCCCAAAACTTGGGCTCACACCTAGCTACCTGACTCAACCAACTCAGACGGGCTTGACCCAAATATTGGTGCTCGGCAACTGCCCACTAAGCTCCAAGAGCCTGTGTACTACTTTACATCATACAAGTGGGTCGCAATGTCTGCACGACACGACCTAACCAACACTAGAGACTCATCCACAGACTAGGGCTCACAAAAATGAACATTGTTCAACCTCAGATCCTTACACTTGTCTGAACAGTATGTCCACATGGCATCCAAGTACAGGATGCACATGACATGCCCTAGCCTTTCTAGAGAGAGGGTGCCTTCAAGCACATTCCAAGAACCTAGTACTTAGAATGTACAGTGTTCAACCTCAGATCCTTACACTTGTCTGAACCCTAAAGGTGCACTAGAGACTCATCCACAGACTAGGGCTCACAAAAATGAACATTGTTCAACCTCAGATCCTTACACTTGTCTGAACAGTATGTCCACATGGCATCCAAGTACAGGATGCACATGACATGCCCTAGCCTTTCTAGAGAGAGGGTGCCTTCAAGCACATTCCAAGAACCTAGTACTTGGAATGTACAGTGTTCAACCTCAGATCCTTACACTTTTTTGAACAGTATGTCATATCCTTACACTTGTCTAAACAGTATGTCCACATGGCCTTGCCCTCCTAAAGAGAGGGTGCTTTCAGGCACATTCCAAGAGCCCAGTACTAAGGGTGGGCTCTTTGACACTTTAGTGACTCCTACAGTGATGTATGGGGCTTCATTTTGGGGACCCAATCTCACAGCGGAGGACTAGAGGAGGATTCAGAGTATGATGTTCTCTTGCACAATTCGAAGTAAACCATCCATACCATACCCCATCATTATTGAGGTGTTTGGAGCAACAGCCCTCATAGAAAATGCACTTTTTCAAAAATGACATACATCGCCTCTACACCTTGGACAGAAAGACTCCCGAGGACTATATAGGAGTTGTCCTAACAATAGCGAAGTAGGGACATGATAAGGTCCAGTATGTCAAGGTTTCCCTCACACGGACTTCATATAGACCACCTTCCACCTTTCCATTATAGCCTAGATGCACCTTTTCTTCACCTCGCTCATCAATTTACTAATAAAAAAAAGAAACATTTACATCATCGATACAAGGTATCATCCAAAATAGAGCAAGGGGGATGGATTCACTTTGTCAGGTGTGTACGCAGAGGAGATCAGAACGGATGAGTTGGTTACCTTAGGTTACCTTGTACTTTCAAGCGATCACCTTGTATTCGCATGATTATCTTGTACTCTCATGTGATTACCACAGTGTATAAGTAGCTAGTTTGTTCTATTTCATTTTCTATGACTCGATCCCTTCATGGAAATATTGTAACACAATTTTTGGTCTTATAGACCCTTTGGGTTTTTTTAGATGTTAATATAGCGCTCTCTCTCTCTCTCTCTCTTACACACTTTTTTTTTGGGTAAAAAACTATGTTCTATTACCTCACTATACAAAGAAAGAAGCCCTCAAAAGTGAGGCAAACTTCTTCATGATCAAAAACATTGAGAAAACAAGCCTAATTGCAACTAGTCCATCTCTTTTAGTCTAGGGCAACCATATAAAGATTGGTGCAAAGACTCGCAGAAGTACGAGTACTTGTCAATCGTGTAGAGTGAAAATCCAGATGATTGTGGCTAATCCACAGTGTCCAAAGTGCCCAAAAGCGTGTCCAAGTAAGGAAACTTGCATAATCAACCAGCAACTAGTCTTTGGTGATATCTTCCAAAGATCCACAAATGCTTAGAGAAACAACATCTAGGAAATCTAGCAACCAAAAAAACAGATAAACTGAGCATGGTATCCAAACAAGCCCATAGTAAATGAGACACAGTCTCATTGCGATTTGAGCATCTAACACAAGAAGCAAAAGCTATCCTTCTTTTGGCTAGAGTTTCACCAACAGGTAGCACTCCAACACATTATCACCAAAGGAAAACTCTCTGCTTTAATGGTAATTTATTAGTCCACATCTTTTGAAGATTTTGTTTCCACCATTTGGTTGTCTTATCCATATTCCAAAGCCTATTCGAATGAGCAGTAATCCACGGCTCAAGAATTATCAATCTGTATATGCGAGCAACAGTGAGCTGTAACACGGGTACTTTGGAAAAACCAAGCTCGTCCCTCTCGAGCATCCAATCTCACAATCTGTTTCTTGAGAGACAAGTGAAATCACTTCAAATTGCTGCAATAAAGCTCTAATTTTCGGCCACATGTCTGTAACGCATGCCCAAATTCCATTTGTGGGAATGTAAGAATTTTGCCATCCGAAGAGACAACATCTTGGATTAGACGTATATTTTTAGTGAAAGAAAATAGATTTTCCTTGGCTCCAGAAGTACCGGAGGTTCCAAAAAAAATCGATTCCAATGAATGCTCTTACACACACACACATGTTGTATGCAATACACGTGCTACATAAATATATACATACATATACACATGCATGCATATAATGCGCATACATGCATCATTAACTTGTGACTGCTGCATGATTGTGTTGACTTGGCCGCACATGGTCTGCAAGTAGCCCACAGCCCTTCCAGTTTTTCTGGAGGTTCCAGAAAAACTCGATTCCAATGAATGCTCTTATACACACACACACACACACACACACACACACACATGATGTATGCAATACATGTGCATGAATTCGTACATAAATATACACATGCATGCATATAATGCGCATACATACATCATTAACTTGTGACTGCTGCATGATTGTGTCGACTTGGCCGCGCATGGTCTGCAAGTAGCCCACAGCCTTTCCAGTGAGCCTACCAGCTGCCCTCGCCATGATGGGGAGGTCCTTGGGGCCTGCATGGGATGGTGAAAGGGATGGATTGTAGTAGAGGACCAAAAAATGCAGAGGTCATAGTACAAAAAGGAAGGACCTACCAAGGAGAATGACTGTCCCAGCCAAGAGGAAGAGAACGTCGCCGTAAGAGAATCCGAACACCATGATAAACTGCTTCTGTTGACGAAGTCCGTGGCCCTGGCCTTCTATGCAAGAACGTTTTGCTGAAGGCATATGAAAATTTTGAGAAGTACATTAAGTTAACGTCTCTTTAGTTTTTTGGTCCTCCTAGGAAAAATTAGTTAATTAACGATAAACACTTTCTACTCATTCACCTTGCACTAGTCTTATGATCTGTTGCGAGACGGGCATGTAATTCAGCCGGTAGAACGTCACGAGACGGGCATGTAGTTCAGCCCGTAGAACATTCGGTGGGGTTCCACAGTGCGAACCCAAGTTCGATGCCTAGGGACTACACGACCGATGGCACGCTTGTTGAGCCGATGGTATATATCCACCTTCCCAACAAGACACTAGTCTTATGATCCACTCCCTCTTTCTCTCTCTTACCTCTTTCATCACTCCGATAATACCCTCAATATCTTTTGGATTATGCAGCACTATCATTTTTTAGCAAAAAGTTAAATGAAATTATTAAACATTTGCATGCATGAGATCATGTATCCATATGAAAATGAAGGATATAGATCATGACATGCAAACATAAGATAAAAGAAATTGGGTGTATCGATTCCATTTTAATACTCTTTCAGCATATGTGGTTGATACTCAAGTATATATCATTGTTACTAAAGACACAAGAACTTGTTATGTATACAAACAAATCATGACAAATCTTTCAATTTTGCATTTTTTTTAAAAGGAGAATCATGATTAACATACAAGAAAAAATAGCCTGAAAAAAAAGGGATGCTAAAAAAAAGGATAAACTCACTTTTTCACTTCTATAGATAAGCTCCATAGGATCATCTCTCCCTCTAATTTAAACTCTCTTTTTTTTACCAATAGTATTTATTTATATTAACTGTTCCAAATGTGACATACACCAAACCCATAAACTCTAGTATCTACTCTTTTTTAAACTCATTCGGGACTTTAAACCAATATTCCCATCTTTCTTCCTCCCACAAAAAACAAGATTGTTCCCACAAGGTCTGATATCCTAGCAGTAAAAGTAAGCCTCCATCATGGCCTCAATAGTGCAACCACGTGGGGATTGTTTCTCTAGCATTCCCCCGTGCTTTGACCAAACCTTGTTGACTGTGGGTCGAGTGCCAACCGGGTTCTCAATAAAAGCAACAATGATCAGTTTGTTTTTCCTTATGGTACCATCTTTGAGTTTTGGGTCCAAACCTAGGAGGCCTTTTCTTCTCAATCCAACATCTCACCTGCACAGCCACCAATCCATCATTAGGGAAAGAACCCTAGTATGCATAAAGCTTAGCCAAAATCAGGGAAACATTCAAAGCATATTTCTTTGCAGATTCTGAATCAACAAATCCAATTCTAGAGATCTAATTTTATTTACATTACATATAGACCAGCACATGCATACACATTTGTACATCAACTTTGTATCCTACAACCCTGTATATGTAACCTTCAAGAACACAATTTAATTCCTACTAGTCCAGATTTCCCATAAGATGCAAGTTCTGATAATGTTAAACACCAGGCCATTGAGCTCATTAGTGACTACCCATTTTCCCAAGTAACTAGTCCTCCCAAAAGGTTTGCATGTTTAGACCCCTCTCTATCCACTTAATCATTTTGCACCAGGTTCTCCTTAGAGCTGGACATTCCGAGAACAAATGTTTTCCACTTTCTATTGAAGACCTGCACCTAGGGCAAATTCCACTAGCCATGTTTCGTATTCGCAGTTTATAAAAAGCAAATGCCACTAGCCATGTTTCTTTTTTGCAGCTTATATCCAATAGGTAAAGCCCACATGCTAACCTTCCACAAAAAAAAACTTGAAATTTCCAAAGGACCTGGCAATTCCAGATCAAGTGCCATCTCTTTTTTCAACTAGAAGAACTCCATTTCACATTCCATATTTTGTTGCAATACAGTACATTGGCATCCCCCTTCCTCATTAATGCATAAATGTCCCAAGTTTTTCACTCCTTCAATTTGACACCATTGATCCAAGTCCAATCCTTGATCCAGACTAAAGTATTAGTTGTTGATCCAGAATAAAGTATTAGTTGTTGTGGAACATAATTCACTGTGCAACACCTCTAGCAACTGAGTCATTAAGTCTCTCTCTCTCTCTCTCTCCTGGTTAATTCTCCTGGTTGATTGAAACTCCAAAGATAAGAGCTTCACCTCTTTCCACCCAACCAAATCTCTGTCCCAACAATCAACCAGATACCTAATGCCTTTGTTGTTGAAAATCTTTGCCACATCTTTATCAAGAGTTACTCCCTTTACTGCATGCTAGTTCTAATGACAAAATTAAAGGGTGAGAGACAATAGCAAAAAGCGGGAGTTAGTGGGCAACCTTGTCTAACTGACCTGTTGATCTCAAATCCCCCAACCACTCTTCCATTGAGAAGCCCTTTAGAGTGTCCACCAAAGGAAAGAGTATAGGTGAATGTAGCCATTTTGATTCCAAACCCCAGATTTTCCATCACCCTAGCAAAATGAATGACCATTGTATCCTATCATAAGCTTTCTCTAAGTCCAGATGCAACATAATGCATTTCTACTGAGTTTTAATGGCCACGTCTCTACCCAGTAGTGCAGCAAAAAATATTATCATAAAAAGACATGCCTTTGATAAAGCCATGCTGTTTTTTGAGATAACCTCTTGCAACAACACAGGGGTGATTCTGAGGGCAATCACCTTAGCTATAATCTTGTACATCACTGTTAATAAAGTGATAGGCCTCTAATGCTCAAACCTGCTCTACAAGCAGTTTGTTTAGGGATGAGCTTCACAAGCCCTTCTTTAAATACCCTAGAACTTTCTCCCTACCCAGCTTTAACAAAGCTCACCAACACTCATCAATCTCAATATCTCTTTCTAGCCACACAGCTTTCTCAAGGTCCACCTTCTGACTTAAAAGACCTAACAATCTCTCTTCAACATTAAATCTCCTCAAGGAGCAGTCCTCTTTCAGACTCAGGGTTGAACCCAAAAAATTTAACCCCAGTGATTTAAAATCATTCACAGGATTACCATCCTCATCCAAAATATTCCCCACAACCTCTCGATCACACCTATTCTTTGAGAGTTTAAAAAGCCTATTGTCACATTTTTTTCTGTTATTACTGAATAGATTCCTTCTAACCCAATATTCATGTTCTCTATAGCATCTATCCTCCTCAGCTTTAATATTGGCCTGACACTTAAAATACACTTCAATGTCATCAACATCTAGTCCTATAGTCTACCTCTTCAGCAACACAGATCTTCTAACAAAGCAACCCACTTTCTTCTCTCATCTCTCGTTACTACTCTTTCCACCATATTAAAATCCCCTAACATAATACAGGGAACTTGAGCATTTAGCTCGGCAATCCAATTCCACATATTTCTCCTAACCTTATGATTATGAGCCCCATACACATTAATAATCCATATTCTTTCATCGTCTACTACAAACTCAACAACCAAAATTCTTCCCTCAGGATGATTAGCTATAATTTTAGGATTAAGATCTCTCCTAACCAGAGTTGTGACCCCACTATAACCTAAGCTAACACCACCATAGAAGATTTCCCAATTCCTAAAGCTATTTATTCTAGAAATTTTCCCAAAAAGGTTATGCTCCTGTACAGCCAAAACAAACAGATCCCACGACTTCACTAATTCCCAAAAAATAGCACTTTTCTTCTTATCTTGAATCCCTTTCACGTTCCACGTGCACCCCTTAAACTCAATATTTTTCTTCATGTTAATGAAGTTTTCGGGACCATCTCCACTTCCTCTCCCTCCCTCTTCATGTTAATTTAGTTTTCGTGACCATCTCCGCTTCCTCTCCCTCCCTTTGACTACTCTGAACAAGACCAAAAAACTTTCTTGTTTCATTCAGTACCCGTCAAGAGTTCTATTCTACCAACATAGAATTATCTCTTTCTAGCAGAGGACTAAAGGGGTTAGAAAAGATGATAGAATTTAAATTATCGTTCTTTCTACTCTCGAAACCCTGACTAAATTGGGCCTTCCTAGCCTCAGCTTTTGTTTGCCAGACACTAGTTTTGGTTTTACCAACCCTCTACCATCTCGTTCTCCCTAGATTCTGACACTAGTTCCTCCCCTTTAGATTTAGTCTTTTAAGTTTCTAGAGGTACTCTCTCTTTATCACTTCCCCCTGATTAACTTCTTTATCCTCTTCCCTCATAGATTCTAAGTCAGGACAGTCTTTGGTAATGTGCCCAAAGGCCCCACATCTTAAGCAAGCACCAAGGAAGGCTCCAAACTTGAGGCCTAACTCCAACTTACCTAGTTGACCTAAATCTACCTCCATAGATTTTGGAGTCTTGTTGGCTAGATTCCAGGTAATGCACACGCTATTACCCTGCCTACCTCCTACCTCATCACCAAGAACAAACAACACAGAACCAAGGGATTGGGCTATCTCACGCAACGCACGTTTGAGCTAGGGAAGAAGCCCTATCACTTCAACCAAAATAGGATAAACATTCTGTAAACTTTTATTGACATCAAACAAGGGATCAAAAGGAAAGAGATGCACCAACCTTTGCCCAAAAAACAAGGGACCCTTAACAAACAACTCAGAAACAGATTGACCTTTGATAAACAACACATTGAAAAACCCTTCCCCATATAGAAAATCTTAGACACAGAGTAGTCGTGCAAAGTGCTTTCCTGGAGCCACTTGCCTAGATCGCCCTTCGACGGAGGTTTGCCTAGGCAGAAGAGGAACACACTACACATTGAAAATAACCCTACTTGGCTTCTAATGAACTCTTGGCTAAGTTTCAAGCATACCTTACTCCTCACTTGATTAGAGAGTCTTTTGTTCAGCCAATCTGGAACACATTTCCTCTTGATGCACTCCGCCTCGACGTCCTCACCTCTGCTCTTCATCTCCTCCTTTGCCTCCGGATCCCAATCCCCCCATCCACTCGCCCCTCATCCTCTCATAGAAGCTAACCACTAGACGTCATCGCTATGTAAAGCCCAAGATATCAACCACCCGTCGACGTACCACAGGCATGCACCCACACGAATGGATTAAACACCCCACTAACCCACTAACCTTTCCCATGCGCAACACGTAGCAATCCGATCCGATCGCAATCACGATCCTCTCACACTCCTCCCTTCCACAACCTCAAAATCTAATTTAAACTCTTAATTCACTTTGCCACTTTCATAGATAAGCTCCATAGAATCATCTCTGCTCTCAAATTTAAACTCTAACTTCTTGATAGGTTGAGCTATGCATTCAACCTTAGCTAAGCCCTTGAAGTAAGGATCTATTAAAGCCTATAATGAAAAAAAATTATGAACTTTTCATAAAAAGGAGCTCAAGATCAAAAAGCATACAGCTAATTAAAGGTTTACGTGAAGTATCATGGACATACATTATCATTGTGAGTTTCTAAAATGTCAAGCTCATATATAATGTAATGGTATAAGAGAGAATAGCCTATATTTTTTTAAATTTAGCTTACACCACTATTGTAGACTTTGTGAAGTTAAATACATACAAAAGAGCAATCTTCAAGATAAAAAAGAAGAAGCCTTTCAAGAAGGCCAAAGGGTTCTTATGGTAAAGCCATCACTGGCGACCCACTTACGCTTCTACAAGTTGGGCTACAAGTGGAGAAATCTAAGGTGACCTTTGTAATTACTTCATCGACTTGGACTGCACCTCAATTATTTATATATAGACCTCCTAATTTTTTTCTTTAGAATTAAAAAAATATCAAATTACTTTTATTCAAAAATGAAAAAAAAATTGTGAAAAAATATATTCGCTTGTGTTGACCCCATCGGTTTGTGTTGACCAAATGTGGTCCTGCATCACGTAGGCCCACAAGTAGGGCTACAGAGGCCCACACCACCATGCACGCCATGGGCCAAGACATAGGCACATGCCACCGGCCATGGCGGCGGGCAAACAGAGGTCGTGGTGGGCTAGTGTTATGGGAATATATTTTAAGCCCTCTTAAAAATATTATTCTAGCCTCTTAAATAATTTGAGGACACTTGGATTATCTTTGCGTCAAGCCAAATCATGTTAATATCATGGGTGATGTCATTATACATATTAATATGTTTGGTGGATATTGACGTATGTTTGGGGCCTTCAAAGTTTGTTTTAGTTGGTTTGTATGGAAGGGTAATTCTAGGGTTACTTATGCCTGGCAAACATGTGCATGGTTATGGTTTGTATACTTATGGAATATTTGTTTCACCAATTTATTGTTGGTTATTTTATAGGTGAAGAGGATTCTGAAGATTGAAGAGAATTCGCACATATTTATTACTTGGCACACCATTTTTGTAAACAAGCTTTGTATATACATGTGCTAGCTTGTATACATTTTGATTTATTTGGAAAGCCTTAGTTTATCAAGCATAGACTTGAACTTTAATATTTTGTAAAGTGTGATATGCTTTAAACCCTGTCCTTAATTTATGGGCACTCTATTTTGAGCATAAGAGAGTGTCATGCAAAAAAAGCATCTTTTTGTATTTTTAGAGGCTATGGCCTAAATTGGAATAAAGTAATCCGTAAATACTCATGTGTGGGGAGAGGCCACACACATGAGAGGGGATGATTGCACCCAATATTGGAGTCGTGCTTTGTGAGCTAAGTATTATTTGTGTTTCACTCAGTTATTGAATATGTTGAGCATGTGGAATTTGATGAGTTATTTGTTTTAATCAATTCTTGCAAAGTTTCTTTAAAACTCTATTTTCCTAGAAAATTAGATATGTTGAGCATGTGGAATTTGATGAGTTATTTGTTTTAATCAATTCTTGCAAAGTTTCTTTAAAACTCTATTTTCCTAGAAAATTAGATCCGTGTCAATGGTATCAGTGTTAATGGTATCAGAGCTTGGATCTAGGAGGATGGAGACAAGAATTAAAGGCTTAGATTTTCATCTCTCTCTCTCTCTCTCTCTCTCTCTCTCTCTCTCTCTCTCTCTCTCTCTCTCTCTCTCCCCCCCCACGGCGGCGGCAGCACGATTTTTCTCCTTCTTCACAGTTGTGCAACCGACGAGTTCTTCACAGTTGCGCAACCGACGGGTTCTAGAGAGAAGAGAAGCGCCGTTTCATTTTTAAAAAGCTTTGTAAGCTTTACAAAGCAAAGATTTAACCTTAAGCTTTAAAGCTTTATAAGCTTATAGAAGTTTTAAAAACTTATCTTACAAAGCTTATACTCTAAGACCTCAAGAAAAGAAGAAGAGTTTACTCAAAGGAAAAATTCAGCATTTCAAATGTTCAGGATGCAGGAAATTTACAAATTTTTTTTGAAAGGCCCTGTTTTCTTTTTCGAAAAATTAGAAGCCTCTTGCTATAAAATTTTCGTGATGAAAAGAACATCAAAGAAATATCGGCATCAGTAAATTCTTGGAGGACGGAATCAAGGCCAAATATTGGACATTAAATTCAATTTATTTGCATTATTAAATTGCATTGTCTTTATCTATTTAATTGCAATGGCTACTTTACCCACACCACCCACTATGCAAGAACAAATCTTAGCACTACAAGAGTAAATTGCTAGTGAGCAAGAACTCCGATGCAAATTAGAGTGTCAAGTGAAGCATTCCAAATGCAAATGTGATTCTTCCAACTCTTCCGACTTAGATGAGGAGGAAAGTGATCGTGTTAGACGCATTGTTAAAGCTATCTTGCATGCTCAAAATTCTCGAAAAGACTCACGAATGAGCCGAAAGACGTTCATTTTCTAAAATTATGATAGCAAGAAGGATGCACAAGTTCTTATTGTATGGATTAGCCAACTAGGTGACTATTTCTCTAGCAAAAAGTTCTCAGAGAAGGATAAAATTAAATGTTCTTGTAATCACTTGATCGAAAGTGCTTCCTTATTGTGGAATGTAATTAAGCAGGGTAAACAAAGACCTTCAACATGGAAAGAGTTCCAAAAACTTTTAAAGAAGCATTTTCTACCATCTCAATATAAGGCTAAAGCACGTCAACGATGGGATACTCTACGCCAGATTGAAAAAGAGAATGTCCAAGCCTGTATGACAAATTTTTGGATATTCTTTAACAAGTTCAAGTAATTGAAAAAGTCAAGGAAAAAGAGCAACGTAGGAAATTCATTGCTGGACTTAAGTCTACCATTAGAGCTAGCGTTAATATGTTTCATCCACATGACCTTAGTTCTGTTATGGACCTTACTTTAAATTCAGAACGTAAAACATCTATATTTAGAGATTTCAGGATGTAGGATAAATCTTTTACAAAGTCTACTAAATCTTATTTCCCTTCTAGTACTTTTGATAAATCCAAGATGCAAAAGGGTGAAGATGTGATTAAAGAAGATGTTCGGAAGGACAACAACAACAAACCCTCGAATGGTCAACCAAAGAATCGAATCTTCAGATATTACAAATGTCACAAGGAAGGACACCTCGTGCAAGACTGTCTTGACAAAAAGAAGAATTCCACATCAATGGCTTGACTCAACATTATTGAAGAAGATGACGATGATTCTTTCAAGCAAGAGGGTAACTCTAATCCTAACTATTTGGATGAAGGTACGTTTTCAATTCATGCTTTATTGATAATTCAAGGAAAAATAAAGGAAAAATCAATTTCTATATTGCATGATGATGGTAGCTCACATGATGATGGTAGCTCGCATGATTTCATTTCTAAAAAAGCATTGAAAGCACTTCACTCAGATGCATCATACTCTAGTTACAAAGTAAAAGCTGCATTTCAAGGTACTAAGTACAAGTGCACAAAAGAGGTTTAGAATTAGAAATGGGTTCACTCTAAAAGAACAGAGAACATTCCTACTGGCTCCTTTGCAAGGTGTGGATGTCATCTTAGGTATGCCATGGAGACATGAGCATAATCCCCAGATTGACTATGAAACCCATACCATGTGGTTAGGTGACCAAGAAAGTAGATCTTTTATGTGATGTAGAAGGTGATACAATCATCCCATGTATTTACATTTGAGGAGGGACCAACTTCCTTAAAGACTTTCACAAGCTCTTTAGTAAATACCTTTGTTTGCTTTATCTCCCTTGCACGTGTAGTGATGTAAAGAATGTCACTTTGATTAGCTTGCTTCACAAGTGCAATATTGCCCTCTAATAGCTCAGATTGTATGAGCTTCACATCTTTGCCTTCGAGCCCTCGCAAGCATCTAAAAATTGAAATGTTGGGCTGTCACCTAGACATTGTTGCACGTTGCTCCTCAAGGATGTCTATCCATGCATCTTAAATATCAGTGATGTGTCGAAAAGAACCATGTGTGCATCTCTAGTGGCAAATGTCGAGGTGTTGAATGTGATCTTTACCACGCCCACAAAGTCCTTACGATCACCAAAAAAATCAATTTTAGTAAATGTAATTATGCAATGGGCACTAGGTGAGAATGAAAAGAATTTGACACTTACGTCCCAAATCTTTCTGCTTTCATGGCCAGTGGGTACTCCAGCCTTTGGCTTCATTAGCTTTGAGTAAGCTAGTCATTGTCAACGTGCATGCTTTAGGATCTCCACATAGGGCTGGGTCTTCATTGCAGTTTGTGTCTCGATGTTCTCCATCTGAGATATCCACATGGCAGCCTCTTTGGGAGCATTGATAATTATCCTAGCAACCCTTCTTTTATAGAATACTTTCCTCATGGCATACTTCTTGCTTGTGTTATGCAAGAAAGCTCTAGCAGCCATGATTGAGTGTTGGCTTGAAAGAATCCAGTAATGGTATGTGTCAAGCTTGTCCGATTGCACATCTTCTGATTTGAGAGGCTTGTTTGTCAAGGGATTATAAGGCATCAAATCTATCGCAATTGAGCATGGCCTTGAATGTCTTGCAAATATCTTCAAAAGATATTTGACATATGCATTTGACAAAGGCCTACATTTGTAAGCATTTGGTGCAAGGTTGCACGAGTGCACAGAGATTAAGAGCATAAACTACACTCCAAACTTGAAATATTGCTCTATTCCCACATATCCATCAAGACCACTTTTAGAGGTCTTTGCAACCTATTTGTCGAGCTCCTTCTCCAATGGTGGCTGAACAATAGAGTTAAGTAAAGCACTTGAATTTGGGTCGGCCACAATGGCTACATTGGTACTAGACAAAAATGCATGCTCCATTGTTGGTTGAAACTCCTGTGGAACAATTGTTAAAGCATCTTGTACTTCAATAATGTCTGGCACTCTCATAGTTGTTTCCTCCATATCCTTTAGATCTTTACTTGGGCTGGCAGTAGCTACCTCTTCATATGTGTGTTTCTTCTTCTCCATAGACCTCTTTTTAGAGAGAGATTATTTTACTCTCTTTAATGATTCTATGAAGATACTGGCAGTGCACTCATTATCTTTCTGCTGGCTAACATCTACCCATTCGGCCTTCAGCGCACTGTGAACTCATTGTCACAATTGAGTGACCCATGATTAAAAGCCATAGGATCCACCATGTAAGATGGGCCTTCGATAACGTTGACTTGAAGACATGAAGTCATATCAAGATCACATGTATCCTCCTTCATATCTTTTACAACTCCACAATTCTTGAAAAGTGACCCATGGCGATCTATAAAAAACAAGTGCACCTTCTATAGAAGTTCACCATTAGGCAAGAAGACATCCATGTACCATGGAGAAGAATGTTCATCTCATTGGTACCATCGACTACTAGTGATTTGCTAGATGATCTCTTCTTTGTTGATGGTGGAGACATTTTCTCTGCAAATACATCAAAAAATATCTCATAACTAGAATGGTATATAGTTAACTTATAGAATGGACTTGATTACAATAGGCCTATGACCAAGGGGCCATATATTTAAACTTCATTATAACACATATAGGACTTGATTACAAGAGGCTTGTGACAGGATAGCCATAGGGTGTCTATTCAAGTGGACTTATTAAGTAAATAACGAGGACAAGTCCTATGATAGAGGGGCCATAGGGTGTCTAATTACATGGACTTGTCAAGTAAAGCATGATAGCAAGGCCCATGACTTAGGGGCCATAGGATGTCTATTCAAACTTGATTATAAGACCTCTAGGACTTGATTATAAGGCCTCCAAGACTTGATTATAGAGCCACATGTTGATTATTAACATGGAATTATCAAGTAAATAATGAGGGCAAGGCCTATGACTGAGTGGCCATAGGGTGTTTGTTCACATGGACTTGTCAAGTAAAGAATGAGAATAAGTCCTATGACTGAGGGGCCATGGGTGCCTATTCACACTGACTTGTCAAGTAAAGCATGAGGGCAGGGCCTATGACCAATGGGACCATAGGTCATCTATTCATACTTGATGATAAGGACTTCACGAATTGGTTACTAGGGGCCTATGAGTGACCGGGAGGCCATAGGGTGTGTATTAACATAGACTTGTCAAATAAAGAACAAAGGCAAAGCCTATGAGACCAGGCAGCCATAGGGTGTGTATTAACATAGACTTGTCAAATAAAGAACAAAGGCAAAGCCTATGTGACCAGGCAGCCATAGTGTGTCTAGATAGACTTGATAATAAGCCATATAAGACTTGATGAGGCCCATGACCAAGAGGCCATAGGGTGTCTATTAAGACTTTATTATAAGGCCTATAGGACTTCTCTACAAGAGGCTGATGACCGGGGGGCCATAAGGTGTCTATTCAAATAGACGCCCTATGACCAGGAGGCCATAGGGTGTCTATTAAAATAGACTTGTCAACTAAATAATGAGGAGAAGGCCTATGACCGAGGGGCCATATTTTGTCTAATTACATGGACTTGTAAAGTAAAGCACGATGGCAAGGCATACGACTGAGGGGCCATAGGATGTCTATTCAAATTTGATTATAAGGCCTCCACAATTTGATTACAAGATGTATGTAATCAGGGGGCACATGGTGACATTTCAATTGGGCTTGATAAAAAGAGGCCTATGACTAGGGGGCATATGGTATATATTCAATTGGACTTGTCAAGTAAAGCATTATGGCAAGGACTATGACCGAGCGTCCATAGGGTGTCAGTTCACTTGGACTTGTCACAAGTAAATAATGAGGGCATGTCCTATGATAGAAGGGGCAATAGGGTGTCTAATTACATGGACTTGGCAAATAAAGCATGATGGCAAGGCCTATGATCGAGTGGCCATAGGGTGTCTGTTGACTTGAATGGTATATAGTTAACTTATAGAATGTACTTGATTACAACATGCCTATGACCAAGGGGCCATAGGCTATTTATTTAAACTTCATTATAAAACATATAGGACTTGATTTATAAGAGGCTTGTGACCGGGGGCGAAAGGGTGTCTATTCCAGTGGACTTGTCAAGTAAATAATGAAGGCAAGGCCATAGGGTGTCTATTCACTTGGAATTGTCAAGTAAATAATGAGAATAAGGTCTATGTGACTGAGGGACCATAGGGTCCCTATTCACACCCACTTGTCAATCAAGTATGAGTGCAATGCCTCTGACCAATGGGACCATAAGTCATCTATTTAGATTTGATGATAAGACCTACAATGAATAGGTTATGGGGGGCTTTAATCGGGAGGCCATAGGGTGTGTATTAACATAGACTTGTCAAGTAAAGAACGAAGGCAAAACACAAGGGTGTTTTTTCACGTGAAATTGACAAGTAAAAAATGGGGAAAGGCTCATTGACCAAGGGGCATAGGGTGGCTACTTAGAATTGATTGTAAGGCCTATCTTGATTACAAGGAACTATGACTAAGGGGACCATAGGGTGTATGTTCAATTGGACTTGTCAATTAAATCATGAGGGCAAGGCCTATGACCGAGTGGCCATAGGTGTCCATTCACTCGGACTTGTCAAGTAAATAATGATGGTAAGGTAAGTGACCAAGGGGCCATAGAGTGTCTATTCACATGGACTTGCCAAGTAAAGAATGAGGATAAGGCCTATGACCAAGGGGCCATAGGGTGCCTATTCACACCAACTTGTCAAGTAAAGAATGAGGGCAAGGCCTATGACCAATGAGACCATAAGTCATCTATTCAGACTTGATTATAAGGCCTATAGTAATTGGTTATTAAGGTCTATGGGGGAAAAGCGTATGACCAAGGGCCATACAATGGCTATTCAAATGTATGGACTTATCAAGTAGCTGAGGTTAAGGCCTACAAACAACGGGCCATAGGGTGTCTATTCAAACTTGATAATAAGCCATGTAAGTTTTGATTACAAGAGGAATATGACCAAGTGGCCATAGGGTGTCTATTTAGACTTCATTATAAGGCCTATAAGACTTGAATACAAGAGGCCTATGACTAAGGGGGCATAGGGTGTCTATTGAAATGGACTTATCAAATAAATAATGAGGACAAGGCCCATGATGGAGGGTCCATAGGGTGTCTAATTAAATGGACTTGTTAAGTAAAGCATGATAGTAAGGATTATGACTGAGGGACCATAGGATGTCTATCCAAACTTATTTATAAGGCCTCTAGAACTTGATTACAAGATTCATATGATCAGGAGGCACAGGGTGACATTCCAATTGGACTTGTCAAGTAACACAACAAGACAAGGGCTATGATTGAGGGGGCATAAGATGTGTATTCAGACTTGATCACATGGGCTTGTAAAGTAAAGAATGAGGATAAGGCTTGTGGACAAGGGGCCATAGGGTGTCTACTCGCATGGAATTGCTAGGTAAAGAATGAGGGCAAGGCCTATGGCCAACACGCCACATGGTGCTTATTCACATGGAATTGACAAGTAAAGAATGGGAGAAGGCCTATGATCAAGGGGCCATAGGGTGTCTATTCAAAATTCATTAAGCTTATCTTGATTACAAGAGAACTTTGACAAAGGGGACCATATGGTGTATATTCAATTGGACTCTGACAAGTAAATCATGAAGGCAAGACCTATGACCGAGCAGTCATAGGGTGTTTGTTTGCTTGGACTTGTTAAGTAAATAATGAGGGTAAGGCAAGTGACCAAGGGGCCATAGGGTGCCTATTCACAGGGACTTGTCAAGTAAAGAATGAGGATAAGGTCTATGATCAAGGGGGCATAGGGTGCCTATTCACACCGACTTGTCAAGTAAAGAATGAGGATAAGACCAATGATCGAGGGGCCATATGATGCCTATTCACACCGACTTGTCAAGTATAGAATGAGGGCTAGGCCTATGACAAAGGGGCCATAGGTGTCTATTCAAACTTTTACTTATCAAGTACATATTATCAAGTACATAATGAGGACAAGGCCTCTAGCTGAGGGGTCATAAAGTGTCTATTCAGATGGACTTGTCAATTATATAATGAGGACATGTACTATGATAAAGTTGGAAATAGGGTGTCAAATGGACTTGTCAAGTAAATAATGAGGGCAAGCAGTGTATATATTCAATTGGACTTGTCAAGTAAATCATGAGGGCAAGGCCTATCACCGAGCGGCCATAGGGCGTCTATTCACTTCGATTTATCAATTAAATAACGATGACATGTCCTATAATAGAGGGTGCAATAGGGTGTCTAATTGCATGGGCTTGGCAAGTAAAGCATGATGGCCAGGCTTATGATAGAGTGGCCATAGGGTGTTTCTTCACTTGGAGTCATCAAGTAAATAATGAGGGCAAGGCCTGTGTGATCGGGGGGTCATAGGGTGGTTATTCAAATAGACCTGTCAAGCAAATAATGAGGGCAAGGCATGTGACCAGGGAGTCATAGGCTGGATATTTTCAATTGGTCTTATCAAGTAAAGCATGAGGTAAAGTCCTATGATCGAGTGGCCATAGGGTGTATATTCACTAGGACTTGTCAAGTAGATAATGAGGGCAAGGCCTGTGTGACCGGCGACATAGGGTGTCTATTAAAATGGACTTGTTAATTAAATAATGAGGACGTGTACTATGATAGAGGGGGGAATAGGGTATCTAGTCACATGGAGTTTTCATGTAAAGCATGATGGCAAGGCCTATGACTGAGCGTCCATAGGGTATCAGTTCACTTAGACTTGTCACTCACAAGTAAATAATAAGTGCATGTCCTATGATAGAGGGGGGAATAGGGTGACTAATTACATGGACTTGTCAAGTAAAGCATGATGGCAAGGCCTATGATCGAGTGGCCATAGGGTGTCTGTTGACTTGGACTTGTCAAGTAAACAATGAGGGTAAGGCCTATGACCGGGGGGCCATAGGGTGTCTACTCAAATGGACTTTTCAATTAAATATTCAAAACAAGTCCTATGATAGAGGGGGCAACAGGGTGTCTTATTACATGGACTTGACAAGTTAAGCATGATGGTAAGGCCTCCAAGAATTGGTTATGAGCCTCCCATACATGACTATAAGGTCACCAGTGCTTATTCACATGCAGTTGAAAAGTAATGAATGTGTCAGGACTATGGTCCTACGGAAGTCGAGCCCTAGCATAAGTTAATAGCTTTCGGAGTCTCGAGAGTATTATTAATGCTAGCGGGGTTCAGGGATTAATGGGCGTTAGGGTTTGGTCGATGTGTGTACACATCGAAGTTAGCACGGCTCTTAAGTAAGATGGGCGGCTGGGCTAGGAGGTGTGGACACAGGACAGGGTTTTGGAATAAAACCCAACGAGAAACCCTAACTCGTCATTATATGGTTGGGAGGTGAACCGACTTCCACCCTCTCTTCTTCTCCATGCCTAGGCTATGGCGGCTTGAGGAAGACGCAGCTGTAGCGGAGGCGTTACACTGGTATCAGAGCCAGCGGGCGTGACCTGCACGGGAAACAGCTCGACGCTGCAACAAAAGAAGCGAGTGCAACCTCCTACCCGCCGCGCGGACGCCTGCGTGAACAGCCCATAGCGAGCGCCACCGCCTACCCGCCGCCCGCCTGCGTGAATAGTCTATAGCCGCCTACCCGCACGACCACCACAGCGGACGCCCAAGGTGGCAACCAAGGCAGTCCGGCAGTCCTAGAATGCGATTGGTGAGTGATCGTTGGCGCGCCGTTGGCAAGCGCGCGAGAATTCTCCCTTACTTGAGTGGCACAAGGGGGAGGCTTCACCATCCAAGGAGTGAAGGGTTTTGAACCCACCACCTCAAGCTCCAAGGCAAGTGTGCTAGCCACTTCACCTTTTTCACTTGTGTTGTTCTTCTCTTCAAAAGAACTCTACTTATTCTTTCAAGGGAGGACACAAACTACAAGGAAAGTGACCTTTTCACCTTCAACTTTCCTTCTTTCAATTTGTGAGAGGAGTTTTCTATGCTCCAAGTTTGGAGGTTTTTGGTGGACGGATCTTCAATGACATGCTACATGCAACACACTTTTTTGCATGCATGTGTTGATTGATGACTCGAGTGGTGATTTCTTCTCGATTTTCGTGCATGCAAGAGGAATTCTTCTATGACGCTTCAATTGGAGTTCGCTTTTTAAGGTAATCCGTTCTCTATTTGTAAGCACGTGCATACCATGGCCTCAGCGGAACCGTCTCATGTTCACTTCGATTTTGAGAATGATATGCCTGATGTTAGTGAGGCAGGTGATGGTGTGGGTGATTCGCGACAGGCCGTTGCGCCTGATCGGGATGCCAACATGACCGATGCCGAAGGGGGTGCGAGTCCACTAGACGATTATGGTTTGGTAGACACGTTAGAGTTTGGGTGCCTCACTTCAAGGGTAGTTGCACTTGAGCGCACTATAACAAATGTCAATACAAATCTCACAAACATGAGCACGCTTTTTACTGAATTTATGGCACGTTTTGCAAGTGGATCGGCAGCAAGTGGAGGGCCTATTCCGATAGTTATGCCTCCTCTTGTTCCAAATCCTATAGTAGAATCTATTGCACCCTCTGCAACACAGGAAGGGGCTATGTTGAAAAACGTGAAGCCGCTTGTGTTTAAGGGAGAGGAGCACGATCGTAACAAGGATGCGGTCCATACATTTTTACACACGTGGACGGACTTGCATTGCTTACGCCGCACTTCAGCTGCTGTTATGGCCACTGAGACGAGTCTCACACTTGAGGGTAAAGCCTACAAGTGGTGGATGAGTCTACCTATTGAAACTCGCCCTAAGACTTCGGAGGAGTTTGAGGCAGCTTTTAAAAAGGAGTTCTTACCGCAAAACGAGAAAGATCGGAGTTGGACAGCCTGGGACAAGTGCAAGATGGAAGGTCTTACACTTAATCAGTATGTGTCCAAATACCGTGAAGTCATTCTCAAGCTAGACGGTTTGGACGACTTTCAAAAGGTTTGTGGGTTTGTTAGAGGCCTTGATAAAGAATATCAGGCAAAGGTTAAAACCCAGTATCCTAAAACTTTGGAAGCGGCTATCCAAAGTGCCCTTATCTTTGATGACACCATGGATAAGAAGGGCATGGATAGACCGGCCAAATTCAATGGCTCGCAATTTAATGCTAATAAGCGTAAACTTGCCAGCAATTCTACTGAAAACACAAAGAAGTCTAAAGGGTCAAGTGGTCCGTTGTCTCCACAAGACTATGAACGGGCCAAGAAGGAGAAACTATGTTATCATTGCTTAGGTAGTGATCATGAGAAGAAAAACTGTCCACAATTGCCTCACAAGAATAAGGATAAGGTCAAGGAGAAGGCTGTACACATGGTGCAAACGCTTCCCTTGGATGCTGATCCTAAGTATTCTGCGGTAGAGGTTTCGCACACTGCCGAGATGCATGAGTGTAATCTCACTGCATCTATGTGGCAAGAGACAGTTGGACCACATGATTTGGTCCGTATGCATGGCTCCATTTATGGTCATCGAGTACGTATTCTCATTGATGATGGTGCCACGCACAATTTCTTGAACTATGCATTAGTTAAGAAATTAAAGTTGCCGGAGACAAAGAGTTCTCATCGTTATGTGGTGTCCACCATTCAGGGGGATGATCATGATGTGTGGGATACTCTAGTACGGCAAGGGCCTATGTTTGTGCAAGAACACACTATGGTTCTTGACTTCCAAGTGATGAATATGTCTCATGCGGATGTCATCTTAGGATAGGAGTGGTTGTATGGGTTAGGGTCATCACTCAAAAGGAGTTATGAACATAATACGTTTACGTTTGAGGCCAATGGTAAGCATATTTTACTTATTGGGGAACGTGATGTACCCCCAACACCACTCATATGTAATGCCAAACTCTCTTTTTTGGAGCATAGTAATCAAATAGAAGAAGTCTATTTTTGTTATTGTGTGTCGCAAACTAGTGGGTTTGATGTGCATGATGTTTCTTCTTCAAATGAATCTTCCTCAGCGATGCCTTCTTTCTCTTTACCTTCTTCCTCAGCGATGCCTTCTTTCTCTTTACCTTCTTCTAAAATCTCTTTAAATAATCTTAAGTAACCAGTTAATGCTTTGTCTTTGCAACAACTGTTACAAGAATTTAAAGATATTTTTCCTAATGATTTGCCAGAGGGTTTGCCACCCGAACGAGCTTTGCCTCATCGCATTGATGTCGTTCCGGGCACCAAACCAATTAGTAAGCTGTCGTACAGGCTTAGTGCGACTAAAGCAGCTGAGGTGGAACGTTAGCTTGCTGACTACCTTAGTAAGGGCTTCATTTGCCATAGTGCTTCACCATGGGCATCGCCCATTCTTTTGGTGAAGAAAAAGGATGGATCCATGCGCATGTGTGTGGATTATTGCTCCTTGAATGTGGTAACAATTAAGAACAAATACCCGCTACCTAGGATAGATGAGTTGTTTGATCAACTCAAAGGTGCGAAGTATTTTTCTAAAATTGATTTACGTTCAAGATATCATCAAGTGCGTATTAACGCTGATGATATAACCAAGACTGCGTTCCGGACTCGCTTTGGACACTATGAGTTTTTGGTTATGCCATTTGGGCTTACTAATGCCCCGGCAGCGTTTATGATGCTTATGGATAGCGTACTAAGGCCATACTTAGGCAAATTTGTCATTATCTGTTACATTCCCGTAACGCCGCTACGGGCATTACCACAAGAGGGGACGGCCTCTGGCTCACCACCCAGCCATAGAGGAAGAATGAGGATTGCCCCTCATCCCCCAAGCTATATAGTGTGTGGCCTGCCGTCCACACTAGCCTGGCCGCCCATGACTCAGCATGGGCGTCCTCTCCCACTGAACCCCGGATATGGCCATCCGCCGGTCTGCCGTCGATCACAGGCATTACAGCCTACGTGACATTACCCCCCCCTTAAGAAGAGTTTTCGTCCTCGAAAACAAACTGGGGAAACCTTTTGGAAATTGCACTACGGCGTTCCCAGGTTGCTACTCCTCATCCCTATCTGTCCATTTAACAAGTACCTCCTGGTACACTTTATATCGGGTTTGTCTGTCTCGATACCCAAGAATCCTTTCCGGTTCATGTGGTATCTTTGGTGGAGTGATCAATTCCACCAAAATATCTAGAAAAACTGCGTTCTCTAACCCGTGAACTAATTTCTTCAGTTTACTGACATGGAAGACAGGATGGACTTGAGAACTCTCCAGTAACTCAAGTTTATATGCTATGTCCCCAATCTTCTTAAGGACCTTGAAAGTCCGCAATATCTAGGAGAAAGTTTATCACACTTTCCCGTTTGCATGGTTGCTGACTGCGCAGGAACCTTTAAAAATACAAAGTCACCTTCTGCAAAGGTCACTTTTCTGCGTCCTTTATCGGCAAATGTTTTAGCGCGTGCGCTACGAATGCTCTCGCGTGCAGCTTTGAGCATATCATTCATATCTTCAAGGGAATCCTTGACAGATTGAATCTTCTCCTTTTCTAGGCCTACAGCCATCGGAGATCTCGGCTGGAATCCATACATTAACATGAACGGTGTAAATCCAGTCGTCGCTGAGTGTTTGGAGCTGTTATAGGCAAACTCCAATAAGGGTAAGTACTCTTCCCAATTAGATTGCTTCTTACTAACATAAGAACGCAACATATCCTCTAGAATTTGGTTAACTCTTTCAGTTTGACCATCAGACTCCGGATGATCTGCCGTACTCATACTCAGAGTAGTATCCAGCTTTTTGAAGACTTCCCTCCAAAAATGACTGTTGAACTTTCTATCTCTATCCGACACTATATCTGCGGGCAGGCCATATAGCTTGTAGAGATGTTCAATAAAGAGTTTTGCCAACTCTGGCGTTTTTACAGTTTTCTTCGTGGTAATAAACTTTGCCAGTTTAGTTGTCCACTACTACCCACATTGAGTCATTCCCTCGACTCGTCTTGGGTAAACCGGTAATGAAATCCATGGAAATGCTTTCCCATTTCCCTTGAGGAATCTCCAGCGGATGGAGTAGTCCTCCAACTTTAAGACGTTCTGTTTATTGACTTGGCACTTATTGCATTTCAGCACATAAGTCTGGACGTTCTTAAACAAACTAGGCCAATAAAACTGTCTTTTTACTAGTGCATAGGTTTTCTGAATCTTAGGATGACCCGCACTTGGACTATCAAAATTATACCCCGAAGACTCGGCTAGCCTCTCCGGACTAACTCTCGCCTCGCTACCCGCCGCACCTACGGCCAGTCTCTCCGGACTAGCATTACGTGCCGGCGAGGAAGGTGGGCGCGGCTGTGACAAAGTGCGTACGTGTACAGCGCGCCAGACCTCTGTAAAGACAGGATCATGCTCACACAAGCCATGATCATGTTCACACAAGCCATGATTTGGTATTTCAACCAAAACCTTAAGGCAAATTTCATGCCTTGATTTTGCATCATGTCATTAGCACAAAAGCTAATGTACTGGAGAGCACTCTAGTAGCGCAAGTTGTTAGACTATGCTACTAGATATTTGTAGACTACGCTAACATGTTGCTTCACCAACTTGTTAAAACTTCTCCTTGGAAAGCTCTACGGCCATCGGAGAAATAAACTAGAGCCAATCTAATCATGCATCACAAGGATTAGTTCTAAAGCTGAGAGATACTTTCTCTCTTAGAGTAACATCTTTGCACAAGCATATGCTCTAGAATCTTGTTGAGTTTCTAACTACCATCAATCTACGGATGGTTAAACTCCACTCTAACTCAGAGTAAATGTAAGTTTTGAAAATTTCCCTTCAAATATAACAATCAAACTTCCTATCTCTTATGCCATACTATATATGCGGGTAGACCATATAGTATGTGGAGATGTTTGATAAAGATTCTTGCACCACTACGGGTGTCTGGAATTACATCCATTCACTTACAACTCTTTGTTGCTATTACCAGACACATCCCTTCAAGTATTGTCTGGACTCACACAACTATTCGAGTTTATGTGATATTTGAGGATATCCCTCCTTTCCCTCAAGAAAGGTTTTTGTCCTCAAAAACTGTACTCTCAAGCGGACTACGCGCTAGTGTCATAGGTCCAAGAACAAATCTAGACCATGTTTAATATCATATGTTATATTCTTGAGTCCTTCCAAGAAACTAATCATCTTGCAACGAAGATGTGATATAGTGTCTACGCACATATGGTGGTACTATTGATAAACTGCTTTGCAACAGATCAGTGGTTTCACACTTGTAACAAAGTGCTTCATTGTTGCATATTATTACCCTCCTTCATAAGCGGTTACACACTTATGAATTATTTGGGTGGGTTGTACCATCTATCAAGAAAAATTTCAAACTACTAATAACCACATTATTAATCCACAGATAATGACTGAGCTTGCTGCGAAGCCATAGGTTGCTAGATAATTGATGGTAATTACACAAGCCCAATGTCCCATTCCATCGTACATTCAATATAAATGCAAACATCACAGTACTTCGTGATGATGAACTTAGGAATTTCACCCTATCCCTGTTTGGTGTTGGTATGAAGTATAACTATGAGAACATTATTTGCTGCCTCCTCATTATAGCGGCAAAGCTACCTACCCATCACACAGGTGGCAATCTCTACCAAGCTATAATCAATGACAAGCAAATAAACGAGTACTCTTGTAAGAACTTCATAACCATATCTCACACCAGACTCATAATCACTACGGATTAAATGCCAGGGCTTGCAAATTGAATGTTATCTGATAGGTAGAGGGGATCATCAAACTACGGATGACCTCGACAACCCACTAGAACTAGTGATGTGTAACTTTTAAGTTACTCCACTCTCCTTGCTTATTCCATACCATCGAACAAATCGGTCCCTCGATTTGAGCAACGTCAACATATTTATGAGTACCTCGATACTCATGGATTGTGGTTCGGTAATTTAAAATGTTGATCTAGAGTATCTTTCACTCGAGGATCTTAATGTTATTAGCAGTTATGTATTAGTAGTGAGTAACTACGTACTCACTATCATCACACTAGTAGCTCCATACTAGTCTGTGAGTAACTCCGTACCCAATGGCGTACCTCCCCCGAGTGGGAGTACCATATACAACCATCTATAACAAGATGCTTAAGTCACTTGCTGCTAAGAAGTGACTACACAAATTGACCCCTCCATTGCACATTGCAGTACAATCTCTGGTATTACAACACGAATTTTTGGACGTCCTTATCATAGAGGTCAACTTAAAAACTAGTGCATAGGTCTTGTGGAGTCTCGGCTGACCTAACCACACCACTGGTGACTTCCTACAAAAAATGTGGCGCCGAAGTCACCACCTATGTACTTTAACTCCGTAAAGTACATGGTCTTCATCTGTCCTATGGAAAGTTGTAAAACATTCCTGCGAGATGGATTTTTTTCACCCTAAAATTATTGTGCACCATTTTAGTGTGAAGAGCTTTTTTCCTGGGTACCATGGTTCACCCCAAGCTCATCTTTTGCTAAATTCTCCGATTTAACAAAGATATGTCTGCCTCCGAACACTCCGGTTCAGCCCCAGACTTTGAGTTTACTTCTTAACACTCCAGTTAAGTCAAAACTCACCAGATACAGTAGGATTTACCACTAAGCTCTCCGGCTTAGCCTTCTATCCTAAAAACCAAGTTTATGTACACTTCATATGTCAGATCCGATACTAACAACAACCAGGCTCATCTGGAGTGAGATACTACTCACTATTGCCATGTAAAACCTCATTAAATCCTAGAAATGCTCCACTCATTCCCCAGGGGTCATACGACTTATAGGGTTTACACGCACATGAACTTTGTAAGCAAAATAGCCTGTCATGCAATATTACAATTGCTTATGTAGGAAAGTAATATATTTCCCAAATTCATATGGTAGCATTTAAAACGTGCTCACACAATCGCACACTTATGTTGAACATAGGCAAGACTACACTTGCAAAATGCTATAGGGCGTCCCCCATGCATGAAACTGTCCAACCAAACTAGTCTTACTGCTACTACCTAGAGCTTCTCCGAACTCTGTAACTGGGTTTTATCCCAACTTATGGCTATATTTGGTAATTTTCAAAGTTCAAATTTTATCTTACACACTTTATCACTACAGACAAGTGTACATACAGACCTGCCAAAGAGTCAAGTTACATGCACAAGCCTTGGCGTCCCATTCCACCCACAATTGATTCCGTGGTAATTTGATGCCCCCAGGCTATATAGTGTGTGGCCTGCCGTCCACACTAGCCTGGCCGCCCATGACTCAGCATGGGCGTCCTCTCCCACTGAACCCCGGATATGGCCATCCGGTCTGCCGTCGGTCACAGGCATTACAGCCTACGTGACATTATCTTTCTTGATGACATTTTGGTCTATAGTTCGACTTTAGAAGAGCATTTGGAACACTTACGAAAAGTTTTTCAGTTACTAGGCGAGAATGCACTTTACGCGAAAGAAAGTGCGAATTTCTCAAGGATAGCATACAATACCTAGGTCATGTAATTTCTGCAGACGGAATTGCTATGGATGCTAGTAAGGTTGATGCTATTATGCGATGGCCAACACCTCGAAGTATGGAAGAACTTCAAATCTTCTTGGGAATGGCAGGATTTTATCGCAAATATGTGAACGGTTATGCAAAGATTGCCGCTCCCATGACTGATCAATTGAAAGGTGCGGCAATTCCCTTTCAATGGCGTGAGGAGCAACAACGTAGCTTTGATAAGCTTAAAGTTGCTTTGTCTACGGCTCCCATCTTGGCAATTATGGATCCTCAAAAACCATTTGTGATTGAAACGGATGCCAGTGCTAAGGCAGTGGGTGCCAAGATGGTCATCCTGTTGCCTATGAGAGCAAGAAGCTCAATCGTGCTCAACAAAACTACTCACAGCTTATGAGCGTGAGCTCTTTGCCATCATATATGCCTTACAAAAATGGCGACATTACTTATATGGTGCGCAATTCGAGATTGTTTTTGATCACGAAAGCATAAAGTGGTTTATGAACCAAACAGATTTGCAGGGTCGAAAGGCCAGATGGGCTGAGATCCTTCAGGAGTATGATTGCAAGCTACGCTATCGCAAAGGACGTTACAATATTGTAGCTGATGCTTTGAGTCATATGCCAGAGATTAATTCGCTGTTATTCACAGAGTTGAAAAGCGAATTGTTAGAATCTTTACGAGGCAAATGCAAGCAGGATTCAACATACTCAAAGGTGTGGAATCATGTTCAAATGAGGGGTCCCTCTCACTCACACGGTAGTGTTCCCAGTTCTTCCACACATGGTTCTTCTTTATCACAAGATGAACTACAACGATGGAAAAACTTTTCCATCGATGATGGATACTTACTCCATGAGGGGAGAGTTTGTGTTCCATTGGACTTAGACACTAGGCGCCAAATTCTTTTTGAGTGTCATGATAGTCCAAGTGCAGGTCATGCAGGCATTCGCAAAACGTATGCTCTCGTAAGAAAGCATTTCTATTGGCCTAGACTTCACAAGGATGTTACTGACTATGTTCTGCAGTGTCAAAAGTGTCAAGTGAACAAAGCAGAACGTCTTAAAGCTGGCGGGTTACTGCATCCATTAGAGATTCCCGACGGAAAGTGGGAAAGTATCTCTATGGATTTTATAACGGGCTTGCCCACAACGAATCGTGGACATGATGCCATTTGGGTAATCGTGGATCGATTAACCAAGCTTTGTAGGTTTGTGCCTACTAAGAAAACAGTTACAACTCCAGAATTGGGACACCTTTTCATGGAGAATGTTTACCGACTTTATGGCTTACCGTCCAATATTGTCAGTGATCGCGATCGCAAGTTTAACAGCCATTTTTGGCAAGCAGTATTCAGTAAGCTGGGTACTATGTTGAACCTTAGTACAGCTAATCATCCGCAGACAGATGGTCAGACTGAACGGGTTAATCAAGTGCTGGAAGATATGCTTAGGGCATATGTCAGCAAAAAACAATCCGATTGGGAGTCTTATTTGCCTATTCTTGAGTTTGTTTACAATAGTGCAAAGCATGTCTCGACAGGCTTTAGCCCTTTCATGTTGATGTATGGTTTTCAGCCACGTTCACCAGTGTCGGTGGGACTGGCGAATGAGAAAATCAGTCAGGTTAAGGATTTTATCCAAGACCATATGGATATGTTACGCCTTGCATGATTAAATGTTCGTCAAGCGCAAGATCATTACAAGAAGTTTGCGGACCAGAAATGTAGGCCACTTCACTTTCAAGAAGGTGATTGGGTGTTTCTAAAGGTACCAGAAAACTCCACCAGTTTAAAAACAGGTTTCGTACCAAAATTGTCGCCCCGATTTTGTGGACCGTTTAAGATACTCAAGAAGGTGGGCCCAGTAGCCTATAAACTTGCGTTACCAGCACATTCCAAGGTTCATCCCATCTTTCACGTAAGCCGTTTGAGGAAACGCCTTATGGGTCATGAAAGGCCGATGGATGATTCTTTCTTGGTAGAATATGTGGAACCCCCAATACTGCCTCATGAACCAGAAAGAGTATTGGATTACCACATGTTACGTACTCGCCACCAAGTTCGAAAACAAGCTCTTATCAAGTGGAAGGACCATCCAGAGGAAGGCTCCACTTGGGAAAACATTAGTGTGATGAGGAAACGTTTTCCCACTTTTGTTTTTGAGGACGAAAACTCTTTTCGAAGGGGGGAGTAATGTCAGGACTATGGTCCTACGGAAGTCGAGCCCTAGCATAAGCTAATAGCTTTCGGAGTCTCGAGAGTATTATTAATGCTAGCGGGGTTCAGGGGTTAATGGGCATTAGGGTTTGGTCGATGTGTGTACACATCGAAGTTAGCACGGCTCTTAAGTAAGATGGGCGGCCGGGCTAGGAGGTGTGGACACAGGCCAGGGTTTTGGTATAAAACCCAACGAGAAACCCTAACTCGTCATTATATGGTTGGGAGGTGAACCGACTTCCACCCTCTCTTCTTCTCCACGCCTAGGCTATGGCGGCTTGAGGAAGACGCAGCCGTAGCGGAGGCGTTACAGAATGGGAGAAGGCCTATGACTATAAGGTCACCACCCACCAGTGCTTATTCACATGCAGTTGAAAAGTAATGAATGGGAGAAGGCCTATGACTATAAGTTCACGAGTGCTTATTCACATGCAGTTGAAAAGTAATGAATGGGAGAAGGCCTATGACTATAAGTTCACTAGTGCTTATTCACATGCAGTTGAAAAGTAATGAATGGGAGAAGGCCTATGACCAAGGGGCAATAGGGCGTCTATTCAAATGGACTTGTTAAGTAAATAAATAATGAGGACAATTCCTATAATAGAGGGTCCATAGGGTCACCAGTGCTTATTCACATGCAGTTGAAAAGCAATGAATGGGAGAAGGCCTATGACTATAAGGTTACCAATGCTTATTCACATGCAGTTGAAAAGTAATGAATGGGAGAAGGCCTATGACCAAGGGGCAATAAGGTGTCTATTCAAATGGACTTGTTAAGTAAATAATGAGGACAATTCCTATGATAGAGGGACCATAGGGTCACCAGTGCTTATTCACATGCAGTTGAAAAGTAATGAATGGGAGAAGGCCTATGACTATAAGGTCACTAGTGCTTATTCACATGTAGTTGAAAAGTAATGAATGGGAGAAGGCCTATGACTATAAGGTCACCAGTGCTTATTCACATAAAGTAATGAATGGGAGAAGGCCTATGACCAAGGGGCAATAGGGTGTCTATTCAAATGGACTTGTTAAGTAAATAATGAGGACAATTCCTATGATAGAGGGGCCATAGGGTGTCTAATTACATGGACTTATCAAGTAAAGCATGATAGCAAGGCCCATGACTTAGGGACCATAGGATGTCTATTCAAACTTGATTATAAGACCTCTAGGACTTGACTATAAGGCCTCCATAACTAGATTATAGGGCCACATGTTGCTTATTAACATGGAATTGTCAAAAGTAAAGAATGAGGACAAGGCCTATGACCGAGCGGCCATAGGGTGTCTGTTCACATGGACTTGTCAACAAGTAAAGAATGAGGTAAGGCCTATGACCGAGAGGCCATAGGGTGCCTATTCACACTAACTTGTCAAGTAAAGCATGAGGGCAGGGCCTATGACTAATGGGGCCATAGGGTATCTAATCACATGGACTTGTCAAGTAAAGCATGATGGCAAGGCCTATGACTAAGCGTCCATAGGGTGTCAATGCACATGGACTTGTCAAGTAAAGCATGATGGTGGCAAGGCCTATGACTAAGCATCCATAGGGTGTCAGTGCACTTGGACTTGTCACAATTAGATAATGGGGGCATGTCCTATGATAGAGGGGGCAATAGGGTGTCTAATTACATGGACTTGTCAAGTAAAGCATGATGGCAAGGCCTATGACCAAGTGGCCATAGGGTGTCTGTTGACTTGGACTTGTCAAGTAAACAATGAGGGTAAGGACTGTGACCAGGGGACCATAGGGTGTTTGTTGACTTGGACTTGTCAAATAAACAATGAGGGTAAGGCCTGTGACCAGGGGGCCATAGGGTGTCTACTCAAATGGACTTGTCAATTAAATATTCAGGATAAGCCCTATGATAGAGGGGGTAATAGGGTGTTTAATCACATGGACTTGTCAAGTAAAGCATGATGGCAAGGCCTGTGACCGAGCGTCCATAGGGTCTCAGTTCACTTGGACTTGTCACAAGTAGATAATGAGAGCATGTCCCATGATAGAGGGGGCAATAGGGTGTCTAATTACATGGACTTGTCAAGTAAATCATGATGGCAAGGCCTATGATCGAGTGGCCATAGGGTGTCTGTTGATTTGGACTTGTCAAGTAAACAATGGGGACATGTACTATGATTATAAGACCTATGCCTTGATTGCAAGAGGCCTATGACCAGGGGGCCATATGGTGTATATTCAATTGGACTTTTCAAGTAAATCATGAGGACAAGGCCCATGACCGAGTGGCCATAGGGTGTTTGTTCACTTGGAATTATCAAATAAATAATAAAGGTAAGGCAAGTGGCCAATGGAGCCATATGGTGTCTATTCACATGGACTTATCTTGTTAAGAATTAAGGATAAGGCATATGACCAAGGGACCCTACGGTGCCTATTCACACCGACTTGCCAAGTAAAGCATGAGGGCAAGGCTAATGACCAATGGGGCCATAAGTCATCTATTCAGACTCTTGAATGATCTAGTAGAGACATTTTCTTAGAAAATGCATAAAAATTTTCTTAAAACTAGAATGGTATATAGTTAACTTATAGAATGGACTTGATTATAACAGGCCTATGACCAAGGGGCCATAGGCTGTTTATTTAAACTTGATTATAAAGCATATAGGATTTGATTACAAGAGGCTTGTGACCAACGGGCCATAGGGTGTCTATTCCAAGGACTTATCAAGTAAATAATGAGGGCAAGGCCTGTGATGACTGAGCAGCCACATAAGGTGTCTGTTCACTTGGACTTGTTAAGTAAATAATTAAGATAAGGTTTATGACTGAGGCGCCATAGGGTGGCTGTTCACTTGGACTTGTTAATTAAATATGTAGGATAAGGTCTATGACCGAGGGGCCATACCGAGGGGCCATAGGGTGCCTATTCAAGTATATGAGGGCAAGGCCTATGACCAATGGGACCATAGGTCATTTATTCAAACTTGATGATAAGGCCTATAATGGTGAATAGGTTATGGGGGGATTTGACTGGGAGGCCATAGGGTGTGTATTAAGATAGACTTGTCAAGTAAAGAACGAAGGTAAGCACAAGGGTGCTTATTCACGTGGAATTGATAAGTAAAAAATGGGAAAAGACCCATTGACCAAGGGGACATATGGTGTCTATTCAGAATTGATTATAAGGCCTATCTTGATTACAAGTAACTATGACCAAGGGGACCATAGGGTGTCTATTCAGAATTGATTATAAGGCCTATCTTGATTACAAGTAACTATGACCAAGGGGACCATAGGGTGTATATTCAATTGTACTTGTCAAGTAAATCATGAGGGCAAGGCCTATGACCGAGCAGCCATAGGTGTCTATTCACTTGGACTTGTCAAGTAAATAATGAGGCCAAGGCAAGTGACCAAGGGGCCATAGAGTGTCTATTCACATGGACTTGCCAAGTAAAGAATGAGGATAAGGCCTATGACCAAGGGGCCATAGGGTGCCTCAGCCGACTTGTCAAGTAAAGAACGAGGGCAAGGCCTATGACCAATGGGTCCATAAGTCATCAATTCAGACTTGATTATAAGGTCTAAAGTAATTGGTTATTAAGTGCCTATGAGGGCAAAGCCTATGACCGAGGGCCATATAGTGGCTCTTCAAATGTATGGACTTGTCAAGTAGAGGCTGAGGTTAAGGCCTGCGAACAAGGGGCCATATGGTGTCTATTCAAACTTGATAATAAGCCATATAAGACTTGATTACAAGAGGAATATGACCAAGGGGCCATAGGGTGTCTATTCATACTTCATTATAAGGCCTATAGGACTTGACTACAAGAGGCCTATGATCGAGGGGGCATAGGGTGTCGATTGAAATGTACTTATCAAATAAATAATGAGGACAAGGCCCATGATGGAGGGTCCATAAGGTGTCTAATTAAATGAACTTGTTAAGTAAAACATGATGGTAAGGATTACGAATGAGGGGCCATAGGATGTCTATTCGAACTTATTTATAAGGCCTCTAGAACTTGATTACAAGATGCATAAGATCAAGAGGCACAGGGTGACAGTTCAATTGGACTTGTCAGGTAAGTCATCAAGACAAGGGCTATGATTGAGGGGGCATAAGGTGTGTATTCAGACTTGATCACATGGGCTTGTCAAGCAAAGAATGACGGTAAGGCTTGTGAACAAGGGGCCATAGGGTGTCTACGCACATGGAATGGTCAGTAAATAATGAGGGCAAGGCCTAATGGGCCACATGGTGCTTATTCACATGGAATTGACAAGTAAAGAATGGGAGAAGGCCTATGATCAAGGGGCCATAGGGTGTCTATTCAGAATTGATTATAAACCTAAAGGTAAGGCCTATGACCAAGCAATCATAGGGTGTTTGTTTGCTTAGTCAAGTAAATAATGATGGTAAGGCAAGTGACCAAGGGGGCCATAGGGTGTCTATTCACAGGGACTTGTCAAGTAAAGAATGAGGATAAGGCCTATGACCGAGGGGCCATAGGGTCTCTATTCACACCGACTTGTCAAGTAAAGAATGAGGATAAGGCCTACAATCGATGGGCCATAGGATGCCTATTCACACCGACTTGTCAAGTAAAGAACGAGGGCAAGGCCTATGACAAAGGGGCCATATGGTGTCTATTTAAACTTGGACTTGTCAAGTACATAATGAGGGCAAGACCTCTAGCTGAGGGGTCATGGAGTGTCTATTCAAATGGACTTGTCAATTATATAATGAGGACATGTGCTATGATAGAGTGGGCAATAGGGTGTTTATTCAAATGGACTTTTGAAGTAAACAATGAGGGCAAGCAGTGTATATATTCAATTGGACTTGTTAAGTAAATCATGAGGGAAAGGCCTATGACCGAGAGGCCATAGGTGTCTGTTCACTTGGATTTGTCAATTAAATAATGATGACATGTCCTATGATAGAGGGGACAATAGGGTGTCTAATTACATGGACTTGTCAAGTAAAGCATGATGGCAAGGCCTATGACAGAGTAGGCATAGGGTGTCTCTTCACTTGGACTTGTCAAGTAAATAATGAGGGCAAGACATTTGACCGGGGGTCATAGGGTGTCTATTCAAGTAGACCTCTCAAGCAAATAATGAGGGCAAGGCCTATGAGACCAGGGAGTCGTAGGTTGGATATTTTCAATTGGGCTTGTTAAGTAAAGCATGAGGGCAAGGCCTATGATCGAGTGGCCATAGGGTGTCTATTCAATTGGACTTGTCAAGTAGATAATGAGGGTAAGGCTTATGACCGGCGGGGGGCCATAGGGTGTCTACTCAAATGGACTTGTCAATTAAATATTCAGGATAAGTCCTATGATAGAGGGGGCAATACGGTGTCTAATTACACGGACTTGACAAGTTAAGCATGATGGCAAGGCCTCCAAGAATTGATTATGAGGCCTCCCAGACATGACTATAAGGTCACCAATGCTTATTCACATGCAATTGAAAATAATGAATGGGAGAAGGCCTATGACCAAGTGGGCCATAGGGTGTCTATTCCTAATTTATTATATGGCCTATCGTGATTACAAGGAATATGACTGAGGGGGCATAAAGTGTCTATTCACACTTCATCACATGGGTTGGTTAAGTGAAGAATAAGGGTAATGCTTGTGAACTAGGGGCCATATCGTGTCTATTCACACGGGGTGTCAAAATTGTTTATAAGGCCTATCTTGATTAGAAGAGATTTGTGATGAAGGGGGCCATAGGGCATATATCCAATTGGACTTGTCAAGTAATTCATGAGGCTAAGACCTATGATCGAGCGGTCATAAGATGTCTGGTCACTTTGACTTGTCAAGTAAATAATGAGGACAAGGTCTATGACCGGGAGGATAGGGTGTCTATTCACGTGGACCTGTCAAGTAAATAATGAGAGTAAGGCAAGTGACCAATGAGGCCATAGGGTGTCTATTCACATGGACTTGCCAAGTAAAGAATGAGAATAAGGCATATGATTGAGGGGTGCCTATTCACACAAACTTGTTGAGTAAAGCATGAGGGCAAGGCATTTGACCAATGGGGCCATAAGTCATCTATTCATACTTGATTATAAGGCATATGATTGAGGGGTGCCTATTCACACAAACTTGTTGAGTAAAGCATGAGGGCAAGGCATTTGACCAATGGGGCCATAAGTCATCTATTCATACTTGATTATAAGGCCTACAAGAATTGGTTACTAGGGGCCTATGAGACTGGGAGGCCATAGGATGTGTATTTACATAGACTTGTCAAGTAAAGAACGAGGCCAAAGCCTATGACCAAGAGGCCATGGGGTGTCTAGTTAAACTTGATACTAAGCCATATAAGACTTTCATTAGCACTAAAATCCATTGAATTTATCTTTACTGCACATATATTAGGTGGATTGCAACCAGACTTTTAAGCAAAACACATTATATTCCTCATTCTCAATTTATACTAACAAAAGTTTTTTTTAAATCAATAACTTTTTATTTTGTATAGAGCTACACCTCTTGCTTAGAGAAAATAATGAATGTACAAAAAAATATAGGGAGAGTGATCACATTAGAGGATTTGCACAATTAACAATATGTGAACACAGGCTCCAAAATTATTATTGGCTATACGAAAAAATTAACATTGCCTAGTATATTGTATTCACATTAGTGCATGAACTATGTAATTCAAACTTAATCAACTCAAGATCAACTTTAAACATGCCATTGAATATTTGCTAGCATAATATACAATTCAAATCCATAAATGTCCATGATGAAGAATGTCCATAACAATTGGCATTGTATATATAAAAAATTAAATTAAAATTTA
>NC_141065.1:34083427-34115927 GCF_041138505.1 Cibotium barometz
TAAAGGGTCTACCCACCACCATTAACATCTACATATGAGCAAGTGGTCATAGGGGTCTCTTTATAAGGAATGTGATTGTGTGATCAAGTGGCAATAAGGGTCTCCTTGCAAGGCCTGTGATTGAGTGGCCATAGGGGTCCCCTTGCCAGGGTTTCCTTAAGGTGGATGGAATAGAAAAATCTTACAAGGCCTATGACCAAGTGGCCATAGGGGTCTCCTTACAAGGTCTGTGTGATCGAGTGGCCACAGAGATCTGCTTACATGGCATGTGAGCTATAGGGTCTCCCTACCATTGATATTGGCCTATGAGCAAATGGTCATAGGGGTCTCCTTTATAAGGCTTGTGACCGAGTGGCCATAGGGCTCTCCTCGTTATAGGATTTTACTCAATGTGGAGTGAAATGCAAATCCTTTTTACAAGGTTTATGACCGAGTGGCCATAGGGGTATCCTTTTGAGGGTTTCCTTACTGTGGATGAAAAAGAAAATGTCTACAATGCTTATGACCGAGTGGCCATAGGGGTCTACTTACAAGGCCTATGACTGAATGGCCATAGGGAACTGCTTACAAGGCCTATGAGCTAGAGGGTTTCCATACCATTCACTATGAGCGAGTGGCCATAGGGGATCTGCTCATAGGGCATATGATTGATTAGCCATAGGGGTGTCCTCACAAGTTTTTCCATATGGTGAAGGGAGAAGAAAATGATTACAAGGCCTATGACCTAGTGGTCAAATGGGTCTCCTTACAAGGCCTATGACCGAGTGGCCATAGGGATCTACTTATAGGGCCTATGAGTGGTGTTCAATGCATAGAGGCCTTCTTCCTTGTCTGAGGCAATGGAGTCACGTGTGCTCTTGATTATGCAATGCAAGCAACATCTAGCACTCTCGCTAAGTAGGGGATGGGATGGCTAACTAACAATCATTTCCTAAATTGTATGTAGGGATGGGATTCATGCGTGGTGATAAAGTGAACATGTATGTTGATGTATGATTGGTTTCTATCGGTAGTGTGTGTGAAATAGACCTGACTGCCTACTACTCTAGTGTGCTTATTAGGGAAGGTAATGTATCAGTTGTGGTTGAGTTGTGTGTGGGAAGGATACAATCCTTCTCTTCCCAACAATGGATGCATCGACAGTCTAGGATGCTATTCACAGTATTGTCAAATGGACTATTGGGTCATTACAACACGTGCATGTGATGCAGCAAGATGGGACTCATATGCTAGAAGAAAATGCAACAAATGAAATGCATTCTGTACAGTTTAATGGGTTGAGCTATCGAGAGGCTTGGAAGAACAAGAAAGTTCAGTTATGGGATGAGGGCAAAACCAAAAAGATTAGAGAGGGAGTTATCATGTATGTGTATCCCTATGATTCAGTAAACTTTGATACGTTGGGTGATGATAACATAGGTATTGGTATTGAGAAAACATTTGAGGGTGAGGTTAGTACAGCCATGGATGATATTTGCAACATCGGTCCTATCAGTTGGCCTATCAAAAGAATCACAACAATGGATGGACACGCTTTGCTATAGTATGAGGACTTGTATAAAACAAATGAAACATATGACATACATATTGAACATGTTGTCTTGGCAAAGCCACTCTCAAGGAAATGAAAGTATTGCTTTCTAAAGAGAAAGCCAAAGACATCAATAGTGCCATCAAAGAAAAGCAAACAAATGTCGTTGGAATCGATGGTTTCATCCATAGATTGTTGTAGAAATAGTTGTTGTCAACATGCAAAACATGACAATATTCAAGCTCTACACAAGGAGTTTTGGGGTCAAAGAGAATAGACTATGTGTATGACACACTCCTTGTTGCTTGGTGCCAAAACCCAGCATCCACAAAAACAACAAAAAGAGGGACTATGTGTTCTCTTTAAATGGTGAGGAGGTGTGTCGCAGAGCTTGGTATGAAATGCACGACATTTCAAAAACATCGTTCTGTCGCTACCGTGAAAAGTTTGAGAATGGTGTTTATCGCACAGTGCATGGCAATATGGGTGTTATACAAAAAGGGCGAGAGCATGCAAAAATGGGAAGGGCAATCATACAGAGGTTTGTAGAGACTAACTCAGAGAGAATGCCGTAGAACAATGGAAGATGGCACTAGGGAGACCTTGCTTGTGATACCAAACACATACAAGCAGGTTGACATTTTACACGATGTTAACAAAATGCTTGAGAGGTTGAATTATAGGCCAATGTCTAGCACTATCTTTAATAGGATTTGGAATATAGAGTTTAAACATGTGACTTTGTAAAAAACAAGTAAAAAACAAGCGAGTTCTCCAAGTGTAGTGTTTGCAGTAGAATTAAGTCTCAATTGGAATCAACAAAGGACAAGGACCTGATCGAGCAATTAAAGGAAGATCGAAGAGTACACATGATGCAACAACAAAGTGGAAGAAATGTCTACTACTGTAAGATTCCTCCTCGGCCCTGAATAATGTATAAACTTTTACCTCAATCCAATGTAATCATCCCCTATTTCAGAATGCAAGAAAATATTATTTTTCCTTGTTTTGGCCCAGAGAGAGGAAATGTTCTAGAGAGAGATAATTCAGAATTGAGATATTTTTTAATACAAAATTTCTCCTAATATCTAAGATGGATTAAGGTCCAAATAAGGTTCCAGAGGGCCAATAGGATTAATCCAAGTGTTGGGATGAGATAAATACAAAGAATAAAATAAAATACCCCAAAAATGAGTAAATACTCACATAAGATGAAGAGTTTAATGAGTACAAGGTTTATTAATTAAAAATTAAGGTATATTAGTAAAAAAAGAAAAGATATTTAGCTAAAATGATGCATTTTTGACACCTCAATAAGGTGGGAAACCCACTTGAGGTATGGCACCTTTTTCCTCATCATTGTTTGGCTTTTTTAATTCAAAATAATCAAGATATTTCATCTCTCCTCTCTCTCCTAATGCAAACTGGATCAAAAAGGGAGCCAAACTGATCCAAATCTTGTCCCAAAATTGGGTCAAAACTGAAGCTGAAAGGGTCTAGAACCCAGTTGGACTTGGTTAGTGGCCTCCCTCACCTATAAATAGACCCTCATTCCTTTGTATTTTCATATTGGAGCATTACCATGCCAATATTATCTCTAAATTAGCATATTTCTATTATCCCTCTAATTTGCCTCTTTTCTTGAGAGCTTTGGAGCTTCTCTCTCTTCCATCCTCTCTTGGAGATTACTCTCCCTCTCTTGGTGGCCAAGGACTTGCTTGGGGCCTTCACTTCTAGCTAAAGAAAGAAGCCCAAGTCAGGTAAACCTAATTTAATGGTTTCTTTTCAATTCTCTCAATGATTTTCTTCTTCTCAACCCCTCTAAAGCTTGTGAAGCTTTCTAAGCAATGGCATTTCCTTTAAATCAAGCTTTCCAAAGATACATAATGTCTATTTTCTTCTTCTCAACCCCTCTAACGCTTGAGAAGCTTTCTAAGCAATGGCATTTCCTTTAAATCAAGCTTTCCAAAGATACATAATGTCTATTTATATTAATGTTAAATTTAATGCTTAATCATAATATTTTCTTTAAGAAAATCTCTCTTTTAGAAAGATTAGTCATTCTTATGGCTAGATCCTTGGTAGAAGGTTGATTCTCAATGATAATCTCTTTATTTTAATCTAAACTCTAAGCTTGATAAGCTAGAGAAAGAGATTAGATATTTTCATGATTTTTAATCTAGTAAAAATGATGGTTAATTCTTTTTAGCTTGATTATGAGTAAGAAAAATCATATCAACTCATTCTAAATTGAAAGAGGGTTATGCTAACATTTTTAGAAATGAGGAATGGTTATTTTAGTTTAATCAAGAGAATTAATTATAATTATGCTTATAATTATGGTTATAATTATGCTATGTATGCATAATTTAATTTTAGTCCAAAAGAGGAGTTTCTATCATATTTTCATTACAAGTATTCATTTTAAAAGAGAAAATTAAATATTCTAAGCTATGGTAAATTTTCTTAAAAAAATATAAATCTTATTTTTATGTATAATTTTAATAAAACAAAAAGAAGAATTCTAAAAAATGTATAAATTAATTTAGATGTAAAAGAGAAGTTTTCACCATGATTTCATGTAGGAAATTATGGTATCCTAATGTTGAAGAACAAATAGATGGAAAGAATATTTTAAGATATTTCTATGTAGATTAATTAGTAAAATGATGGATATTTATAATGGAGTATTGGAAAAAGAATTATTTTTATAAAATCCCATTATTTTTTAATAGAACTAATTTTAAATCTATTGTGGTCAAAAGAATGAATTTTTATAAAATTGGATCTTCCCTTACGGCGGTTGGAAGTCACCGCTCGTTAATTTATCAGTTTATTAGAAGAAAAATCCTTAAGAATCAAAGTTAGAAGTAAACCGAATAATTTTTCGTCAGACCTTGACCATGAGAATGGCAGGCCAATAAATTACTTACCTCTCGAATCTAAATCAAGCAAAACCTCGTGTGACCAATTCACAATCTTCATATAGACTAGGCCGAATTAGAGAAGTTTTCTTAGACCGATATCATCGAGAAATGAACTGGAAATTCATTGAAATTGATGGGTGGATTACCCTGACATGAGATTTGTGATTTTCATTAAGAAAGTCGGGTTTTCGAGAAAAAGGGTTTGTGGAATCAAACTCAAAATGGGAAAATTCTTACTTACATAGAAACTCTGTTTTTGAAAAGGACTATTTTGCACCAGAATGCTAGAGGAAGCATTTGGCTTATGTTTAACTAAGGAGAGATTCATTGCAACAGCTGGCGAGGAGTCGTCAAAGGACGTCGCTCGCCGCAAAGCCTGCTGAGGTCTTGACCAGCCTCGATATGGTTAAAATTGTGTGCTTCCGGTACTATGGGCGAGGACCGACGAAGCGGTCCCTGAGTGAAGTGCTAGGACACCTAAGTAGGATCCTAGAGGGTTCTGACCAGGTGATGCACGGGCTCACGGTTGCTAGGACATGCATGCATATGTCGAGAAAGATATGAATGGACTGGAAAGGAATTATCTATGTGAACTAGAATTCAAGATTGGATCTCGTTGGTTGACTGGCTGGTCTCTTCAACGGAGATTTCGGATGATATTTTTGTAAAACAATGGATTGGATATTTTGGAGGATTATGATCAATAATACTATGGTTTCATTAAAAGATTGCTTTAAAGACAGCCGAATTTGTGAAAAGGCAATTTCATATTAGGTGTGTAAGTGGTGTGACTACCTTGAATTTTGCTTGAAGTGCCGGCTAGGGGGCCTGGAAACTCTTTTCCTTGGTACCCAGGACAAAACATAACCAAATTTTTATATAAAGGGACCCCACCAATACAGTGGTTGGGTGGTTGGCTAACCCATGGGCCAGTTGGGGTTAGGTTGGATCGGTGGATTCTTGTAATACAGTCAGATACGTCAAGTTATGCTACTTAGAATAAGTCCCTAGAAGATTCTTGTTCTATGGAAAAGAATCAGGGCTGTGCCTCACCTAAGGGAAAAAAAGCGGTGATTCTATGAACCAAGTGCAAGTCTCTTCCTTGATCTAGCCATGTGACCTACGGGTTCGGTCGGATCAGATTGGATAGTTAAGACCTTGACCCGTTAGATAAATCTCCTGTTAGATGATTTTCCTGGTGGAATCGCCCGTGCCTTCTGGGCGAGGGAAGTTTTTCTAGGCTCGGTTTCGGAGGAACCGCTGGGCTAGTCTCTTATCCGCAGGCGAGGCCCTGAGTGAGAAGCCTTGCCCCGTGCGAGAGGCTAACGCTGCTTCCGCCGCCAGCACCTCAGAGCGGGTGGGGTCTCACAGCTGGTATCAGAGTGTTGTTGAAGACTTAAGAAGGAAAAATGAATTTTATCAGAGATTTATAATTAAAAAAACTCAAAAAGAGCATTTACATATTATTATTTTCATTCCTTAAGCTTCATTAATGAAGACTTTTAATCGATGAATCGGATTTTATAGATGGAAGTTCCATGTTTATCTAGTATTCCCGATCTCACTCCATCTCAGGATATGACTGCTTTCGCCTTTGTGCATATCCTCTCTTCCGCTACGTCTCCAAGGTTGGCAAATCATTTTGAGGAATTATATTTTCCCGACCCAGCACAGAGACGGCAGTATAAGTGGTATGCAGGGTAATATGTCCACACCTCTTACAGTGCCAGCGCCACCTGATGTTGAGGGAGAATATCTCTTTGACCATGATCCTGTTGAAAAAAGCTAAAGGTGGTTCACGGTGTGATCCTGTATCATCCCACGCCTCCTGATTTCAGACTGTTTTGCCATATTTATAGACTTCTTAGCTATTTTGTTCCAAAAAGAAAGATTGTAGTACCCTTAGCAGTGAGGGAACAATTGTACCGCGGCATGTCTATAGCCCAATATCGCCGTCTCATGCATTTCCCGCCACAGAGGTTTTGACTTTCTGGAGCCAGGATGCTCTATGTACATTTTGCAACCTTTATATAAATAAAGAAATGTTTTGTGGAAAATTTCCAGTTATATAAGTGATTTGTCTATTAGATGACGAGTTAAAGAAATAAGATATATCCCTCGGACGTATGTCGTAGATCTCTAATAACATCAATTATCTTGTTTAAATAATTAATTTCGAACCTCTTAAGTCTTAGGATCTCGATGATGAAATCAAATAGAAATTTAATGATGTATCATTTTCTGGCAGAATCATGAGGCGCGCGAACCGTTGGCCCAGCCAGAGCCTCTCACAGATGAGGAAGAGCTTGACCCCAATGTTCACAAAGCCCTTCACAGCACTCAGCCAGGTCCCTTCAAGGGCGAAGGGGAAAACTTGGGCGAGGCTGTGGAGAAGTGGATCGAAGCAATGGAAGAATACTTCGATGTCACCGGGATCCAACGAGAAGAGTAAAATGGCTCTTGCAAGGCCGAAGATAGTCAAAACAGCCAAAGTGGCATGGAGAAATCATTGTGAGACAAACCATCTAGATCGGAACACCGAGACCTGGAATGATCTCAGGACTTACTTAAGGAAGAGATTTTGTCCTCCCGGATTTTTGGAAACCAAGATGAATGAATTCTTGGAGTTGACTCAGGGGAGCAGAACTATTGAAGAGTATCACCAAGCATTCACTCTTCTTCTCAAGTACTCACCCACTGCTGGACGAAGAGCAACTCATGGCTAGGTTCATTCGAGGAATGAACGAACCTTTGGACACCTTGGTCAAGAATGCCAAGCCATGGCTGAAGCAGTAAGGATGGCGAAGGACTTAGCCAAGGCCTTTATTGTTAAGGTCTCGCCTTAAGGTCTCGCCAAAGCTCCCTCATCCTTCAAAAGGTTCCAAACACCGAGAAGTTCTTCCAACCTTCCACCTCCAAAGAGACACCAAGATCCCAATCAGAATTAGGAGACAGGAAATTTCAGGAATGAAGGAAGACCTTTTCCTCAAAGCTCTTTCCCAGGAACCCCGCCTCTTTCTAGAATGTAGAGGGAAGAGCTTTGGAGTGAAAACATGTGTTTTGGTTGTCAAGGGTTTGGGCACCAGCTCACAACTCCTTCTATGGGCCAAGGAAGCCAAGGTTTCAGAGTTCAGAGACCAACTCCTTCGTATTAGTCCAATCGGGGTCCCCCTCACCAAAACCAGGGCAACCCCCCATAAGGGTGCCAGCTCAGCCTGTAGCCTCAGAACTCCCTCCCAGAAGAGGGGAAACCAAAGAGAGAGAGTTCCACTTAAGGAACTGCTAGAGCAAGGATTCGTAAGACCCAGTGTTTCATCTTGGGGTGTGCCCGTTCTCTTTCAGAAAATGAAAGATGGAACATTAACACCCTGTATTGATTATAGAGGGTTGAATCAGTTAACAATTAAAAACAAGTATCCTATTCCTAGGATTGATGAACTTCTAGATTGGTTAAGTGGAACCCAAATGTTCACAAAGATAGATCTCAAATCCAGGTACTACCAGATCAGAATCAAGGAACAAGATATCCCAAAGACAGCTTTCAATACTCACTATGGGCATTATGAATTCATAGTCATGCCATTCGGATTAACTAATGCCCTAGTGACATTTAATCGTCTCATACAAAACATTCTCAGAGAATACTTGGATGAATTTGTTCTTGCCTTCTTTGATGACATCCTGGTATACTCTAAGAATGCAGCTGATCATGAAGATCATGTGCGCAAAGTCCTGGAGATCCTAAGGAAGCACCAACTCTTTGCAAAGAAGAGCAAGTGCACTTTCTTTGCTGACCATGTAGAATACTTGGGATTCATAGTATCTAAAGATGGGATTTCTCGTGACCCCACTAAAATCCAAGTAGTTGTGGAGTGGTGAGAGCCCAAAACAGTGAAATAAGTCAGAGCATTCTTGGGACTAACCAGATGGTATAGAATCTTTATACCCAGGTATGCTCAGAGAGCATCCCATTTGACTAACCTTCTCAAGAAGAGCACCCTATTTCAATGGACTGCTATGTGTCAGAGTGCTTTTGACAAGCTGAAAACAACTTTAGTAACCAACCCTGTCCTAAATTTGCTAAATTTTTCCTTACCCTTTGAGGTAGTGAGACAGATGCCAGTGGTTTTGCCCTAGGTGGTGCACTTATGCAGGAAGGTGGTGCATTTATGCAGGAAGGTCATGCAGTAGCGTATGAATCCAGAAAGCTCAGAACGCATGAGAGAAATTATGCAATCCATGACTTGGAGTTACTCTTAGTAGTATATGCTCTGAAGTTGTGGAGACATTATCTCTTGGGACAGAGATTCACCTTGATGAGACAGATCATCAAAGTCTAAAGTGGATCTTCACCCAAAGGGATCTCAACATGCATCAAAGAAGGTGGATGCAGACCCTACTGGAATTTGACTTTGAGATAAAGTACTAGCCAGGGAAAGAAAATGTGGTAGCCGATGCGCAAAGCCTCCTTGCTTGCAATTACATTGGTGTCAAATCCATTGATTAGTGAAGCAAGAGAGAAAATCATGCAAGACAGATTCTTTGCCTCCGTTGCTACCCTACTAATGCAAGAAAGCAAGAATCCTCAAGAAATGAGTCGAGTTCTTGGGTACAAAATGGACGAAGAATGCATGTATTACAATAATCGAGTGTGCATTCCTAATGATGAGGAAACAAAGGGAAAAATTCTAAGGGAAGCCCATGATAGCTTCATAGCTGTACATCGAGGGTTCATAAAGACCTACATGTCTGTAAAGAAGAGCTTCTTCTGGCTAGGACTCAAAAGGGATGTAATCAATCATATACGTCAGTGCTTAACATGTCAAAGAGTCAAGGTAGAAAGGGTTAAAATGCCAGGTAAGTTGCATCCCTTGGACATTCCACAGTTGAAGTGGGAATCTATCAGTATGGATTTTGTTACTGGATTAGGGTCAGTGGTGCAATCAGGTTACAACTCCATTTTTGTGGCAGTTAACAGATTGACCAAGGTTGCCCATGTGATTTTCCAGTAAAAGAAACCTACTCTACAGTGGATGCTGCCAAAGTCTTCCTCAAGGAGATTTTCAGACTGCATGGTTTACCTAGAAGAATAGTAAGTGATAGAGATTCTAAGTTTACATCAAGGTTCTAGAATGCATTCTTCAAAGCAGTAGGAACTTCCTTAGATCTCAATACAACTTATCATCTAGAGATAGATGGTCAGATTAAAAGAGTAAACCAGGTAATTGAAGATATTCTTTGGTCATGCTATGGCAGAGAGCCCAAAAAGTGGCTAAGCTACTTACATCTAGTGGAGTTTGCTTACAATGCCTCTTATCACCGAAGTATCGAGATGAGTCCATTCAAAGCTCTGTACAGACAAGATTGCCTCACGCCATTAACATGGTCTGAAACCATTGATCAGGTCGAAATGTCTAGACAGATGCTGGATGATATGGAGCAGCAAATGCAGGCAATCCGCAAAGATATTAAGGCTGCCCAGGATAGACAAATGCAGTATGCTGACAAGAGGAGATCAGAGAGAGTGTTTGAAGGAGCAGATATGGTTTTCATTCGTGTACGACCCAAGAGAAGTTCTTTATCTCTAGGGAAGTACAAAAAGCTGTCTCTAAGATACTGTGGGCCGTACACCATCACTAAGAAAATAGGAGATCTAGCTTATGAACTTCTTCTGCCTCCCCATCTCAAGGTACATAATGTATTCCATGTCAGTTTACTTAAAAAGTATGTACCCAACCCGAGTCACATGCTTCATGATGAACAATTGATTTCTTCGACTCAAGGCTAGATGGTACTCCAACCTGAAGAAATCCTTGACGTTTGGGAGAAGATTCTTAGGAGTAGAATCCTTAGAGAATTTTTGGTCAAGTGGAAGTTATACCCTTTAGAGGATGCCACTTGGGAGAAAGAAGAAGAGTTAGTAAGTAAAGGATTACTTCCACTTTGCGAGATAAAGGCATCTTGCGTTTTTCAAGTGGGAGAGGATGTAAGATTCCTCCTCAGCCCTGAATAATGTATAAGCTTTTACCTCAATCCCCTGTAATCATCCCCTATTTCAGAATGCAAGAAAATATTATTTTTTCTTGTTTTAGCCTAGAGAGAGGAAATATTCTTGAGAGAGATAATTTAGAATTGAGATATTTTTTAATATAAAATTTCTCCTAATATCTCAATTGATGATGAACAACTGATTTCTTCGACTCAAGGCCAGATGGTACTCCAACCTGAAGAAATCCTTGACGTTTGGGAGAAGATTCTTAGGAGCAGAATCCTTAGAGAATTTTTGGTCAAGTGGAGGTTATACCCTTTAGAGGATGCCACTTGGGAGAAAGAAGAAGAGTTAGTAAGTAAAGGATTACCCCCCACTTTGCGAGATAAAGGCATCTTGCATTTTTCAAGTGGGAGAGGATGTAAGATTCCTCCTCAGCCCTGAATAATGTATAAGCTTTTACCTCAATCCCATGTAATCATCCCCTATTTCAGAATGCAAGAAAATATTATTTTTCCTTGTTTTGGCCCAGAGAGAGGAAATGTTCTAGAGAGAGATAATTTAGAATTGAGATATTTTTGAATACAAAATTTCTCCTAATATCTAAGATGAATTCCCCTGAAACAGAAATTCAAAATAAATTTTCCAATGTGCATTAGGAATTAATTGAATATGTGTATTAAAGGCCTAAGCCTAAGCTTTTACTTCAATCCCTTGTAATCATCCCCTATTTCAGAATGCAAGAAAATATTATTTTTCCTTGTTTTGGCCCAGAGAGAGAAAATGTTCTAGAGAGAGATAATTCAGAATTGAGATATTTTTAAATATAAAATTTCTCCTAATATTTAAGATGAATTCCCCTGAAATAGAAATTTAAAATAAATTTTGCAATGTGTATTAGGAATTAATTGAATATGTGTATTAAAGGCCTAAGTCTAAGGGTCCACATTTTTAGAAATTTTTCGATTAAGATCCAAATAAGGTTCCAGAGGGCCAATAGGATTAATCCAAGTGTTGGAATGAGATAAATACAAAGAATAAAATAAAATATCCCAAAAATGAGTAAATGCTCACATAAGATGAAGAGTTGACCGAGTACAAGGTTCATTAGTTAAAAATTAAGGTATATTAGTAAAAAAAATGAGATATTTAGGTCAAATGATGCATTTTTGACACCTCAATAAGGTGGGAAATCCACTTGAGGTAGGCACCTTTTTTCTCATCATTGTTTGGCTTTTTTAATTCAAAATAATCAAGATATTTCATCTCTTCTCTCTCCTGGTGCAAACTGGATCAAAAAGGCAGCCAAACTGATCCAAATCTTGTCCAAATTGGGTCAAACTAAAGTTGGAAGGCTCTAGTACCCAATTGGACTTGGTTAGTGGCCTCCCTCACCTATAAATAGACCCTCATTCCTCTGTATTTTCATATTGGAGCATTACCATGCTAGTATTATCTCTAAATTAGCATATTTCTGTTATCCCTCTAATTTGTCTCTTTTCTTGAGAGCTTTGGAGCTTCTCTCTCCTCCATCCTCTCTTGGAGATTACTCTCCCCCTCTTGGTGGCCAAGGACTTGCTTTGGGGCTTCACTTCTAGCTAAAGAAACAAGCCCAAGTCAAAGGTAAATCTAATTTAATGATTTTTTTTATTTTTCTCAATGATTTTCTTCTTCTCAACCCCTCTAAAGCTTGAAAAGCTTTCTAAGCAAGGGAATTTCCTTCAATCAAGCTTTCCAAAGATTCATAATGTCTATTTAAATTAATGTTAAATTTTATGCTTAATCATAATGTTTTCTTTAAGAAAATCTCTCTTGTAGAAAGATTAGTCATTCTTATGGCTAGATCCTTGGTAGAAGGTTGATTCTCAATGATAATCTCTTTATTTTAATCTAAACTCTAAGCTTGATAAGCTAGAGAAAGAGATTAGATATTTTCATGATTTTTAATCTAGTAAAAATGATCGTTAATTCTTTTTAACTTGATTATGAGTAAGAAAAATCATATCAACTCATTCTAAATTCAAAGAGGGTAGAAGGTTGATTCTCAATGATAATCTCTTTATTTTAATCTAAACTCTAAGCTTGATAAGCTAGAGAAAGAGATTAGATATTTTCATGATTTTTAATCTAGTAAAAATGATGGTTAATTCTTTTTAACTTGATTATGACTAAGAAAAATCATATCAACTCATTCTAAATTGAAAGAGGGTTATGCTAACATTTTTAGAAATGAGGAATGGTTATTTTAGTTTAATCATGAGAATTAATCATAATTATACTTATAATTATGGTTATAAGTATGCTATGTATGCATAATTTAATTTTAGTCTAAAAGAGGAGTTTCTATCATATTTTTATTACAAGTATTCATTTTAAAAGAGAAATTTGAATATTCTCACAGTGAAGCTATGGTAAATTTTCTAAAAAATAATATAAATCTTATTTTTATGTGTAATTTTAATAAAGCAAAAAGAGGAATTCCTATCATATTCTAGATTTAGATACTTTATGCTAAAAGAATGATTTTTATCATATTTATGAAAAATACTTTTTTGTATTTATGCATAATTATTTAATTAAGAGAAAAGAGGAATTTTTGATATATTTATTTTCATGCATAAAAATTTAGATGTAAAAAGAGGAATTTCCATGATATTCTAGATGCGAACATTTAAATGCTAAAAGAGAAATTTTTGGCATATTTCAAATTATGGATATTTTTATTTATTTAAAAAGAGAAATTTTCATTTTATTTTAAGTAGAAAAATGCATAAATTAATTTAGATGTAAAAGAGAAGTTTTCACCATGATTTCATGTAGGAATTTATGGTATCCTAATGTTGAAGAACAAATTGATGGAAATAAAATTTTAAGATATTTCTATGTGGATTAATCAATAAAATGACGCATATTCGTAATGGAGTATTGAAAAAAGAGGTATTTTTATAAAATCCCATTATTTTTTAATATAACTAATTTTAAGTCTATTGTGGTCAAAAGAATAATTTTTTATAAAATTGGATCTTCCCTTACGGTTGGAAGTCACCGTTAATTTATTAGTTTATTAGAAAAAAAATCCTTAAGAATCAAAGTTAGAAGTAAACCGAATAATTTTTTGTTAGACCATGACCATGAGAATGGCGGGCCAATAAATTACTTGCCCATCTCTCGAATCTAAATCAAGCAAAACCTCGTGACCAATTCCAAATCTTCATATAGACTAGGCCGAATTAGAGAAGTTTTCCAAATCTTCATATAGACTAGGCCGAATTAGAGAAGTTTTCCTAGACCGATATCATCGAGAAATGAAATGGAAATTCATTGAAATTGATAGGTGGATTACTCTTACATGAGATTCGTGATTTTCATTAAGAAAGTCGGGTTTTCGAGAAAAAGGGTTTTGTGGAATCAAACTCAAAACAGGAAAATTCTTACTTGCCATAGAAACTTTGTTTTTGAAAAAGACTGTTTTATGCCAGAATGTTGGAGGAAGCATTTGGCTTATGTTTAAACTAAGGAGAGATTCATTACAACAGCTGCTAGCGGCGGGGAGTCGTCAAAGGACGTCGCTCGCAGCAAAGCCTACCGAAGTCTTGACCAACCTCGGTATGGTTAAAATGGTGCGCTTCCAGTACGATGGGGGAGGACTAATGAAGCGGTCCCTAAGTGAAGTGCTAGGACACCTATGTAGGATCCTATAGGGTTCTAACCAAGTGATACACGGGCTCGCGGTTGCTACAACACCCATGCATATGTTGAGGAAGATATGGATGGACTGGAAATGAATTATCTATGTAAACTGGAATTCAAGATTGGGGAGGATTTTGATCAGTAATACTATGGTTTCATTAAAATATTGCTTTAAAGACAGCCAAATCTGTGAGAAAAAGGCATGAAAAAGACAATTTCATATTAGGTGTGTAAGTGGTGTGACTACCTTGAATTTTGCTTGAAGCGTCAGCTAGGGGGCATGAGAAATCTTTTCCTTGGTACCTGGGATAAAACATAACCAAATTTTTCTTGCCTTTATCAAGAGCCTTCTCAGACTTATTGTTGCTACCTGTGGAAGGAGAAGAAGTTGCAGACCTACTAATAGGAGAAGAAACAGTGGAAGGGACTGCCTTACCACTTCTTCTCTATTGGGCAGCAACAAATGCCTGATCAACTGCACGCTGCCTAGCCCTATTTTGCCTAGACTGCGCTTCTTGCAAGAGCTTGTTGACTAAAGTATTATACTTGACAGCATCAGGTCTGTCCTCAGTAACAAGTCTCCACGTGGAAGCAAAAGTCTGACATGACTCAGGTAAAGCATCAAGAACAGTCTGCACAAGAGAATGATCAGGAATAATCTCACCTGCAGAAATCAACTATTCCTTGAGATCTTTAATCTCAGCAAGAAAAACATTCATGTCATCATCTTCCTGCATAATCTTCGATTCTAGTTCTTTACGCACGTAAGAGATTTTTGCCTTGTTACGACCTGCATACAAACCAGCCAAAATATCCCAAGCTTGTTTTGCTATTTTAGCTGAACGAATATGTGGGGTGATGTTACGTTTGACAGAAAGTGCAATCAAGGCATGAGCCTGCGCATCTTTACCATCCCAATGAGCTTGTTCAGCAGTGGGTAAAACAGCAGCAAGAGTAGAGCTGCTAGAACCTGTAACATCCTCAACATATCCTACATCCACAAAACCTGGACGTACATCCATACCCTGCACAATGTTCCACACTCCTTTTGCAACACCAAAACATGTTGCATCATGTATGTACAAAGTGGGTAGTTGCTGTCTTCATCTAATTTGTCATCAGCAGACAACATGCAAAATACATCACTAATGTTATCAGCCATGGCCACTGACTGAAACTGATGCAAAAGCTACCTGTAATGAAGTAAAGACTGAATAGAGAGACTGAATAGAGAACAACTCGTGCTATGTAGCCCGGTCCACAATAGAATACGTATGCTTGTTTTGTAGAAAATTGCACTGTCGAAATTTTTGCACAAAATGACGAAAACACCTGTGTAGAACTTGAAATGCAAAAACGGAGCCCGAAACGACCTCAGATGCAATTTTTGAGAACGCAGAGTATAGGGACCTACAAGCGCTCGTGAAAGCTCACCTCAATCAGAGAACGTGAGTCGGAGGGTGCCGACGGCGTAGCCCTGGGAGCCGATGCCTGCTCTGATACCAATTGTTGGAATTAGGGTTGCAGGAAAGCACACAAAGCTTGGAGAAGAAGAAGCAAGAATGCACACAACACACAATGTATTTAGATTGTGTCAATGTACAAAAGATTAGTTAGCCCTAGAATGATGGGCGTATATACAAGCTAGGGAAAAAAACCTCCTAAAGAGGGAAAAAGTGCCCCGGCAGTCCTAAGTGTGTTCACACACATCACTGCCTATATATATGGCAACAACAATTTCATTTTTTTATGTAAGAGGAAATTCCGATAATGCAATACAAAGTCCACCCAAAATCACTCGATTGGATGCCAAAAGAAGGAGGAATTGAGTTGTGGAAGAGAGACAATGAAGGGAAACCAATGCTACCATTAGGTTGCCATGATGTGGTGCCTATAGTAGCTGGCTATGTGAGGGATAGTCCGGCGGTGGTTTAAGGGATCAAGGTCTACCTAGAGTTTTGGCAAAAGTGGTCGTAGAAGAAGGGAAAGGAAGCAGCATGCACACAATACATTGAGCTGGTTATTTCATACTAGAAGAATATAGTTGATGAGCTACAAAATCCAACCAACAAGTGTGTTGGGAATTATAGAGGGTTTTGGCCAAAGTCTTCAAGAACCCATCGTATGCAACAGATAGAAGAAGAGCTAAATGAGTTCCAAGGATATGAGGAGTGGAATGACCACTATTGTGGTCCTCTAAGTGGAGGCCAAAGGATGTTTTAAAACCACACATTGATGTGCAAAAAGGTGACTTTGTTCTTGTGAGGCCAAGAGATCCCGGGTACCCAATATGGCTAGGAGTTGCAGAGTCAAATGTTGAGCTGGATAGCTCATCCCCTAACTACAAGAAAGTTTTCGTTCAGTATTGGGCACCAAAACATAGGAAGAAAAACCCTAAAATAGCCAAAATATATAAAGGTTATTTGGAAAATATTTGGTGCTGCAACTTAGCAGACCCAAAGTGATGGGAGTTTGTTGATGCTATGGTTTGGTCATGGATTCCAAGGGACAAAAGAATTCCAAAAATAGTTAAAATCCCAACCAATGCAGTGGAGAAAGTGCATGCTAGCTTATTGGTAGCAATTGAAAACTAGATTACTTGTGTTTCTCCTATGAGATGTGTTGGCTCACACTTTATTCTAGAGAATTCCCAATTTATTTTGTAGTTTCCCATATGCTCTTATTTCTACTTTCAAATGAGGTGAATGGTAAGGCCTATGACCACATGGTCATATAGGTTTTTATCTAATTGTTTGTACACTCCATATGACCTTTGTTTTCTTAATTGAATTGGAGTATTGTTGTGTGTGGTGCTATTCTTAGATGTTGCTTTTATAACAATACGTAGGTACAATGGATCATATATGGATGCTAGGGATTTATCAACTCTTTTACCAAAGGACATCGTTGTATGATGTGTTTGTCAACACCTGAATCAACATCGACTCTCTACAACAACAAAAAAAGGTGTTTCTTAACACCACTAATTTCATGAGAAGCTATCTCTTTGCCTACAAAGTGACTAACCAAGTCAAAAATCCTACACACAACTTTATAGGTTAATTATAAAATTCCCAAATTATATGAAATTTTCCCAAATTTAATGGGAAAAAAGGGGTAAGGAGACCTCGAAATTGGTCCCAAAGTTGTGGGATTTTCCCAAATTATCTAAAATGGTGTCCACTAAAGTTGAATGCTAAATAAGGAAAGCCAAAGGCTAAACTACTGACCAGGCAAAGCTGATCGATGCAATTGAATGGCTAACCGAGCAAAATCAATGGATGTAGAAGTCCAATGTGTCGAAAGGAATGCTAAATGGCTAATTGGGAAAATTTGATAGATGTAAAAGTCCAATGCCAAAAGTTGAAAACCGGTACTCATAGATCAATAGAATTAGCAAAAATCGGCAAATAGTGAAATCCGATCTCGAAAGCTTCTGAAAGTTATGTGTAGTGATAGTGTGTAAGGTTTCCCAAAATGTACAGCAACATAAATGAACAACACCAATGTACAGAAGGAGGAAAACCCCTAGATCTGTGGAAAGTTCGAGAACTTATCTAGAATGCATGACAACGAAGATTAATGACATCAGTAAAGTATAGAAGGGCGTGAGCATTACCGAGACGACGACGTACAACGGCAGAGATTAATGAACCATGATAGAGAATAATGATGTGGGGCTATTGGCTTTGAAACCGAGCTCTACCTAAGCTTTGAGACTTAGACACTGAAACCTAGACTCTGAAACAAAGCTCTGATACACCCCTTTGATAACACGGCTCTGATAGCAATGTTAGATGAGGGAGTAAATGTTATGCAAACACACATAGACATACACAAACACACACAATCATATCAAGTATAGAGTGCAACAGAGAGACCAGAAGTGATAGCTAGAAGTACTCGATAATAATGATCATGAATGTGTGGAGTACAAAGTACTAGTAGCCCTAGCCCTAGGGCTGACGTGGAAGCACTACATTTAGAATTTGTTATACTTAAATAGAGGTAGATATTTATTGTAAGTGAAATCTCCAAACGTGCTATTAATTGTTCTTTTTATTTTACAACTGTACTCAAAGCCATTACATCACTTATATCTAGCCCCACATATCATATTTACTTTGGCCTCTGTCATGGACATTAAAACAATTCTCTCTCTCTCTCTCTCTCTCTCTCTCTCTCTCTCTCTCTCTCTCTCTCTCTCTCTCTCTCTCTCTCTCTCTCTCGTGACAGTGGAGTAAAGGATGTGACGAATGAGACATCATGAAATTACATTTGTGGCTCGAAGGCAAGGACCAACGGCACTTGATTTGGCCAGGTTAAGGTAAGCTCTTTACTTAAACATATTTGGTGTGGCCTCGACTGTTGAAATGTCAAGCTTAACATGAGCTGACACTCACAAGGTGCCTGCATGACCACTCGACATTTACATCACTGGCGGCTCAACATGAGCTGACACACAAGGTGCCTGCATGACCATTCGACATTTACATCGACTGTTGAAATGTCAAGCTCAACATGAGCTGACACTCACAAGGTGCCTACATGACCATTCGACATTTACATCACCTTGTGAGCTGACACTCACAAGGTGCCTGCATCACCATTCGACATTTACATCACTGGCGGGTTTGGTAGTTGGCACCGACATTTACATCACTGGCGGGTTTGGTAGTTGGCACCGACATATCTTCGCCAGAGATTCTACAGCTGAACTACACCGACTAGTCCACACCTACCCATTCCTCTTAGTGTGTGCACATTATGGACCGCTTGTATATACTCCATTATGTGTGTTAGTCACTTTGTCTTCTTTGTAGATCTCTTTTGTTGTGTGAAGAAGAAGAAGAATTTTCAGCCTCTCACCTTGTGTGTTCTCTTCTAGGGTTTGTGTGAGTGTGTATGCTTGCAAGAGCTCAAGCTCTCTTCTCCCCTACATCTTTTCATGGTATTAGATCTTGGTTCATACTAAGGGATGAGCGACAAGTAAGAGAAGCACAGGGAGGGGTATGAGGGTAAGAGCTTCATCTACTCTTCCCCCTTTGTGTTGGCTACTACACCCTTGTCAGGAGCTTTTCGGGAGGCACTAGCAAATAAACTCCAATTGAGAAGCTTTCTTCGCGACAAGAGCAAAGCTATAGGCAACTATAAAGTCCGTTGGAAAAAAAATTTTGAGCTGTTTCGGGCACATCTAGACCTCTGTTTTTTAGTTCGCATGCATTTTCCAATAGTGCAGGTAAGTTTTGATTCACTGCTATATAGAATTCTATTTTTGGAACTATAGGAAGGGTGATTGGTTGTGCAAGCACTGTGTTTACTGCAAAGAGGTCTCAAAGTTGCCATTAGGTGTATGTATGCAAATTGAGGTGATTGTGACAGTTTGGGTGCAGTATAGTACCGCTATTATAGAGAATACAATAGTTTGTGCAGGTCAAACAAGAGTGCTATTTTTGGTAAATTTGTGTTGCAGACAAGATGTCGAATGATGGAATAAACCAAATTGTTACAAAGAAGCTTGACAAAAACAACTTCCATGCTTGGAGGTTTAGATTGACAAATTTCCTGATGGGAAGTCAAAAGAAGTTTAGACACTATTTCTTGGCAAAAAAGTTTGTGTTCTTTACAGAGACCATCAAGCCCTTCTCTATTTGGTTAACAAACCTTGTACCACAGGAAGGATCACAAGGTGGCTATTGATCCTCATGGAATTTGACTTCTCTATCACTATGTGGAAAGAATCATCACATGTGATTCTAAATCATCTATCCAGAGTAACCGATGGTGAACCTCCAATAGGTATTGATGTGATGACTTGCTCAATGCATGTCTATTTCAAATAGACATAGTTCCTGAATGGAGCTTTGACATTGTGCACTTTTTAACGAATGGACTACCAATGAACCCTGAATTGTCTAAAGAACAAGCAAGGCAATTGGTTAAGTTGCTGGCACCATATTAGCTAATTGTGGGAAAATTATATCGGTTAGGCAAGGACGGAGTTCTTTGTAGATGTGTGCTAGAGTCTGACTATGTAGCTGTACTTGTTGAGGAAGCTCATAACGGACCAGGGGCGGTGAACATTTTTTCATAGAAACCATTGCACAAAAAGTGCTTCAATCAGGCCTATGGTGGCCAACCCTCTTTGGTGATGCCTCTGAGGATTTGTTCAGAGGTGTGAAGAATGCAAGAGATTTGCCATTACTCATAGCAAGTATCGTATGTCCTTGACTTTAGTCTACTCTCTACAAGTCTTCTAGAAGTGGGGGATGGACTTTGTTGGACCTATCAGTCCTACTGCAAAATCATCTCGGGCATGGTACATTATAGTGGCGACATGCTATTTTTCTAAAGGGCAAAGGCCCATGCCACTGTGAAAGATGATGCTTGAAGTACTGCCAAATTCTTGTACGATAATATCATAACAAGATATGGTTGTCCACTTGAACTTGTAAGTGATAGAGGAACTCATTTCATCAATGAGGTGATCACTTTTCTCCTAGCTGAGTTCATGGTTGTTCATAGGAAATCTTCGCCATACTATCCTCAAGCCAATGGGCAAGCAGAAAGCACTAACAAAACTTTATGCACCATATTGACCAAAATAGTAAATGAACGAAGAAACTATTGGGAACAAAAGCTTCATGCTGCTCTTTGGGCCTATAGAACGGTTATAAGACTGCTACTGGTGGAATGACTCCCTTCCATATGGTGTATGGGGTTGAGGCAGTCATGCCTATGGAATATATTGTACCCTCTTTAAGAGTGGCAATATCAAAAAAACTTAAGGGCAATGAGATATCCGAAAGGTTGTTCCAACTAGAATACCTTGATGAGACTAGACTTCGTGTAGCCTATGGATTATATGTTATAAAGCTTTGAAGAAATAAATGGTTTGACAACCACTTGAGAAATGAAGACTTCAAGAAAGGTGACTTACTGCTAATGTACGCAGTCAAACACAACAAGTGGAAACTCAAAATGCTAGGCATGGGTCTATTTAGAATTTCTAAGCTCACTAATTCCGGCTCGGCTGATTAGAAACCTTACATGGAATACCTTTTGACTCCTATGTAAATGGGAGAAAGTTGCGTAGGTTTTATGGACCACTAATGGAAACCATGCTCACAGCAATCCATGAAACTAAACAAAGGAAACATAAGAAGAAAGAGAAACAAAAGCTAGCTCAGCTAGAAGCTAAAGCTAGTGCCAGAAGAGAAAACAACAATCTAATAGGCTATCTATTCAAAATAGCCACGTGGTTAGCAACAACTAGGGAAATGATGATTATATACCACCAAGATGAGTGTACCTTGGATTTCGTGCCATGAAAAAAATGTATCCTTCATTATGTTTACTTAACACGAGAGCTAATTTAAGCCTTATGTCTTATGAAACTTGGGCTAGAATGGGTAAACCGACACTTCAAGATTCAGGGCTAGCCTTGAGTTCATTCAATGGTTGTGTCGCCAAGTGCCTCATCTTGTTCAACGTAGCTTATTATATCAACAATGATCTTGTGGAAGGTATTTTTCATGTCATGAATACAGGAGAAATGAAAGAGAAAGTCATACTATGCAGAAATTGGATGGCCAAATGCCAAAATTTACCGTACATGTGCACCCATTGAGTGGGCAAGGTTTTCAGACAACTACTCTTCAGATGAGGAAGAAACACTAGAACCAGACTAAGAAGTCTTATTGCCCAAGGAAAGGAAAATTCCAAGCAACAATGGAATAGCCTACCCATAGCAAATATTCCTCAGCTCCAACCTTGGAGACCTCACAAGTTATTCAGCAGTACAAATGGGTTGCCAAGAAACACCTAAAATGTCTAGCCTTGGCATAAACCAAGAACTCCTTTTGGGTACCCAAGTCTAAAATCCATAAGCTCTCTAAGAATGATGAGTGGAGTCCACATGCTGTCAAACCAAGAGGATAAAATCCACCCATGTCTAGCAAAAGACTTTATTGGCCGATCTCCGGCCACTAAATCTACAAAGTGGATCCTAACAGGAAACTTGTGCCCTATTACTTGGAAACAGTTATGGATTTGCAGTTAGTGGGGGTACACAAAGTCAGGGCTGGGTCTATGAAGGTCAGTTCCAGAGCCATCAATAGTAAAACAACTATTCAATAATGGAAACCAACAAGTAAGCTCTGTGCAAATGCTGCATGGAATAACAAGGAACATCTATACTTAGGAAATTAGAAAGACAAGGGTAAAATAGTAGTGGATCAAGGGTTGTCTCGGTAGATGACATAAAGATAATTGATGATCTTATCCACAACCTACTCTCTAGTTCAATGCCTCTTTCAGGTATAGACAATAGTATTCAACATCCTACTAGCTTATTTTTAAAGTTTGGTGGCAAACCAATGCATACCCAAAGGTTCTCTGTCAGTCAGATTAAAAGCTCAATAGTCAAAAATTTATAGCTTGACCAAGACAATGGTGTCTCTCGACAGTAGACAACTACGACTACGGACTCATCAACTCTAATTCGATTCCTACTGATAGTCTACCTGTGTCCAAACTAGTAAAAATTATCGATTTTAAACCAAGTAAAAACTGCTCCCAACATCTGGGCTTCCACTCATCACATAGCTTCACCCCGCTGGTACAAATGTGGTCTTTTTACAAATCTTGAACAGGGCTTGGGACATCATTTTCAAGCTTGTTTACCAAAAATGCATAGATATCAAGCTGAAATGAATCTAAGATGGAATTAATCATATTGAGTCTCTTGTGATTGGAAACAGGGCTTGCATGATGCATTTACTATGCTTTTTATTGACTTTATTGCTTTTTTGTGCAATATGCATGTTTTTGAACATTAAATGAGTTTATTTTAGCATTAATTGATTAACCTAATTCCAAATGAGTAAGCTTTTCCTTCCCTATTTGTGATCTATTATGCAGTTATGCTTCTTTGACAAGTAAAAATTTAAAATTCGTCCAAGATACAAAGGAGACTTTACAAGCTCCTGACTTAGGGACCACATGGGCATGAAAGTCAATACATTGTGCCTCATAAAATGCTCTTACGAGCTGTGCCTTCTTGTTCTTGTTCAATTCCAACATGGGTAGGCACCTACTTTTGACAAAAAGCATGATCGTGCGCATATAGCTGAGTGACTTAAAATATGACATAGTTTAGGTTGTATTTACCTGAATCTTGTCCAGATTGTTGGTGAATTATCCTTTCCATGTCTTGGACAGGGGGTTAAATCCTTGTGTCACACTGACAAATCCTTCTATGGGCTACACTAGGTAGCTGGGCCACCTAACCTATGATTTTGGCCTAAACGGATTACCTGCACTCCTAATTTCACAAATCTTAAACCTTCAAAAACCTGACTATTCTTGTTCACCCACCCTCTTTGGTTATAATGATTACATTCATTTGGGCATCCACACTCGTGGGTGAGGAGTGTACTGGGTCTAGGCAGGGGGAGGGACATCTTGTGGGTCTTCAGTCTCCAGGATTTTGACCACCACTTTTAAATGCAAGAAAGTGGGACAAGGGCCATTGGAACTCACCCCCTGAAAGGGGGATATTATTACTTTTACAATCAAAAGTTTCAATCTTGTTCTGAAGGGTATAGTGTAGTTCACTAGGAAACTTGGGTTCTGCATATTGCATGTAAAAAGTTGCACATCGATAGCCTAAAATTATGAATGGAAGGTAAAGAAAACAAAACCCAAAATTTTCCTCAACTAATATGAAGTTTTACTTGCAGCAAAAATGTCCCAGAGAACCCAAGCAAGCACTGAGTTGAGTGCAAAGATCAGAAGGAAACAGGGTGTGTCTTCCAAGGAGTCAAAATAGCAAGAAGCACCCAAGGGATTAAAAGGAGTACCAAAGGTACCGGATAGGTCATTATAGGATGCTGAAGGGTGGGTAACTAAGCATAGTCATTCATCTAGTTGGTTGGGTGATGCTGGAACAAATGGACAATACATACGCATTTGAGTGTTCCAAAGGAATACAGATAAGGAGCCCTAGTTCTTTACCTACCATGCACCAGAATGCTGGAACAAATGGACAATACATACTGGAACAAATGGACGCCCTAGTTCTTTACCTACCATGCACCAGAATGCTACTCAATTTTTAAGGAAGATGGTGTGATGGAGAGGTTAAAGGCAACCAGATGGTGTGATGGAGAGGTTAAAGGCAACCAGCTTAGAGAACAGATGGCAGCTTCTTGGAATCGTTACTATGACCCTATTCTCATAACCGAATTCCTAAACTCTTATGATGTAGACAAAGGGATGGGTGTAATAACCAAAGGAGACTATGAGACTAAGCTTAAAATACACAAAAAGTTAATCATTGAAGCATTTAAAAGTAAAACTAGGCACCATAGATATTAGTACGCACATATGAAAAAATGGAGTAAGTCACTGCATGGAGAATTCTTTGCACAAATTTGGGATCCTATAGTAGAAATAGCTTGTAGGGCAGTCTATCTTTTCACTCAGGTGAAATACATTGATAGAAATAATAGGATAAACTCTCGGGCTATCTTTATGGTTGTGGAAGGCCATGAGGAGAATTGGGCACATATAATCTTTAACAACCTCACTGATTATTGTGTAGAACATAAGTATACAATTGGTAATCCTTATATTTGACATAAAATTTTGGATTATGGAGCAAGAAAGTTCCTTAAAGAAGCGGGTGTCAACATTCCAACTCTCCTAGGACAAGAGGCTCAAAGGTAAGACCAAGGGAAATCAAGGCTCTTAGAGGCAAAAGCAGCCAACATGTGCAAGGTGAATCTTCATCCATGTGCAAGGAAACCCCTCTTGCAATATCTCCACAAGCACAGTTCACATCAATGATGATAACAGCACAACAGTAGACCCTAAAGGTAAAAGAAAAATAGATTCCAGGATGACCACTCAAATGTCTGAAGTAGTGTCAATACGCTCCGACCTTCTGATGACAAAGAAACAAATAATTACAAAGGAGTTCCTAAACCCTATAGTGTAACAAGTACAGGAGTAGGTAGTCACTATTTGGACTAGACACAGAGCAAGCAGAGGAGACATCAGGGTTACATCTTTTAGAGTTGACAAAGGTACTAAACCAAAAGGTTTTAGAATTTTACAAACAAAGGCACTTAATAAGAAACAACTCATTGACCAAGAGCATACTCAAATAACATAGCTCAAAGCACCCAACTCCAAGAATTATCCAACCAAGCAGATAAAATCAGTGAATTGGTGGCCACTCTTGAAGAGGAAAAATTGCTATCTTTAAAAAGGGCAGCAGATGCTAACAAGCAGAAGGGTCATTGTTGACAAGGTTTAAAAATAAAAATAGGACATGATAAGAGAGCTAGAAACTTTAACCAAAGAACTTGCCTTGGTCATAGTAGCAGTCAGGAATCAAGTTCACAGAGTAAGGTGGCTGTGGAGATGGCTAAGGTAAAAGACTTGACAACACAATGTAGTGACTTGGAGCGTAGACTACATGAAGCCAAGGAAAGCCTAGTACAAAAGCTTCAAAAGAAAAATGAAGAAGAACTCAGATAAAACCTCAAGCATAAGGCAGAAAAGGACAGTTTATTATAGCAGCTAAAAAAGGCACAAGAAGACTGCTCAAGGTATCATGATGATGAAGCTATGGACAAAGCAAGAGGACTGGAGTCTACTCTCCAAAAGTAGAATCATCAAGAAGAGGAGGAGCTTTCTTGAGTAGAACAAGGGGAAGGTACATTACTTCACACCATCTCTAACCTTGCCTCTACTCTAGCTACATTAGCTATTTCCCCAAGAACTCTAGCAAAGACCCAAAAGTTTTCACCTCTACCCTTTTACTATCTATGACTGCGAAAGGCATAGATTTTGAGACTCCTTTGACAAGTGAGGTAGTGCAGTGGGTTTTTAAAAAGATGTCCAGAAAAAATGCCCCAGCATTTGTAATGGCTTTCTTCATGGGGATATTAGTCTACAAAGCCCTAGTGATCTCTTTTATGCTATAGTTATCAATTTTAGGGACTAGGTTAGGGTGCTTCTCAATTCTCAAGATTTTTTTGATGAAGGGGAACTTATAGAAGTAGGTCTACTAGAGGACTTACCCTTTGAAGCTAAAAATTTGGAGACTACATAGAGCAAAGCCTTACTTGGATGCAACTTTTTAGACCTTATCCTTGTATTTAAGGGTTAGGCAGAGCAATCTTTATCACCCCATGGGAATATGTAAATTATTCAGAATCATTACATTGCATTTGGAAAGCCTAAAACATGGAAATTCTTTAGAATTTGATTTGCCTCACATCAATTACCCCTCCATTGATGAAATTGAAATCATTCAATGGGAAGATGACTTTAAACAACACTTCAATGGCAAGCCACCTACCCCAGAAGAAGAAGAAGGGCCAGGCAAAGCTTTCAACAGATTAATATACCCATATATCACTACGTTCCTTGTGAATGATCAACCACAGTTGTCACCCGAGGGAGGTTCTAAAGGCCATAGTCAAGGTAACAATAACGAGACTGAAGCTACAATACTTAGTCATGTAGAAGAACTTGACCTACCTTTACAAGATTTCTAACATTTACATTCGCAATACAACCAACTATGGGAACTAAGGCAAGAATCTCAAGAAGATGAACAAAGGCTTACAAAAAATATTTATCATTACCTTGTGGAGAGGAATAACGTGGGGGACATGCCTATAACTCAGGACTTTGGAAGATTGCAGATAGTGCCATATGAGGGTCTACAACAAGAGAACCACAATGTGTGGTATCCAGCTAACAGCTTGGTGGGAAGCAACATCACAAGTACCCACTGATGAACTAGCTGAATCACAAGTACCCACTGATGAACTAACTGAATCACAAGTACCCACTGATGAACTAACTGAATCACCAATGGATTTTCCTAATCACACGGAAGATTCAAGAGCTGAAGAGTGACCCAGGTACAATATCTTCCACACAGCACACGCAGCTACTACTGACACTGTTGCTGAACTTTTTGCAAAAAATAACATATTTGTGTAGTTGCGAGAGGAAACATATTTGGAACTTATCAAGGATGGAAACCCTTGGCTACAGTCGCAGCTTCTATTTGGAGCACTTATGCAGGAAACCACCTTTGATCCTCACTGCCCTTATGATCCTAATATAGGTGTCAAAACACCCATTGTAGAAATGATAAAAAAGAGGACTTATTTGGCCTATCCTCCTAGGGGTGATGTGGTAGAGCATGTAAAACAACACATATGGAAAGCCAAAGACCTATGGGAGCCCATAGAAAAAAACACACATTTCAAGAACCCTCACTTGGCGGATCTTCTTAATGTACATGTGGTTGCTTTCTTAATAGAATGTTCTTTTGAAAGATGGAAGCAGGAACATCCCGTGGAGGAAAGAGGTGGTTATACACTACCACCAAGATACAGTGAAAGGCCAACAGGATGGGAAGGAACACAACCGGAATGGAGACAAAACTACCTCCTGGTGGATCAATATGCCTATGCTTATGATAATTCACCAATCAATCCATGCTTCATGCCATACCCTAGAAGGTGGACTAGAGAGGTCTTCAAAGCTAAAAGAGGAAGGAATCCCCACTATATCTTTAAATATCCTCAGTTCCACCCATCAACCTTCACAGATACACACACAATGAGGAGCCACCTCCAAGAAGTGTACTATGCATGGCGGCAAATACCTGATCCTACTTTTGTGGCTACTGTTTGATTTATATAAATTATTATAACACTTTTGGATGTTCCACAAACAGGCACCAAATAGGGCAAAGAGCAGTTACTATATGATCTCAGCGAAGGCCCAAATGAGGATGTGGTAGCTTTCTTTTCCATCAACTCTAATTTCTACCTAGGTACATGCTCTGTGACTTTGAGACTATGGTGGATACAGAATTTTGGCCACCCTACAAAGCTTTCAGGAGAACCCAATACTCTTTGTAATTGAGGCATTTACATTGGCAACATGCTGCCACCAATAAGTTCTTGTAAATTGGAGTCGCCTACCTAAAAGTAGTAAGCATAAGAGTTCAAGTCTAGTCGCTAGCAGTTTTTTGATCACTAGCATAGTCTTGCACGTGCGTCAAGTTGCTAGTTGGTTTTCTAATCACTAGCATGGTCTTTCCATGTTGCATCTACATCTGCTTCAAAAGTCTTCTCGCATACTAGAAGTGTCACCAATCTAGGCGTTGGCATAAAAGTCTAATGTCGCCTAAGATTTTTTGGTCAAGGGCATAGTCTTGCGACATGGCATCATGCATGGAATTTCCTTGTACATATATGCATGTTGCATACCCAAATATATAAATTTTAAAAAATATATATTTAAAAACTTAAAATCTTGAAACTCACTACACTCACGCACTAAGCACTTTTATCTTACACAACTAGAAGCCTCTACATCAGATTCCATCTTGGTACATTTTGCATGGAGGGATCTTGGCGGCATTTTTTCTAGCCCAAGATAAGACCCATCACCTAGATTACCCCTCAATTGCTCTTCTTGCACAACATGTTGTTTATTTTACTATGAAGCATATAGACACTTGCATTTTTTAAGTGCATGCATTCGGCACTCTTATTTGTTTATACCTATACACTTACTCTTAGCTTCACCAATTTTGACATTAACAACCACTCTGTACTGCTTCATCATGCAAATACCTCAAAAACCTCTTACACTCAGGAACACTAAGGCCTCTACATTGACAACCAATGATCTCTTTAGTAAGGCTGATCTTCAAATTTCCTCAGACTTTGATTTTTCGTGCATAGGTCCAAGGATGGACCTACTTCAGGTAAAGGGAGATGTTAAACCACATGGTGGTTAACTAGGCAATTGGCTTAGGCGGGCCCACCAACACATTAAAAGGGATATGATTTTCAACATAGAAGTGATACTGTAAAGAGATCCCAAGTTCTGGTGTTTTCCTCTTTCTCTTTTGAACCCATGTCCCAAGAAAAGTTAAAGGCTTGAATCTATGTTGTTTTAATAAATGAGATCTTGGGATAAAGAGCTTGGTTTGTGTTATCTTGATTGATTTTGTTGAGTTGAACAATTGTGGATGCATTTCTAAAGTTTAGGACATCAGGGCTAATTCAGTGCTGAATCAATCATCCATTGTGTCAGAAATAGTCAGTTGTGCATCAAGGATAGTCAGCTGATGGGCTGGAGGGGTAGATATAATCTATTTAAATAGAAGGGTAGAGGTCTGAAGTCAAGTCAGTTGTGCATCAAGGATAGTCAGCTGATGGGCTGGAGGGGTAGATATAATCTATTTGAATAGAAGGGTAGAGGTCTGAAGTCAAGTCAGACACTCAGCTAATAGATAGGAGTCAATAGTCAGTAGTCAGCTGAGTCTGAATTAGAATAGTCAACGCAGTCAGTTGAGGTCAGTTGTGGGTCAACTTTTGTCTCAACAGAGTGCTTGTAATGTGAAACCCCTTGATTTTAAAGGTGCCTGATGAAGTGAAAGAAAATTGAAAGAATGAGATGTAACTATAGTGGATCAAAGCATATGCATGCCATTACTAGTGGATGATTAACAATATGATTAAGATACATGAAGAGGGTATGAATCAAAACACTTGAACTGATTTCTTAGTCCCAAAGGTGCCTTTTTATAGGCCAAGAGTACATCCTTGAATATAGGAGAGGTGTCTTGATTTTAGGATAAGTGGAGAGGAATGTGGAGAGGTGGAGTGATTATAGGAGAGGTGGAGTGAATGTAGATGGGCACTGCCCTCATATTTCTCCTTGATTTTAGGATAAGTGATTATAGGGGAGGTGTCTTGATTTTAGGATAAGTGGAGAGGTGGAGTGATTATAGGAGAGGTGGAGTGAATGTAGATGGGCACTGCCCTCATATTTCTCCTTGATTCTCTACAGAGGAGGGCACCTAATTTTCACCTCTTTGAGTGGATTCTTATGCCTTTTACAATGCTGAAGTTACATGGACAATGACCTTTGAACCTTAGGCTTTAATGTTGGGTTTATGTTTGGATTATTTCTGGCACCCCCCTATAAGCCAAACATGAACATAGTGACTTATGACTAACTTTGCCTAACAACAAATCCTCCTTGATACATTGAGATAGAGTCCCCCCTTAATCACAACATAGAGTGTGTGTACTCTTCCCTTACAAACGTCAAGGTATGGATTAACAACTAGTGGGTATACACAATAAAGAGTTAAGCCAACAACACAACAAGGCTTACTCAACAACTAGTGTTCCCACAAACATAAGGCATAGCCAAAACATGACTTAGATAATGCTTTAAAAGGCATAAGAGTCATCCACATCTTCACACACTAGAGCAAGGTTGGTTTCTTTTGCAATAATGTTGACTTTCTCTTTTCCTTTATTCTTGTCCTTGAGGTATCACCTTTGAGATGAGTGGTCAGTCTTTCCACAATGCACACATGGATTGTTGGTGAAGCAGTCTTTAGTAAGACCATTTGTTCTTCCACAGCTTGCACACTTCTTCTGCATATTGTTGGAGGAGACAACATAGGCATTTCCAAAGTCATCTTTGACCCACTTCTTCTCTTCTTCCTGCAAAGAGTTAATCACACTTTTCAAAGAGTTAATCACACTTTTCAAAGAAGGAATGGGTTCCTTCTCTTTAAGCACAGTGACTATTTGATTGAAATTTGAAGACATAGCCTTTAACAGTATGGCAATGGCATCTTCCTCAGTGAGATTGGAGCCTTCTCTTTAAGCACAGTGACTATTTGATTGAAATTTGAAGGCATAGCCTTTAACAGTATGGCAATGGCATCTTCCTCAGTGAGACTGGAGCCTTCACATACACAAGTTGAGTCATAAGACTCTTAAGTCTGTTGATTAGTGAAGCCACACCTTCACTATCTTCCATTTTAAGCTCATATAATTGCATTTTAAGATTAATTTTGGAGTGTTTAGCCTTAGCACCAAAGATCTTTTCAAGTGTGTCCCATGCCTTTGCAGCAGTGTCATCATCATCAATGTAATGAATGTAACCATCAACTTTGGCTTGCAATGCAGCAGTGGTTGCTCTAGTAGTAACAACAGAAGCTTCATCTCCATCAGGATGTGGTTTGACAAGACTCCATAGATTCTTCTTCATTAAATACCCCTTAATTTTGGTTTGCTAGGTGTGGAAACCTTGGCCATTAAACTTATCTAGAGTTTTAAATGAAGCCATGAGAAGGTCTTACCACTGAGATAAACCCAGGGCAATGTCTAATCTCTTACAATTTGTGATTAATTATCCCAAAACCTCAATTACATTGAGATAAGCATCTTGTTTTGTATGCAAAAAACTATATGTTTTTGGTGGGTACAATTAGGGTAGGGAATGAGAGTAAGAGTCAAAAATACTAGCATAAACATCAATAGCAACTCTCTAATGTTGGTTTAGACCAAGCAATGGTCACCAAACACTTCAATTATAAGGATTAATACTGATTTTTCAAAGATAAGCTCACTATTGTCATGTGCAGAGGGTACCCTGATTTGGAGCGCTCAAATGGAGTACCAAATGAGAGGGAAAGCTTGATGTGAGGCTACATAAGGCTTTAGCAACACATGAATTGAATATTTGCAACTTGAATGTCTCAAAAAACCAATTATGCAAAGATTAATTGAGCAAATTGAAACTTTTCTCTTACTATGGTATTCTGCAGAAAACAAGCACCTGATGATAACCCTCCCTTGTGTAGCCTGTGTGGTTGATATTTTTGAGAACCCTTTTAGGGGTTTGAAGCTGACTTCTAGGGCTACAAAAGCCCTTAAACAATTTCTTGAATGGCTCTCACTCCTGTGAATTATGGACTCTGCAGAGATCGACGATGGCATTTTCTAAAAAACGTAGAATTCTATATAGCAGCGCGCAAAGATTCACAGCAATTGACCAGCCGGCTATGCGTAATGAAGAGGCCCCAAGTTGTAGATCAAAAAATGATCAAGTATTCATGGAGATCTAAGGCCTCCAAGGAGTGTGTGTGCTATGGGAAAAGGAGCTAGATTAAGTTTATGATAAAAAAACTCAATAATCTATTGATGATATTGTGACCTACCCCCATTCGCCACACACTTAGTTTTGGGGACACCAGTCAAGAAGGCACATACACAAGATCATATGCATGAAAAGCCATTGTTCCACAACCAAATACTCTTATATGTGGGGTCAAGGTGCACCCATGCAAGTTGAAGATCATCATTTCTCGTCCAATTGAGTAGGTCTACACTTGAGTGTGGACCCTTGGTAAACAGTTTGAACATGAAAACATCTCATCTCTCTCGAGATTGTCTTTAATACATAGATTTTTGTTTTAATAGTATTATGCTATCAAAATTGATAATT
>NC_141065.1:34128427-34403427 GCF_041138505.1 Cibotium barometz
TCAAATGTTGAACTCCTCCTTTGGGAATATACTTCCAATGTGAGTAGCAGGATGTGGTGTATCATCTCTAGTGGATACACTCTTCTTCTTATTGACTACTTGTTTTAATGTAAACAAGTCTTCTCTTCTTGTTGTGTGATTAGTACATGCAGAGTCTATGTACCACTTGTGTTTCTCCAAAGACTCCGATCATGTATGGCAAACAAGTTGTGTTTGTCTTCCTCCTTCTTGTCACCTTCGATTGAAGTAGTATAATTCCATTACTTCAAAGTGCCATTCCTAATGCCTACTTACTTTCAATAGTAATCTCGATTGAAGTAGTATAATTCCATTACTTCAAAGTGCCATTCCTAATGCCTACTTACTTTCAATAGTAATCTCGAATGCAATGTCCTATCCACAATAATGACAAGCATCTTTGTTGTCTTTTTCTCTTCTAGCATTATAGCCTCCTCGAGTTAAGGATCATCTTCCACCTCGTCCTCTTTGATTGTCCATTTGACTCCTGCTATTTATGGAATCCTTTTGGTTAATGTTACCTTGGGCTCTTTCTAAGTTACCACCTCTTTGGTTAGACCTTGACCTCTACCAAATTTTGCATCACTAGTATAGAAAGAATTCTCATCACTCTGCTCTTCTTTTAATGAGATCCCCCTAAGTATCTGTTCTTTAAGAATCATCTTTGCGATGAGTTTCAAGAAATTTGGCAAATGATCTAAAGACATAGTAGATGTTCTAAATATCTTAAAGTCTCTTCCAATACCTCTAATGCAAATCTCAACCATCTCTTCATCATCAACTAGCTCACCAATCATGGCCAATTAACCACATATACCTTTGATCTTTGTAACATAGTCAAACATTGATAAGTTCTTCTTTTCAATGGTATGCGACTCTCCTCTGAGTTGTGGAATTATTGCTTTTTGACTGACTAAGCAATAATACTCATCACCCTTTTCTCTTTCAATTTCTAAGCTTCGTGTTGTCTTCCCAAAGCTCTTGTTGAGCTTCATGGGCTTGTTCATCTATTTTTTTAGGTTCCCTCCTTCTGTCTTCCAATAACTCTACCGGAAAGTTTGGTATCACATCTAAACCAGTAAGAATACCCCATAGGTTGTATGAGTCAAGAAATATTGAATCTCCAAGCACGTATGGATCCTTGGTGGATGGAGGCAAGGATTTAAGCCTCTTTGCTAGCCAATAATTCTAGCCAGTAGACCCATGACTTGTAGGAATATAAAGTAGATGTGCTTGCATGCAATATAAGACTTTCCCCCCTAACCGTTTTCTAAAAATAGGGCAGGTGCATAAAGGTTGGGATGATATGTGGACCTCAAAACATGCATTATTTGTTGTAGATCTATCAATTTCTTTCTCAAAGGCCTCATGTTAAAATTGTCTCATGGCCTTTTCAAGAATTATTCATGCATTTGTTTGTTTGTGCTATAGATTCTCTCTTCTCAACTTCTCTAGAAATTCATATTCTCCACTTTGATGCCGACTCCACTTCTTTGGGTTGTTGCATGCTCACTTCAATTTTGTAGGGGTTTGGACCTTAACATCATTTCTCCCTTGAAGATGCACCAAATTAGTACCTTATGTTAGACCATCCTTTGTTAAGAGCTTGAATTGAGCAAGAACCAAATTATTTACCTCTTCTTGTGACAAGTTTGAGTCTTCTTGAATGGTCCAAATAGAGAGTAGTAATTGTATTGTGGAGAGATTCTCTATGATTAGGGTGCTATGAGTGTGTGGCCACATCACAAGTGTGTGACATTATCATTGTAAATCACAGCAGATTTTGCTTCTTGCCTTTTGATCCTTGATGGATTTTGTCAATGAAAGGGACGAACACACCCATTGAGAAATTTTGAAAGGTTCAATTGCACTTTGTCCTCCTTTGTACACCTTAATGTACAAAGGTCATCCAACTTAATCATTTAACCTTACTATTTTATGGCATCCTTCTAATAGCCCATTGTGTGAGATGAATCATCAACTATTAAACTTGTTTCCTATGAACTTTACAGTCACATTGGGGCATTTGTTACTCATTGATATGTGATGAATTCAAGCCCAATGCATTTACTACCTACAACTACCTATTAAGAAAAAAAGATTCTACAATTCTAAATTTAATCCCCTTGGAGCCAATAATAGCTAAAAATTTCAAAATAACCTTAGTGCCAAGCACACTTGCTTAAGAACTTAAAAATAAATATGAGCCAATACACATGGCCTATAGATACACATTACTTATACAAATACAACACCTGGTTAAAGCCAAAATAAGGCATGGCCTATAGATACACATTACTTATACAAATACAACACCCGATTAAAGCCAAAATAAGGCATGAAACCAAACCAACTACTATGACTGGCATGCGACCAACTTAAAAATAATACTATGTTTGACATTGTAAGTGTTTACGCGCTATCTATAAACCATCATCGTGATAACACATTAATAATAATGGGCTAGTGTTATTGGTTTATGCATTTGGGGCCATGCGAGCATTATTAGTATTGCAAAATGATCATTGTGTTACATACTTAGCTAGTGTATTATTGGTGTATGTGTTTGTGTCTATTTTATATTGTCATGTCAAGATTGATTGTGTGGATTCTAATTAATTATTTTTATTGATATAGTTGACATTAATGAGACACGTGATGAGCAGTGCAATGGCGCTGACTAAGATGTTGCATTCACAATACCAACTACTAGCATGGTATAATGGTATCTCAAGCATCCCCAATGAACCATAGAGTGGACTTCATAACACTCTATTTACAATTTGCAGAGGAATGACTGAAGGGGTGATATTTTGGAATAATGGAGGGAAGATTAAACCTAGCCATAGGCAATTAGGCATGGAGGAAGGACTGAAGGGGTGATATTTTGGAATGATGGAGGGAAGATTAAACCTAGCCATAGGCAATTAGGCATGATACATTCATTTAATACAAGTTGGTAACTATGTTCTCTTAATTTGTAATCTTTGAGGAATTCACAAGTCATCTATGATAAATTTTCACATGCTACTTTTGTCTTCTTTCTTATGACATGAGTTTTATCACAAGATTGCAGTATGCTAGATTTGATTTCTAGAGAAAAACTCTATAACCTACATTCTTAGTAACAAAAACAAGGCCCTATTAGTGACCTCCATCCTAAGTCTCTTTATCTTGCTACCTACACCCTCATTAAAGTAATATAGCATACTCTCTCTTTGTGTCTAAAGTTGTAGTGGGTTTTTCAAAGCCGTAGTCACGCATTGGAGATTATTTGAGCAATGTGTTTTGGACAAACCTAGGGATATTAGGAGCATGTGAGCTCTTGTACAATTTTCCAAGAGCATGTGAGCTCTTGGAAAATTGTATTAGCATAAAAGTACAATTTTGGACTTTTGTACACACTTAATGAAGTTTGGGGTTTAATTCCAAGGAGATACAAAGTTGTAAAAGGTTTATTCGATAGACTTGTAGCCATATCCAAGCTTGAGAGGCCTATCCAAGCATAAAGCATCCATTATTACCTCTAGTCATGTCTAACTTAGAGGTGATTGAATTAGAATGTAGTTTGGTTTCTCTTCCCAATGTATGCGGTTATTTAGTGTACTATTTAGTGTTTTTATGTAAAAACTTCTTTTAGTAGAGGTCACCTTGGCATTTGGAGTGGAATTTATTAGGACTGACTTTTACAATTATACTAGGTATGTAATCCCTCAACTTTGAAATGGTCATTGGATTGTTGCCATTTCATGTCATGATGGTTATACTTTTATCTTCCCTTTTACTTTATATTAGGTTTTCTGCATGTGTTGAAAATATTTTTGAATAGTTAAAAAGTCTTGTGGACTTAAAGTCCATTATCCATTAGATGTGCTATGATTGTTTTCTTTGGTACCTAGTTACTTTCTAGGCTTGCTCTACGAGCTTTTTTGAACTCTTACCATAGTTTATGTATATGTATGCAAACATCTTTATTTCAATAATTATAGATAACATCATGGGACTTTGGAATTTCCTCATGTGTATAAAAATGTAGATTTAGAAGGTATATGCATTTGACTAGGCTTATTTGACTTTGGAATTTCCTCTTGTGTATAAAAATGTAGATTTAGAAGGCGTACGTATTGAGTCATTTTGGGACTTCAATGATTTTTAGTACCTCCAAGTCCACTAACTTTTGTTTTCTATGATAGTAATGACTGGGGAAAAAAATTTAGTGTGGAAGCTTTTTTTTTTTGTTTTTTTTGTAGATGTTGAGTGGAAAGAAAAAGATGCCTTATTGAGCCTTTTCTTTTGTGCCAATATTTTTCCCATGTTCTTTTACTCAGATATATTACATATCTTAGAGAAAATTTGCATAGGAGAAAGGCTCAACAAAATGGAACTTTTTGTAAAACTTTTATGTCATGTTACCAAATGAAATGAACATTTTTGTAAAACTTTTTGTTAGGTTATGTTACCAAACTAGTGTTAATCACACATGCAGGCTTAAGAGCGCTACCCAAGCACATAAAGAAGAGAGCAACAATAGAGGTTTAGTCAGGGGCTATCATAGAGCATTATCTTTTAAGCTCATATTACCTACACTTACCCCTCTTACCTAAACTAGCCCTCTTATATACTAAGATATACAATCAAGCATAAATTAAGTAATACCTTACCCTAATCTAGCTAGCCCTAGTAGCATAAGAAAAAAATATATCTTTAATTAACTTGATATGACTATGACTTTATGCCCTTGAATTATTATTTTAACAAAAAATATCACTTCCTCTTTATCCTCATGGCAACAATAGAAGGTTCACTTACACACTATCAATTTGACTTCACCAATCAATGACACATCACTCCTTTATTGCCTAACCCTTGGACACCACATCATCGTATAAGGCATTGACCAATAGAATAAATACAGATAAGGCCACACCACTACTTAATTTCGCTTCTTTTTTTCTACCACACATGCATTAAGTCATTCATTTTCACAAAGTATTTTAATTGTATAAACTCAGAACAATGAGATTCTTATTAATAACCAAGTGCGTGTAAGCTCATGATTTGACCAAGTAGTGTTGTTTTAGGTCTCCTTAGACACTAAGCATCATGTGAACCTATGCTTGTAATATGTTTCTCTATCTAGCAAGAGGAGAATTGATGGTAATTTTCATAGACTGAGCTAAATATTTTATTGTCTACCTCTAACATAACATCCTCTCTAAAAGGCGATTTGATTTTCAAAATGGGTAAATCAAAAGCATACCCAAGGATTTAAAACACTTAGGCTAGTTTTAAAAGTAACCTTCATCCCGCTAATGATACTTATACTATGCCTACATCGCTACACTTATTTACCCCTTTAGTATAGGCCTCTCACCCCTTTAGTATAGGCCTCTCACCCCGTGATCATTGAAAACTTTGACAAGAGTTGGTTAGAAGTTTGAAGTGTTCTCTCTCTTTAATTTATTTTGATCAAGGCTTGTAAGGAATCTCTAGAAGGGGCGGGCCGGCAATTGTGACATGCGAGAGTGTTTGTGGTCCATGTCCTTGGGGATGTTTTAGTCTAGGTCACGCCATCATAGAGGAGGAGCGGAGGAGGTTGAGGTCCTTCGCCTTTTCACACCATCATGCCCACTAGATGCACTCGTTTATTGTCTCTAGAGTCAAATTCACACACAGAAAAGCAAGAAACATTGCACATCCACTTCCAACGTACACACGCTTTTGTACATTCACATGTGCTGTGGATGCTAAGAGGAATAAGGCAGTGACCTTTTCACACCATCATGGTCACTACCCACTACAAGATCCATATGCTGTGGAGTCAATGGAGGGACACACTTAGAGCCTAGAAAAGCCATAAAAAGCAGCTCGATATAAAAAGGACCCGGCTAAAGCAGGCATCAGGTGATACAAATATAGCAAGGAGAGAGGATTTGCCATTAGGAAGTTTAAATGCTTTTTATTACATTTTAAGCGTTTGCCTTTGCCTTACTTCACAACGACTACTACTGCACACTGCTACTGTGTTTTCTCTTTGCTCTTTCTTGGCCTGTTTTTTCTACGCCCCGTCGTTGGTTCCATCATCCGCACCATCTTCACAATTATTTCTGTCCCCTTTTCGTACAAACAACGAAGGGTTTTCCCTGCAGCTCCACCTCTGCAGCAGAAGAGACGCACGGTTTTTTGCCTCTCCATCGCCATGTCCAGGTATGCCCCCCCCTCCCCTTTCCTGTTTTTTATTTCCACTCGTTTTCCTGCGTCTATTTTCTTCCTCTATTTCTCTGATTTCTGCCTTTCTTTTCATCTTTTTTAAAACAGTTTTTAGGGTTCCCCCCTTTCTCGCTGCACTCGGCTCCAAACTTTCACGTCTCTTAATCCTTATTTTCTTGGTGATTTTGGTTCAATTCGTCACAGCAAACTCTACAAATTGTAAACGTGCAATTTTATGTTGCAGCGGACAAGCTGAGATTTCGAGAATGTGTTAATCCGGTGATGCTGGACATGACACAGCTCACTGGCTCAGATTGCGGTCAAAATAGAGACAGATGAGTTTCAGCAGGGGCACTGTTCTCCAACGACAAGATCCTAGGGTTCGACTGTGTGTACTTCTAGAGCTCGGAAAAATTTGACAATCAGGGTCCTTTATTTTATTCCAGAAGAATCGCATCCGTAGGGTGCATTTCTACTCCAGCACGATGAGGAAAAAGCTAGACACGCGCTTTCCGGCGGTAAAATCATGCCATTTCGTCCTTCACTTTTTAGTGCATTGTGATTTACATGAGTTACTTCCTTCCTTTGTAGCACAAGCTTTGCTGTTTTCATGTTGTGTGTAACGAGGTGTGAAATTTGTAGAATTTTTATTACATTTGGCTTCAGTATTAACCTGTCTGTTCTCAAGGACAGCTTCAGTTTAGAATCGCCATGGCCATGCTTGAATTTGCTAGAGCTTCCTTTGATAACTTCATCTATTGACTGTATCATCTTCTGCTGGGACTAGCTAAGTATAAGCATCAGAAAGCTATAACTGCACAATGCAGTATGGCCTGGATGTGGTCTCTTCCAAAGCTTAATAGAAGCTTACATTCATTTTTCAACTCATATATAATAAGTACATTAGGTTTGGGACCTGCCCTCAAGTTATAGATGGCCGAGGGCTGGAGCCTGGTTATTGCATATGTCCTTTTTCCCATAGGGGCAAAGATGACTTGGATGTCGTTTGGCACATGCTTGTGACACACCCAATGCACACAATTGAAAGCTATTGTACACTAGGTGTGTTATAACCTGTACAAGTACACATTGGTCAAGTGTAGGACCCATTGGCAGCATATGACAACACATCTAGTGTTTGCTAGAGGCTTGGGAGTGGACAATCAAAAATACGTTCTTCATAGTGGAACAATTTGAGCGGTAAGGAGTCCAACGACATGGAGATCAATGGAAGATGTGCGAGTATAAGTTGGCTGAATGCTAAAGAGAGATCCAAGCAAGAGTTGTGGTAGAGACAAACATAGAGACCAAGGACAAAGGCATGAAAGTGGAGAATTCACCAGAGATTGAACTTCATGACAAGGAAATTTCCAAGGATTATAAGAGAGTGTTCAAGACTAGAAGTGCATTTAGAGAGTTTCCTCCAATAAGGAGTGTAGATCAGTGGAAAATCCCGAGGAGGTGGAGGTGTCTGTGTTGGTGGCGGATGATATTTCATCTTTGATGACTAGCCAATTCTTGAGGAGGTAGTATGTGCATGTGTGTTAAGAGTTCCCTGCAGAGGTCTTGCTTGTTGTAACTAGAGCGGCGGTTTTCACACATGACTATTAATTACATTAAACACTTAAATTAAAGGCACTATACTTATCTACTTAAACTGCATGCAAAACTTGAAAACTTGACACCGATGTCACCAGCCCAGACATTTCCTAGTATGAAAGGGGTTTGGTGGACTCTAGGATGTCTAAATATTTGGAAAGTATAAGCTTTGGGAATGGGGGATTATCCAATACAAAAGATCTAGCACCTGAAGCTTGGTCTAGGCGCTTGAGATGTTTTCTTGGACACATAAATAGGCATTGGAGCTCAACTGTCAAGTGGAAAGCATGTATGACGAGCTCCTGAGGATTTGGGAGAGATCTAGTATTGAAACATGGTTCTGCATGGTGCTCGTATATATTTCTAATAAGGTGGAATACAAAGGACCACACTCCTAAAATAAAGAAGGGTTACTATTTTCGGATAACTCCCAATGGAAATTCGGTTCGCGTCATTACGTCTGCGAGCTAGGCGAATGGGGGGACTTGCTGAAGCACCTTTGATAGAATGTCTATATTTTTAGAGATGAAGTTTATGGGAGGAACCATCTCTTAAATTGGGACATGTGGCATGACAATGGATCAAAGCGAGACAAGTGGCCTCACACTTGTCATGTAACTCGCGGCGCCTGGGGGACTAGGGCCTTTGGCACACTTGTTGATACCATCAATGCATATTAAAACATTTGAACATGGCCACAGCCTTAACACATATCCATCATCACTTTCCATAAAACATAAAGTTGGACAAAACATCCACAAATGCTGAAAATGAAGCTTGCACATGTGACACCACATAGAGGCCGGAATGGGCCGACCCCCCCTTGGAGTATTTTATTACCCAAGGAGAATAATATCATGTACAAGCTTTGAGGGCCTTACTCTCCCCACGGGAGATGCTGGATTATCCATATACAAATGCCATAACACAGTCCAACACGAGGCTACCAAGTCGGAACACATGCTGTAGAAATGCCGAACCAACAATATAATCCATATACCTCCGTGTGGGTACTGATTCTTCCCCAAAAATCACGGGTCTTCATGCAATAGAGCTGGTACAGCAAGTACAACTCTCCATTCAGCCGGTACAAGTACAATAGTTGGGACAGCAAGTACAATGGTTGGTACAACTGGTATAGTGGCTAGTACAACAGGTACAATGGCTAGTACAACAGGTACAATGGTTGGTACAGTAGGCACAACAAGTACAAGGATTGGTACAGTAGGTACAAGGGCTGGTACAACAAGTGCAATGGCTAGAAATCATAATAAATGATTAATCAGTATTTCTTCGCGATGGAAGCCTCTAAAACAGTCCCCAATAGTCGGTATTCTTCATGGGTAGCCTTCAAGAGAGAGAGAAAGAGAGTAGCCATCATTAGGGCAGCCTGTAACGGTGGTAGAGGCTAGTGTGCAGCAAGAGAGCCTCTATTAATGAAGAGAGGGGGCTTTAATTTATAGATTTGGGGCTCCCATGAGTGAAAATGGAAAGAGAAGGCTATGATGACAAGTGGAGAGCCACACAATAGCTCGAGTGACAAGTGTGAGGCCACTTGTCTCACATTGATCCACTTTTTGACAAGTGTGAGGCCACTTGGCTCACTTTGATTCACTTTCTTGCCACATGTTCCAATCTAAGAGATGGGTCCTTCCATAAACTTTATCTCTAAAAATATCCCAATTGGTAGACATTTTGTCATAGACACTTTGCCAACTCTTGGTATCTGCTCAATTCCAGATGTAATGATGCGAACAAAATTTCCATCGGGCCAAAAATAGCAACTCTCCTAAATTTTAGGAGTGTGGTCCTTTGTATTCTAGGATAATCCGCCATTCCCAAAGCTTGTACTTTCCAAATATTTAGACATCCTAGAGTCCATTAGACTCATTTCATATTGGGAAATGTCCAGGCTGGTGACATCCTCCCCAGCTTCTTAAAAGTTGTCCACAACTTTAAGCTTCAAGCCATATATTCAAGATATATAATCATGTCCCATCAAGTGCGCGAGACGAGACAGTCTCAAAAGTCTAATATAATTGAAGAATCCATGTGCCAAAGAAATGGGTGAGACTAAATAAGTCTCCGTAATACCAATATCAAAATCATGTCCCAAAATAAATGGGCGAGAATTCCATGGAAGATATGCTAGACACAGACACAAGAGCCAATTGTGTCTCAATCACCAATATCAATGAGATAATCATATGTCAATGAAAATCACTAACCAGGTGCTAAGACACATAAATAAGTGCCATGTACAAGAAACTAGTGTCTCGCACAGAAACATGTGCTATGTACACAAACTGGTGCCATTCAAGAGCACAAACCATGGTGACAGAAAAGTTGGTTCTCCATAGTTCTGGCAATCCTTTCTCCCAATCTCAACAGTTTCCATGTTCTCCCATACAATCCCAACTTTGATCAACAAGCATGGTGTGGAAACAATGAAACACTCACTCCACAATCACAACACGAATCCACGTGTATGGTGGAGTGTTCATTGAATTGCCCTCTCACAATCCCAACATGAATCCACATGCATGGTGAGATGAACAATGAACCTCTTGGCCTCTTTATGGGGAGATAGTGATTCTAATATGGCTTAAAAATAAATAAATCCATGTCCCAAATAAATAGGCAAGACAAAACAGCCCCATAAGTCCAGATATCATAATCATGTCCCAAGTAAATGGGTGACACAAATTAGTCCCAAAAGTCCAGATATCATAATCCATGTCCCACGTAAATGGGCGAGACAAATCAGTCCTATAAGTCCAAATATCATAATCCATGTTCCAAGTAAATGGGCGAGACAAAACAAGTCTCCTGCCAACAAGGCATCGGTCCACATGACCCTTGGCATAGACATAAGTCCCGTGCCAACCAGGCGTCATGTCCACTTTACCACTTACACTCCGTGTTGGTACTCTGACCACACACCTTGGATAAGAGATGGGCTCAAGTAACAAGATAAAACAATCACTCGTAGGCATGGATAGCCTGGTGTTCCATAAGCATTTCTGTTACACATAGTTTATAGGCATTTCGGCCACCAATTGTTTGTAGGCATTTCGGTGCCCAAGTTCCCTTCCATCTGCTCTCTATTGTTCCACCCAGATATGGTAGAAATAATCTTCAAGAGAGCACGTAGGACAAGAGAACACTACACACGGTATGTTGTGCTCGACACTACCCTCTGAAGTGTCCATGTTCCCTTCCATCTGCTCTCTATTGTTCCACCCACACATGATAGAAACAATCTTCAAGAGAGCACGTAGGACAAGAGAACACTACACAGGGTATGTGAACCATGAGTTTCATAAGTCCAATGCATCCCAAATAAAGGGAGCCAAAAAGAATAAGCCATAAACCTGAGGATAGATCCAAATCCCTAGAAAAGAAGTCCAGGAATCCATAGACTTGTATACCATAATCCTTGTATACCATAACTCTTACCACATACTCCGTGCTAACCACACACCTTGGAGTAGAGGTGGACTTTATCCATAAAAGCATCATATCCATGAGATATCCAAAGATTTCTTCTCTATAAACTCAGACAGATTCGTCCATAGAAATTGCTTGTGAAGCCCAATATCTATATAAATCTCGTCCAAGAAAGAAATCTCCATAGATATAATCCATCCCAGTAAAGGGAGCCATAAACAATGTTTTCCTGAAACCATGTCAAGGCAAACAACACCACCTTTCTCCTTGCATGGCTATACAAGGGTTAGTGAACATCAAAAACACTTCATAGTAAATAGCAAAAGCACCAACTTTGCAAACTCAAAGTATACCTAGCTTTTCTTTGCCAGGTTGGTCATGAAGCCAAAAGAAATATCTCCTCACCATATCCTTAGGATATCCCCAGATATATCTCCATATAGCTTGCCTGTAAGCTTGATAATATAATCCACAATATCCATATGGAAAGAGTGCTAAACGTGTGCACATAAAGCCAACTCCATACTTCCAAGATAAATTTTGTGAATTCATAAATCCTTAGACCAAGCTGTCTATTACTCATGCTCTTGCTTCATAGGCTCTGAAGTGGTTGGCCATGCTTAATAGCAATGATGGTAAGTGTGGTCCCCACTTGAGATCTTTTCTCTTCCTTATTGATAGAAGGAAGCCTCCGCTTCCAAGGAAGCCTATGCTCTGATACCAATGTAACTCGCGGCGCCCGGGGGACTAGGGCCTTTGGCACACTTGTTGATACCATCAATGCATATTAAAACATTAAAACATGGCCACAGCCTTAACACATATCCATCATCACTTTGCATGAAACATAAAGCTGGACAAAACATCCACAAATGCTAAAAATGGAGCTTGCACATGTGACACCACATAGAGTCCGGAATGGGCCAACCCCCCCCTTGGAGTATTTTATTACCCAAGGAGAATAATATCATGTACAAGCTTTGAGGGCCTTACTCTCCCCACGGGAAATGCCGGATTATCTATATACAAATGCCATAACACAGCCCAACATGAGGCTACCAAGCCGGAACACAGGCTTTAGAAATGCCGAACCAACAATATAATCCATATACCTCCGTGTGGGTACTGATTCTTCCCCAAAAACCACGGGTCTTCATGCAATAGAGCTGGTACAGCAAGTACAACTCTCCATTCAGTCGGTACAACAAGTACAATGGTTGGTATAATAGGTACAATGGTTGGTACAACCGGTACAGTGGCTATTACAATAGGTACAGTGGTTGGTACAGCAGGTACAGTGGCTATTACAATAGGTACAGTGGTTGGTACAGCAGGTACAGTGGCTAGTACAGTTGGTATAGTGGTTGGTACAGTCGGTACAATGGTTTGTATAGTAGGTACAACAAGTACAAGGATTGGTACAACCAGTACAGTGGCTGGTACAGCATACAAGGGCTGGTAAAACAAGTACAATGGCTAGAAATCATAATAAATGATTAAATACCCTTGCCTTCAGTATTTTTTCGGGATGGAAGCCTCCAAAACAGTCCCCAACAGCCGGTATTCTTCATGGGCAGCCTTCAAGAGAGAGAGAAAGAGAGTAGCCATCATTAGGGCAGCCTGTAACGGTGGTAGAGGCTAGTGTGCAGCAAGAGAGCCTCTATTAATGAAGAGAGAGGGCTCCAATTTATAGATTTGGGGCTCCCATGAGTGAAAATGGAAAGAGAAGGCTATGATGACAAGTGGAGAGCCACACAATAACTGGAGTGACAAGCGTGAGGCCACTGGTCTCACTTTGATCCACTTTCTTGCCACATGTCCCAATCTAAGAGATGGGTCCTTCCATAAACTTTATCTCTAAAAATATCAAGTGGAGGGCCACACAATAGCTGGAGTGACAAGTGTGAGGCCACTTGTCTCACTTTGATCCACTTTCTGACAAGTGTGAGGCCACTTGTCTCGTTTTGATCCACTTTCTTGCCACATGTCCCAATCTAAGAGATGGGTCCTTCCATAAACTTTATCTCTAAAAATATCCCAATTGGTAGACATTCTGTCTCACAGGCACTTTGCCAACTCTTGGTATCTGCTCAGTTCCAGATGTAATGACGCGAACAAAATTTCCATGGAAGTCAGGCCAAAAATAGCAACTCTCCTAAATTTTAGGATTTAGACATCCTGGAGTCCACCAGACCCCTTTCATACTGGGAAATGTCCAGGTTGGTGACATGTCACCTGAGCTCTCCACTTGTCATGATAGCTTTTACTTGGCATTCTAGCTCATGAGACCCCCAAATCGATAATTTGCCCTCTCCCTTCATTTGAGCAGGCTGTATAGTTGCAAACTAGTCTCTACCATGGTGGCAAGTCTTTCTCTATTCTTGGTGGTTCTCTACTCCAAGGTTATGGCTCTCTTTCTCTCTCTTTGCAAGGTTGCTCATGAAGTATATTGAGTGCTGGGGATTGTTTTGAAGGTTTCCATCGTAGAAATCTTGAAGGCAAGGGTATTTGATCATTATATTATGATTTTCAGCCATTGGGTATTTGTGTTGTTTTTAATTGGTTATATATGGACAACCATTGGGCACTTGCCACAATAATCGGGCATTTGTCTTTTTATTTGGTTGGTTATACATGGGGTACTTGATATAGCAATTGGGCATGTATTTGAGCCATTGGGCACTTGCTATTGCCATGGGGTATTATTGTATCTTAGCCACATGGGTTCATGGACAGCTTTATGGGCTTATGATCTAGCAATATGGATGGTTTATGGCCTTATGATTTTACCATATGGACTTATGGTGAGCTATTTGGGCTATTCGATAAGCTATGTTGGCGGATATCTACATAGAATATATATATTCATGGAGCTTTTTGATATGACAACTCGTGTAAATGAATTATTTATGGTTGTATGTGGGAGCCCCGAAGCTTGTACATGATATTTTTCTCCCTGGTAAATAAAATACTCCAAGGGAGGGGTCAGTCTATTCCGGCCTCTAGGTGGTATCAGATGTGCATATCTCTCTTTTACAGTTTTGTGGAATGTTAAAGCCTATGGCCAATTTAAGTGTTTAATTACACTAATGGTCAAGTGTAACATGTAGAAGCTTACAAAATATTCAGCACCTTGGTTCTTGATGATCGCACAATGTAACGGAGAGGGAGAGAGGGGGAGAGAGAGAGAGAGAGAGAGAGAGAAGAAGAAGAAGAAGAAGAAGAAGAAGAAGAAGAACAAAGACAAGTACACTTGATTGGGTCCAAATACGCTTTGAAGGGTCCCGTTGTATTTGCTCTATTGAATGATGAAAAAGATTGACTTCTTGGAGATCTTCCTTGGTTGTGAATCTGTAGCGTGAAGATGACCTAATTCTGACCTTCAGGTTTAGGCTCCCTTTGATTGTCCTGGCTCTTGGAGTCCGTTAACACTTTGTGAAGAATGAGATGGTTTGACCTTTGACAAGACTTTGTTTATATAGGACAAAAAGCTGCTGTGGTCGGTTGGCTTAAAAGGCTGTTAGCTTGCTCATATAGCGCTATGACCTGAATTTCATTCTTATAAACAAGGTGCCTTTCACAAGTGGGCCATTAGGCCTGCTGTCTGCATGCTGGTGGTTGGTTGACTGGTGTCTAGCTGCCTAGAAGTTGGCCTCCTTGCTATTGAATGCCCCTACGCTTGGCTGACTTTGGCTCATGCCTACTAGAGTTGGCCGACTGTGGCCCAAGCCCTCCAAGGGTTGGCCTATGTCCTATAAGCATAGTCACTAGAAACGAGAAACGGGAACAGAAACGACACTCCCTCGAAAATGGAAACGACAACCACCAGGAAACGAAAATGGCTAGGAAATGGCACATATACTTGATAAATTAAATTACAGAACCAAAAACTAGTAATTACAAACTCAACAACGAGACGTTCTCAAATTTGTATAAAGGACAACCTCAAGATCAAGTCAATTTCTTGTTGAATTTAGAATAGAAAGTACAATGCAAATACATTAGCTAAGTTTGGAACTCAAGAGAGACTCAAACTTATGAGAGATGCACATCATCTGAGCCTAGATCATCATTATCTAGGAAGTCGTTGGAGCCGTAATCCCTTGCTTCGCCCAAACTAGCTATCCGGTCAGGCGGTAAAGTGGCTTGCTCCCTTGCTTCAATGGTCATTTAAAAAACGTCAATGGTCATTTAAGAAAAATAAGGTCCATTTACAAATTTTTTTAAAAAACACTTCCTGTTTAAACTTTATTGACTTTGGAGGACCAAGATGAGAAGTGAATGCTTCGGCCTTGCTCCGCATGGAAAGAGGGGAGGGGAGAGAGAGAGAGAGGTAAGTGCTTGAGCTTTGGGATTTGAATCTCTGCTCTAGGAACTTATGGTGTAAGTACATTGTACAAACAAACACTAGTACAGGCTTATATGGTGAACGTAGCCGTTGTGGATGCAAAGGCCCAACCTAGCCGTTGTGGATGCAACGAGTACTGCAGGTAGCGCAACGGGTAGGAAGCAAAAAATGTTTTTTATTTGTTTTGGGCTGATAGCAACGCAACGTGGCGTTTTTTTTAATGGGCCAGTGTCGAGCGAATGTGTTTTTTAATGCCAGCGAACGTTTTTTTTAACGAGCCACCGAACGTTGCATTTTTTGGTTTTTTATGCTAGCCAGCGACAAAAGTTGCATTTTTTGGGCCCTTTTTTTAATGCCACGTGGCAGGCCTTGCACTTGTTGTATAGAAATGTCCAAGTGTAGGATGCATGTGACATCCTCTTCTTTATTAACTTGACGGAAGCTGCAAAGCCTCCACGTAGTTTGTCAATAATGTCACATGCACTCTGCACTGTAGTGCATGGTGACAAGCTGGCTCATCATCAGCAGTGAAACATTGTACAGTATTAGTTCCTTTTAGGATGATATTTGTCGTATGCCGTGACACCATTGTAATCCTCAGTCCAGGATAAGTCAGGCACGAGCTACGTAGGTCATTCTTAGCCTTAGACAGTTAGTCAATCTGTCCAAGTCCCTTAACCCACTTGAAGAGACGCATTCATGCATGTAGAGTCAGTGGAAACCTTAAGGTTTGCATTAGAAAGCACTCTGCATATTGCATATCATTCATCCATTGCATATAGATCATTGCAGAAGCCTTGAAATAGCATCTGACAGCCTTAAATATTTATTAGGATTTATCTGGCATTTTTTCCATAATTTTCAGCATTTAATACTATCTATCCATCATCTACAAGTTGTGTAGCATCTATTATTCAGTCGGTCAGCATCTAGTGCCAAGTGACCAGCCTCAGTGTAGTATAAATAGGAGTGCTTTGCTCATTCATTCATATCATATCAAAATTCAGCAAACAAGTCTCAAGCGTTGGAGCCTCAGCCTAAGGAGCATCAACGATTGAAGATTCAACACCCATAGCACTTCAGCCTTCAGCATTTTCAGCCAGCGTTTCATCCTTCAGCCACTAGGAGCATCAACGCATGTGCTTTCAGCATCCATCATCAAAACGCAGCAGTTTTCAGCATTCAGCCATTAGTAAACCTTGCGTTTTTTGCATACATACAGTTTTCATCATTCATCTCTTCATCGTTTTGCTATAGCCATTTGGTGAAGGTAAAACTCAGCATTCATATTCATTTACAGCATTCATACATAGCCTAGAACAGTCCCAAACAGCCCCTATCTCAGCCTCAGATTTGCAGCTCTTCCTCATTCCATTGGGAAGAGTGCATAGGCTCGAGATTGGACATCATTGGTGTTTCTACAGCCGTGTACAGTTCAGCTTGACCCTTGGTCTTCCTAGATCTTGCGTTTGGCTTATCGTCAGTCCACCGTCAGTCTCTTCAAAGTAATAAAGCATACTATTCCGGTAACGGGATAGGAGGGGGCCCTTCAGTGGGTAATTCGGGACCCCATACGGTGCACAGTTTCCACTCTCTTAATCTCTTAAAGTTTGAAGTCTTAAAGTGGATTGCTAAACTCGCGAAACTCAGGATATAGAAGATGGTGTGAGCATTTGTGTGACATGATTCTCAATTACGAATACTTCCGCTGCATGTTACATTTGTATCATATTCAGCTTGTCCACACACACTGTATCCTAGCATGAGGGCATCCTTGGATGGTCAGATTGCGTTCCGGCACGACCACCGACTTCAGCATCATGTCTACAGAGGAGAGTACCCATCAGCCAAGAAGTCTCCCCCGAAGGAGACCTTGCTCTTCCGACTATAGGAGACACCATAGCTCTACTTAGAGCTCAGAACTAGCTTCTGATGGAGCGTCTCCAACTCTTGGAGACAATAGTAGCACCTCCTCCTCCGCCTCCAGCAGCCCTCGACTACATCTCCCTCTTCTTTCAGATGGAACAACAAAGAAGAGAAGACGAGGCCAGACGGAGAGAAGAAAAAGCAAAATCAGAAGCAAGAAAAAGCAGAAAGACGGGACTCTGAGGAAGCCCAACGTAGGATCGAAGAAGACCGACGTAGGATCGAAGAAGATGGACGTCAGGCTGAACTTGCCGTCCGGGAACACCAACAAGAGCTTGATCGAGAACGTATGTTACTCGAGCACCAAAGAGAAAAGGAGGCCATGCATCTTAGATACCAGCACCTCTCTTCAGCTTCCCTAGCCTCAGGTGCCACTAGCCAGCAGTCTACAGCATCAACTACCGTCATTCTAAGTCAACCAAATTTTAGTAAGTATGATGGCAAGTGTGATCATTTAGCAGTTAATCAGTTTATTCATCAATTTACTGCTCATTTTTTATTAGCTAGGATCACAGATCCTAAGGGTAGAATCCACGTGGCGGCTCCCCACCTTACAGGTGAGGCAGTCACTTGGTGGCAGCAGTGGTCTAATCTTCGTGTCATAACTTTTAGCTGGGATACGTTTGTTCATGACCTGAAGACCAGATTTCTCCCGCTCCAGTATATGACCGGTCTGGCAGATGAGCTCTATGGACTCAGACAGAACGGGTCTCCAATGCTTCAGTTTTTCGGATAGGTTATTACTTTAGGACAGCAGTTAGGGCTATTTGTGCAGGCCATGATGGAGCAATTCATTTGTGGATTGGATCCCAACATTCGGTTCACAGTTCGCGACTTTGCTTTTGTGCGTGGACTTGTTTATTGGTATTTGGGTTATTCTATTGAAGCCCATAGCAATCTCTTCTGGACTCATAACGAACTTGTTTGTTTTGTGTTTAGCAAATACGAATTTTGGATAAGTGCTTATCTTTGTATGTGTATACAAGGAGAAGGGTGAATTGTTTGTCTTGAGTTGTTTTAGGGAAACGTTTTCAATGGTTGAATAGATTGGCATCAATGGTTACACACTTGAGCCTACCTCTCCTCCAACGAGTACAAACATGGAGCGTAAGTGGTAAGAGTGAACTTGAGTCCAGGTGTGGGGTCAGAGTACTAACATGGAGTGTAAGTGGTAGAGTGGACGTGACGAGGGCAAAAGGACAAACGGACCAAATGTATGAGAGATCAGAGCAAAACAACACAGCATGAAATGAGTGAGTGTATATATGATGAAATCCAGTACAAGAGCTCAGGGTGAGACTCTGAAGGAGCAGAGAGGGCTGCTGTCCTGTGGTAATGCAGAGGGTGGAGAAGGCCACAATCCAAGGCAGATCATAGGCTGCTGTCACCATTTGGCCACCCAATTGGTCCACCCGTGCTTTCTCATCATGTATGTACATTGGACTGGTGTCCATGGCAATTGTATATGCTGGGGATTGATGCCACTCATGTGATACTGTGGACTTAGCTTTCCGTTGGGACTTGTGCCTCTGTGTACATGCCCGGAAGTGCTTGGTGGATTGGTGTTCCATTGGGTCTGGTATCTCGTGTACTTGCGTGGAGTACGTCTATTTTGGTATAGTCTCATGAACGGGGATTGTCCATACCAATGCTGCATTGCATAGCATCTTTATGTGCTTGCTTGCAATTGAAATTGCATGTTGTTTTCATGCTTGCTTGACCAATGTGTAGTTTCGGGTAAGGGGACGTCCGCCCGCGAACCATGCGTGTGAAACTGTCTGTTGACATGGTTATGTGGCATGTGACAAGTGGTAAGTATTGGTCATAAACCTAGCCTTAGGAGTTAGCACTAATTTATAAGTGAGTGTGTACACACTTCATTAAGTTTTGGGCGACCAAAACTCACTTATAAATTATGACCAGCTCAGTGTTCACACACACTGATGTCCCGAGGTGGACACCTAGACCTTATCCCCTTTGTACAAAGGGAGTAACCAGCCATGTGTCCACTCTAGCTTGCTCCACAAAGCACCTACCTGCCACCTACACTGGACAACTCACCACCTCACTACTCTCTCTAGAGATTGGCGCCGCCTTCATGAGGGTTGTTGGGCTGCATTTTCTGCACTTTCTCCTTTCCAACTCCATTTCCAAGCTTGCTAAGGTGTTTCTCAAGCTTCCAAGAGTGTTGCCGGGTGCTAATCACTCTCCTACACACTCCCACACTCTCCTACACGCTCCCAATGACTGAAATTCAGCAAAACAGCTCTCTTTATTGCTGTAATTTCTGGTCTTTTTGTTGAAAACCCTAATTTCAGTCCTCCTTTCTCAAGTTGAACCATGAAGCTTTCCCAAGGTTCCTTTCATCCTCTTGAAGACTTTTGTCGCGAAGAAATGCGACAAATCGAAGATCTCATCACTCCAAGGACTTCCGTTGCGAAGACTTCCGCTGTCATCGACTCTACTTGCAGTTGGTAAGCTTTTATGGTTAAATATGGAAGCAAGTAGCAGGAGGGAGAAAGCGGATTACAAGATCACATACCCTGTGTAGTGTTCTCTTGTACTACGTGCTCTCTTGCAGATTGTTGCTACCATGTGTTGGTGGAACAATAGAGAGCAGATGGTAGGGAACATGGGCATTTGGGAGGGTAGTGTGGGTTGCAAGTCTACATCGACAACCACTTGTTTGCAATACTATATTCATATGCATTGGTATGGAAATCTGGTTCTCCCAAGATCAATATACTTTATTTGAGGGAGGGGTTGGCCGTTCCGGCTCATTGTGTCTCTTGTCAATTCAGCAAATTACTTCTTGTATTTGAGAAAGTGTCCATCAAATCTCAGTGTATTTAAGTGTATTGATTAGCATTGTGTTCAACCAAGTCACATTGGTATCAGAGCATACGGTTCTCTTTCACTTCTATCGTGAGAGACGATCACCGTAAACACTAGCTATCTCTACACTTAGAACATTATGGACAGCCATACAATGAATGTTGGAGATGCTAACACAAGAGGGACAATGAAATGCATGCCTCCAATGCTTTACAAGATGAGCAAACTCATGTGGTGCACAATAGGGAACATGAATATCTGGGACAGTCGTCCCGTGGCAAAGAGAAGATGCAGGAAGAAGAGTTCATAGTCTTGAGGGCTGAACTTACTCGTATGCAGGCTCTTCTCCATGCACGGCAAGAAGAATTGAATCTCTACCGCCGTGAGGATCCATTGGTACATGACCGTTTGAAGGCCAAGAAAGCTGAATCTTATATGGATCATGCAATGGCAATGATTGCTCAAGAGTTGCACATGCAACCGAGGGATGCAGCACGTGCATACTTGGTTCGTACCGAGGATGCCTATGCAAAAAAGGCAACCATCCCACATGTCTTGGAATCCCCACAGGTGCCCGAACAAGAACTTATGTCTAAGAGGATGAATCTCCATGCTATGGGAGAGGAACAATCATTGACTTCACGCCACGCAGGAATACCGTGAAGGATACAATGTTTATGGTAGTGGTCAAAATGTATGTCAAATACCATTGTCGGCTTAAAATGTGCATGCACAACACATGCAACATGGGTTGCAATTTTCTGTTGATGCAGGTATTCCGCGTGTCTCTCATGCCACTCATGTCTTCGAGTGTGCTCGTGAGGGAGAAGCTATGGCTGAAAATGTATCAATGCATGTTGAGGGGCCAGCCATGCCTCATGCTTATAGGGCACATGTATCTATGCCTTATGCATCGCCTTTTGGTCCTAAAATGATGCGAGTCACAGAGACTGTCCCAATGGACAAACATGGAGGAAAACATGTTGAGATGCAGGCATATGCATCAAAGTCTCGTGACTTCAAAGCCGGAGACAAATCTGTGAAGTTTGATGCATATCATGGAGAATATGATGCAACAAAGGCACTTGCTTTTATTGCCCAGTTTGATATTGCTTTCGGTGATGAGGATTTCACTGAGAAATCCATGATCCGGCATGTAAGCATGTTTATGAAAGGCACTGTTGCCCATTGGTGGCTCAGAGAGAAGCTCTCATCGAATCCTGTGAGATCATGGGAAGAGTTCAAGGAGAGGTTCTATGCTCAATTCTTGCCTCCCAGTGCATTGAATGAGATAACAATGAAGTGGGATTGGGGGAATCAATGAATGCATATGCACAAAAGTTTTGGAAAGTACTTTTTGGAGGTGTCTCCATTTATGCATGTCACAGAGGCGGAAAGGCATAGTTGATTCTGTACGTCGTATGAGTGAAATCGTACGTACCTGTCGTACCGTACGGATTCGTACGATACCGTACGAAAATGAGTTTTTTTTTTTTTTTGGGGGGGGGGGGTTTGTTTGTTTGTTTGGGTGTGTTTGCGTGGAGCAATTTCAGTCTTCCGGAGAGCCATGCATCGCCCTTTGCAGCCTATAGGGAGCTGTTTGTCAGGAGCGTGTGCACTTGCCATTGCCATATTAGACAAGCGATCATATTGCCTGATGAGGAGGAGGAGGAGGCAATCTTCATGGAGCTCTATAGTGAGCTTGTGGCAGCAGATACTCGCAGCACCAGGAGTCAGCATGGACGGGGCCGAGCAGTTGGAGTTCATAGGCCTCCGCCTTCGACATCGGCAAAGGGTGGCCTTCGCACATATGTGAGGCGGGGATCCTCGAGCTCCAATCCCCTTCTCATGATGATATTCCATTACCCCCTCATGATGATACCCCACTGCCTAGAGAGCCCTTGTTTGATGATGATGGCAACCTACTTAGCGAGAATGATCCCGAGAGTGTCTCGTCCACCTTCGATGAGTCCTCTTCAGAGAACTCTCTTGATGGACACTCTAGTGGTGATCATGTTGATGATCATGCAGATGTTGGTGATGATGTAGACTTTTGATATGTTATAGCTCTCTAGGCATTGGGCATCTATCTCCTTCTAGTCCATCAATGATGTATTGTAGTATGTAGTATCATGTATGTACGCATGTTGGCGGTCGCCCATGCCATGAGTTTTTGGCCTATCCTTTTGTAGCAATTTTGTACTCTAATGGCATGATGACATTATGTTCATGGTTCTACTATTTTGTAACTTCTTGTCTACAATTTTTAAGTTTAGGAAGTATTTTTTAAAAAAAAAAACGTACTAATATCGTACCGTACCTCAAAAAATTTTAAGGTACCAATTAGTACCGTATTTTATCGTACCGTACCGTATCGTACCTTTCGTACTAACTAACCATGCGGAAAGGAAGAGAAGGTTTTAATCGGGATTACAACCCGTGTACAAAGCGGGACTACAAATGTATCCTGGTCACACCTTACACCAATTAATCGTAGCCGCCACTGCCATCGAGCAATTGGAACTCAAATTGAGTCGATCCAATAAGGCTAAACCCTCATTTCAAGGCAAAGAGAGGACTGTCCAAAACCTGTAAAATAATGGACAGCCTCCTAAAAAGGACCAAAACCAAGATAAAAATGGTCCAAAGGCTGAAAACAACACTACCAAGAAGCGTCCCTTCAAACTGAGAGACTACGGTCTCACTCCGGAGCAGAAAAAGCAATATATGAGCGAGGGAAAATGCTTTACTTGTGGTAGCACCGAGCATATTGCAAAAGCATGCCCAAATAAGAAGCAGCGTGATAATGCAAATGCATCAAAGTCTAATGTGCATATGGTTCTGGATGTGCAGGGCAACACTTCACATGATAGCACAGGGTTGTATGTAAAGCTTGGGGACAGCTCAAGGATCAGTCCGCTTTATTCATGTTTGATGATTGTGCATCTCAGAATTTCATATCCACATAGATGGCAGCTGCTTTGGGTATTGAAGTGGAGGACATGGGTCATCAAATCGAAGCAGGGGCTGCCTTTGCTGGTAGAGAAGTGCAGGTCATGCCTAGTTTTGGCAAGTTGCGCATACACATTCAAGGCTATGTGGATCATGAGGATTTTCTTGTGGCGCCTTTGAATGGTTGTGATGTATTGCTTGGAAAGCCTTGCTGCCTTGGCATACACATATTGATCCGAGCAAGGCTTACAAGACCAACAGGATCACCTTGTATGAATCGTGCTGTACGAATAGGTTCGTATTGGTACGAGAAACAACTATGCATGATGCATCATTGGTGGTCACAGGGGCATGAACTCAACTTTGGAGAAGTTAGAGCGGCAGTTTTATTGGCCAAGAATGGGACAAGACGTGTTCACTCAGGTGCAACACTATGAGATTTGTCAGAAAGTGAAAGCGTCTCATCGGAAGAAAGCAGGGTTGCCTCAACCATTGCCTGTTCGTGAGGGACCTTTCCAAGATATATCTATGAATTTTGTGACAAATTTGCCTTCCAGTCCGGGTAAGTGTAACACGCAATGTTTGACTATTGTTGATAAATTTAGCAAATTTATTATATACTTATTCCATGTAGGGCCAATGTGACCGCCGAGGACTTGTTCATACGACATTGGTACCCGATTGGTGGGCTTCCTAGGACCATAGTATCAGACCGTGATGCCAAGTTTACTAGTCATTTTTGGGGGGCGTTGTTTGACAATTTTGGGACTAAATTGAACTTGTTCATTGCATTTCACCTACAGACAGACGGCCATACAGAAATTTACAACTAGTTGGCCTTTGATGTGCTGAAGTGTTATGTCCACAATCAGCAAGATAAGTGGGAATCTTATTTGCCTTTAGCTCAATTGGTTTTGAATGATTCGTTTTCTTCAGCTATTGGCAAGACTCCTCATGAAGCAGCATTTGGAAGACCATTCCAATTGCTATTGACTAGAATCTAGTCTTCAAGCCCTGAAGTGAACAGATTGACGGAGTCTTACCAAGAAATCTTGGAATGAGTCAAAGACAGGCTGGCTAAAATGCAGGAGGCCTGCACTCGACAGGCCAATAAAGATAGAAGGGATGTGAAATTCTCGGAAGGAGATTGGGTATAGCTTCGGATAATGAAGCAATGGCTGAAACAGGTGGGCAAGTGATGCCCAAAGTTATCTAGATTTAAGAAGCTTTGGACCATTTCCTATCCACAGAAAGATCAACGGGGTGTTGATGAAGTTGAAGTTACCCTCCGAGATTGACCATGCACGATTGACCATGCAACGAGGTATCGATGAAGTTGAAGTTACCCTCCGAGATTGACCATGCACGATGTTGGCTCAAACCATATGCAGGTCCAATGTTACATGCGGAGGCTCTGAGAGTCTTCTTTCAGCCCTAAACACCATCCCGCAACATGTTGATGCAAAACGCATACAAAAGAGAGAGAGAGAGAGAGAGAGAGAGAGAGAGAGAGAGAGAGAGCTAGCTAGCTGAGTATTCAGTATATTCTAATGTACAAAAAGGTAGTACAAATCTTTACAGCCATAGGCTGCCTTCATGAAAAGGTAGTAAACCCTATTCTATGCCGAAGTCTTCTTTCAGCTCTAAACACCATCATGGAACATGCTGAATCAAAACGCATGCAGAAGAGAGAAAAGAGAGAGAGAGAGAGAGATATAGCTGAGTATTTAGTATATTCATAATGTACAAAAAGATAGTACAATCTTTATAGCCATAGGTTGCCTTCATGAAAAGGTAGAAAACCCTATTCTATGCCGAAGTCTAGCATGGCAATCGTCCGTCGATGGATTATCGTTGATATCATTGTTAAAATTTAATTCACTGGCCATGATAGGTATCCGTTACTGCCCCTTCAAAAAAATCCTGCATGTAGGCTTCCTTGAGATGGAGTAGTGCTACAACTCTTTTCCAAAAAAAAACTCAGTACTCCACTGAGTTTTTTTTTTCTGTGGAGAACTAGTGGGCGAAACCCCCTTTTTATACACAAAAAAGGTGACTTGCTTAAAAGTCTTTTTCTTTAAAATGCTTTTGCTTATGTTTTCTTTGGCCCATGGTTCTTTTTCCCCTCAAAATAAAGGTTACCTATAAAAAAAACATCGATGTTAAAAATAACCTTGTTTTCTTTTGCTAAACACTCCAAGCCTGTTGTGTATGTGCCTTGCTGGCTTGCGTGTTTATTCTTGGCTGACCTGCTCAGGCTCGGCAGCGCCTTTCTATCATTGACCCAAACGTAGGAAAAACACTTTGCTTGCTTCATCTCTTTTCCGCCTTTTGAAGGCTTTCACACGTGTAAAACCCCTCGGACAGTAACTCTAAGGCCACAGATTACAGCAGAGCACCTTCTTTGTGGAAAAAGAACAATGAGAAATACCTGAGATACGACATCCTTGCCAAAAGACATGCATACCCCACAGCTTTCCCGCGGTTAGAGTTGCTGTGATACCAACTGTAGAGTCCTGTCCAGATCTTCTCTAATCACAGCTGCATAAAACATGGTTAGTCCAAACCAAATCGTGGAGTAGCAAGCCAACTCACCACCCAACCATAGGTTCTGTCGTTCAAACCACCCCCGAGCCAGGGGCTAGAGTTCCTCTCTAGAGATCCATGCTTGTCAGCATCGGTGTCCCATACCAACGGCACGTGCCCTCACGAGGCCTTCGGCAAGAGACTGCATCCACATTGTGCACGTGGCAGGAGAGTGTCCTCTCGGTCCAGGCTAGACCACTAGAGGTGCATCCGCACAACTGATACCGATAATAACCCCAAGCCACACTTTTTATAGTGCTAAATCCTGTTATAGCTAACGTGCTATAAATAGCTATTAAACCTATAATTATCGCCCTAGCCGCTTGCCCGCCTACGAGACCCTAATCCTGGGGCTCCCTAACCCTGCTGGATTGGTCCCTAATCTTTCTGGATTAGTGCCAGGTGCATAACACTGTGCTGACTCCTGCCTTTAAATGCATGCTTGAGAGCTCTGTTAAATTGCTTGACCGTTGAGCAGGAGGTGAATTGATTGATGACTGAAGAGGGAAGGGGAGGTGTGTTTGACTCCCCATTGCTGCTAATATGCAGGTGCATCACATGTGCTCTCTGATCGGTTGGCAGTAGGTCTGGTAGCCAGCCAACAAGCTGACCAGCAAAGGAGGCTGATGGCCCTAGGTGCTGGCAGCACCCACATCAGGACCAGCCAGTGACGGATGCCAAAATGTGAACATGGCAGCCTGCTCAGGCATGTTGGGAGGAGTGATGCATGTGCCACTGGCATGTTGGAGAACACGCCTTATTCAAGTACAAAAGGATAAGTGTGTGTGAACAGCCTCTAAAGGGCAACACATGTATGTATGTTTGTGAACCCACTCTTAGAGTGGTGCACCTAAATATCTAGATGTTATACCAATCTGACCTAAGCAGTCACGTCATACAGGAGAGGCTCTAAGCCTATAAAGACATTGTACTTGATTGGAGAAATACTACATAAGTCACGCCATTTGACTCTTGCAAATCTCTCTTTATTTGTGCATTGTCTTTCTCTCTCTTCTCTCTCTCGCTCGCTCTCTTTGCTCCAATGCTATAGCCATGTTTCAGTACAAGCTACATAGCCTTGCTCACAACACCTAACCCTAAGGCTGTGGTTTAATGTGGCATCGCTCAACATCTTTATCCTTAGCAATGCAATATCCCCAATGCACCCTCTCATATCCTCTTATCAATATGCGGGCTTACAATGTTATTTTTTTAGGGGCGGAATTGTGTTTTAAATATTATATAGAAGAAAGTATACGCAATTGATAGCCAAATCAATAGATGTAACTCCCACCAGTCAACAATCAGGTTTTCATCTCCCTTCAGGGGGTCTTCATACGGTGTTATAATCCCATCTAATCACGCCGCGCACACGCCCACTCCCTGTTAAATCCCCATAGGATCTCCTCGTAGAACGTTCTTGGTACAAGACTCGAAACCTGCAAACAAACCAAACAAACGTGAAGGGGGTGCAGGCCTGACTTACCTCCCAACCTTGACAGCCATGGGCAAGCCCACAAGTCTTGGCTGTCCCCACCGAGCCACTAGCTGAGCTAACCAGATGGACGTACTGACCAATCTCTACCTCGTGACGTCCCATACCGCCACGAAGCTGGGCCTCAAGACTGTTGTCGCCCTCGGCTGCATAAAGCAAGTGCACGTCTGCACTAGATCCAGGCTCTTGACCATAGAGCTCTCACAAAGACACGTGATACTCTATATGAACTAATGACTAACCTTGGCCACCCTTTTATAGGCTCTTGGCCGGTCATCGAGTGTTCACACTTGGGCGCCTGCCCGTCCATACATGGGTGTCCGCCCGTTAGTCTATCCCTAACTCAGCTCGCCAATCAGCTTGCCTAGCTCCAAGCTTCCCCAAACCTTGAAGCTAGTCTTGTGTGCGTGTAGCACACGGCGGTAGATACACACTGTGCACATGACATACTCTCCTTCCTCAAGAGCTCACTCCTGAGCTTACTAAAAAGCCAGTCAATGTCTCCATGTAGCATCCTCCTCAACATGATCCTTCCACTTGATCTTGTATTCCGTGATAAGCGTATTACGCAATCTTCTTTCATGAAATCCAAGAATCTTTTCAGGTTCGTGTGGAACGTATGTCATATCCTCGACATCTATAATTTCTTGAGGAGTAGCTAACTGGTCTATTCCACCCAGTACTTCCTTAAGTCTACTGACATGAAATACAAGATGAACTTTCACATGAGAAGAAAAACAACAAACCCGAGAAAAGAACGAAGTTGTTTCACTGTCTGCGGTACAGGCCAGGCCAGAACCTTCTGAACTTGGTCATAGTCAATGCTCAATCCATCTCTAGTGATCTTGTGTCCCAAGTAAATGATGTCGGTTATGAAAAACTCACATTTACTTAATTTAGCATATAGTCGATTCCGTCTTAAAATAGTTAAGACAATCGTGAGGTGTCTAACGTGATCCTCAAGAGTACAACTATATATCAAAATATCATCCAGGAACACAATTACAAATTTTTTCAAATGTTCACGAAAAAGATCGTTCATCATTTGCTGGAAAGTGGCCGGAGCATTGGTTAACCCAAAAATTAATACGAGAAACTTGTAATGGCCATACCTAGCTCGAAAGGCAGTTCTTTCGACATGCCTTTCATGAATACGTATCGGGTGATAGCCAGTACGTAAATCTATCTTTGTGAAATACTTCGCTCCGGCTAACCGGTCAATCAAGTCATTTGATCTAGGGAGAGGATAATGGTTCTTAATTGTCAGCTTGTTCAATCTCTTGTAATCTATACACATTCTCTAGGTGTTGTCCTTCTTTCTCTTGAGTAACACAGGTGCACCCCAAGGTGATTTACTTGGACGGATCTAGCCCATTCTCAAATAATCTTTTGAGTTGTTTGGCCAACTCATCTTCCTCAGCTTGGCTCATCCTGTAAGGTGGAATACTAACAGGGTCAGCACCAAGGACCAGGTCAATACGATGATCAAATGCCCTATAAGGTGGTAAGCCTGATGGCAGTTCCTTAGGAAATACATCTTGAAACAAATCGAGTATCTTCTTTAATTCTTTGCTTTCAAACACACTTAATTCATTGACATCTATAGTAGGTATGAGAAATGAAGAAAGTGGAATCAAGACATAATGGAAAGCAGTATACAAGGAAGAATCCATTATATTTTCAAAATCAACTGGATGTACAAGAGGTCCCTGAGAGGGATGTATACAATAACCTAAGATACTATACTGGGTGTTCCTATGTTCAAAAGCAAAAGTATGACTAGACCAATCTATCTAGACTTGAAGAGTCTTAAACCACTCAATCTCTAATAACAAGTCTACATGCTCTAGATGCATAATATAGCAACTCCAGAGTATCTTCGTAGTCCTGAACCCGGATCGGTAGCGTCTCCACCTTTCGATCCCATACTGGCCGACCCGCAGGTAGGCGTACCTCATAGGTATGATGGCTAGGTGTTGTGTCAAGACCCAATTTCTGCACAAGTTTGTAATTAACAAAATTGTGTGAGCTGCCAAGGTCTAGAAGAATGTGGATTCTATGGCCATTCTTTCTCCATAAACTCGGAGAAGATCATGCAAGCCAAAAACTTTAGAGTTGAACAGACAATCAGAACATGAACTAGCATTGAGTCATCTTGAAGAGGTCTTTTCCACTCTTCACTTAAGGCATGAGATCTTAACACGTAAAACGTCCGTTTTTTTTTGTTGGGCGTGAGACCTTAAGGCGTGAATTTGAAATGACCTTAAGGCGTGAATTTGAAATATGAACTTGTTTACTAAACTCTAGGAATACACCATTTGCCGAGAAGATTCAAAGTTAAATGGTCTTTTCGGTAGGAGTTTTGATTTACAAGAAAAAGACAAACTATTGAGGTGACATGCAAAATGATAGTGGGGAAACAGGTCCCTTACACTGTTCCTTGCCCAGCAGCAGGTTAAAACCGTAATGTGTTTATAATACACCACTAACAGAAAATGATAATTTGTAATACTAACATATGTGGTCTTATCATCTTTGTAATTGGACCTGTATATTCGGTCGTTTCAGGTTTTACAGATTTGGATTTGGTTCTGTCTGGACTCCTTGCTGACTGGGGTTTTTTCTCGGACTCTGAGAAGTTATTAACTGTGTCCTATTATTTATTATATAAATATACTCAAAAAAGGGGAGAAACAAAAGAAAATGCTGACTTGTCTTTGCACATGAAATTTTCTGTGGCTGTTTGAGCATATGTTATGCTTACCTGTGCTTGGTGTGTTCATCCTTGTTGATGATGAGCTCTTCTTGACATTGCAGGCCAGGATAAAAAAGATTATGCAAGCTGATGAGGAAGTGGGAAAAATTGCAATGGCAACTCCTGTTTTAATCTGTAAGTTGTGTCGATGAAGTGGTGCATGCCCATAAAGTGGTTTGTTATTCCTTTGAGAAATATCTTTCAGTTGTATCACGAGTAGGTAACTGTATCAGGTTTTGGTGTGATAAGTTGTCAATTTAGTCTGACCATTTTTCAAAGTAGCCTGTTGATGTTTTACAAATATTGCATTTGATCGTCCAACTTGGGTTTCAAGAGTTTTACCACATGGGTACTTGATCCTCTTTTTCCTAGATGTTGTTTTCATATGTTAGATTTGTGTCTGACAGAGATGTACATCTTCACGCAATAGGAGAGTTGACATTTTTGGGTTTTTCATCAGGATTTTTTTGGGGATATGCAGTCAAACATGGAGCTTTCTTTAATTCTTCTTAAAGTATTTTCTTGTCCCTTGCAATAAAAATGGTCATGTGATCTCACTGATCACCTTTTTTTAGGTGCTTGAACTTTACATCGAGTGTCACACTAGTTGTCGATATCTGTATTTTTCAAAGGCCCCCACACTTTGCTTGGGATTTTTCTCGCTCTGTGACCCAAGAGAATGAACATTCCGGGTTGCTTGTCAAGCTGCAAGTGGTCGTTAAGCAAGTAGCCTGTAGTGCCTGATTATATTTTTCAAAGACTTGTGCATGAATGCATGGACTCTTCCTATTGGAGCTCAGCTGACACAGACTACTCAGAGATCGTCGCCCCCAATAGCCCTCCTCTCAGCTTACCATCACCAGTTTTCTCCAGCCTAGAGGGGTGGATAGGGAGGCACCAGAGCCCATCACAGTGGATATGGGAGCCTATACCAGAGTGTCCCCTCGTAGCAGGCTCATGAGAGTCTCATCAAATCGGGCATGCACACTCTAGAGAGCTAGACGCCCTTGTCTTGTTGGACCCCGATCACCCCTAGCTCATTAGCCGTGGATTTAGGAGATCGTGGCCCGCTGTCAAGCAACCTCATCCTCACAGTAGACTATCGACATCTCTAGCCTTCTTGTATGGACATACAGGGTTGATTGACTGTTTTTATTCAGCTCTTTCATATCCCATCATCACCTACTGTACCCTATACCTAGCATAGTAGGATCTAGATTTGGTCTCATAGACCTAACACCGAGAAGGAAGAAGGGGAGATCAATGACAACACTCTCACGGCTATCAAAGAAGAGATCTCCAAGGAGATCACAAAGGACATGGAGGGAAAACTCGAAGCCAAGCAGTCGGGATGGGTGAAGAAGAACATCCGTAAAGAAGTGAGGGAGGAGACTCAAAGGGAAGAACATCAAATCATTCACACCACCATTGAGGAGGAGAAGACGAGGCATGCCCGTCGCCTCAACATTCGAGTCACAGGTATAACCGAGACACCCAACTCCACTCGCGAGAAAGACGGACAACTTCTATGCATGAAGCTAGGCTACAGGGAAGAGGACCCTCTCCCCTTCACCAAAGCATGGAGAGCCGAGAAAGACTCAACACGCAAGCGAGCCCTCATCTTACAGTTTGCAGGAGAGACGGAGAGGGTCACCTTCATGAGGAAGAGGGTCATACTACGAGGCTTAGAGGGAGCTCCTATTTTCTTGGATGATGATCTCACAAGGATGCAACTAGAGCATAGGAGAGCTTGCATGCCACGAGTCTTACACGCAAGGAGAGAAGGCAAGAAGGCCTTCTATTGAGATGTTCGGGTCATCATTGATGGCCGGCCCATGGATTAGCCGTTTGGTCCCTATGGGACACAGACCAGGCCACTGACAGAGATACACATGGCAGTATGGAACTGTAATGGTTCACTATGGGTGCAGTCTGGACGATTGGAGCATGTTTCCCTTCTTGGCAACCTTTTCAATGAAACCCAGTCTCCAAATGCAACTCCAAATCTGCTGAAGATATGTGCATCTGTTCCATCTTGTCCCCTTTCCCTTCATGCCCTGTTCCTGAACACTTTCTCTAGTCTTCTTTTCCCGAGTATTGAGTCTGGCACTCTCACTCCATCCCTTGGGAGGATCATCCTCTCCTGGAACCGTTGCCTGAAAGCCTTTCTTGGTATTCCCCAAGTGGTACCTGACTTGTGTTACTCTCCTTGGACTGTGCACCTTCATCTGGGATTGAATCAATGTTTAGCCTTGCTGAGCCTAATGCTCTGATACCAATGTCACATGCGAGTCTTCTTTCAGCCTTGAACACCATCTTGGAACATGCTTGATGCAAAACGCATACAGAAGATAGAGAAGAGAGAGAGAGAGAGATAGCTGAGTTTCAGTATGTTCATATGGTACAAAAAGGGTACATTCTTGGCTGTCCCTCAAAAGGTGGAAACACCTAATCTATGACTCAGTCCATGGAGGACTGGATGATCTACACTTTTCCTTGGCATAGCCTTTTATAGGCTCTTTGGTACAAGAGAGCTGGTGTCATGTGCACAGAGTGTATCTACTGTGTGCAACACGCACACAAGACTAGCTTTGAGGCTTGGGGTAGCTTGGAGCTAGGTAGGCAAATTGGCGAGCTGGGCTAGGGATGGATTGACGGGCGGACGCCCATGTGTGGATGCCCGGTGACTAGCCAAGAGCCTATAAAAGGGAGTTAGTCAGTGTCTCAGGAGGCTATGCGAGAGTTATGTGGTCAGGAGCCTGGATCTAGTGTAGACGTGCACCTGCTTCATGCAGCCGGGGCCGGCAACAGTCTCCAGGCCCATGAGGGTAGCCTCATGGCGGTATGGGACGTCATGGGGTAGAGGTTGGTCGGTACGTCTAGCTAGTTAGCTCAGCTCGTGGCTCAATGGGGACAGCCAGGGCTTGTGGGCAACCACGGCTATCATTGTTGGGTGGTGACTCAGGCCTGCAACCCCTCCTTGACAATTTATGGCTTTGTTTTGCAGGTTTTGGGTTTTGTTGCAGGATTGCTCTACGGGTAACAAGAGACTTGGGTATGCTTCTCATCGTTCTCTTCCTATGAATCGTTGCTTTTGCTATCAAGTCGTTGCTCTATGTTGCATGGAGATTGTGGTTGGCGTAGGGAAAAAGCATGTCTAGCCGTGTGAGAGAGGGGAGAAGAGATCACGGTGGTTTGTGTGTGGAGTGACCCCTCTTTTGAAGAGTCTCATGCTAGGCCATGCTTGCTACCCTAGGGGCAGGTGGCTCTACAGAGGTCGTAGCAGGCCGTACAAGCCACATGGCAGCCGTACAAGGCTGTACGGGCCTGTGCACAGGTATAGCAGAGGGGCCTGGACAGGCCGTACTTGTGGTACAGGGATCGTACGAGCACAGCATGCGCAGCTGTACATATGTATGGACTGGAGTGCAGTAAAAGCAGCGTCATACCTGCACGACAGCCTCTGAACAGTCCGTACAGTGTACGGATAGCTGTGCGGAAGAGGCGGCAGTAGTCCAAAAACAGCGTATATCAGTTTTTTTTAAAGAAAAAACAGAATGTTCTATAAAAAAAACTGAGCGTTGGTTTCTCACCAAAAAAAAAGCATGATGTTTTTCATATAAAAAGCATGGTATGATTTTTTGAACAAAGCTGGACATTGTTTTTTTAAAAGAAGGCATGGGAGAGTCTTTTTAAACAAAAAGGAAACTCAAATATTTACACACATTAGAAAAAAAACAAAGCACATGAGTTTTTTGAAAAAAAAGCTGAAAGTAATTGATTTTTTTAAAGAACTCAACAGTAGGCCTTTTTAAGTATAAAAAGGGGTCTTAGGCTTTAGTTCTCCACAGGCAGAGCTTGAGAGTTATCTAAAGATATTAGAGGTCTTTACTTCTTCATGGACGGATAGGACACCATGGTACTCCACTACATGCGAGATTTCCCTGGGCAGCAACGGCTTTCTCGGGGTTGACCATGGCCGGTAGAGAGCACGACGATCGTCAGTTGGATGAGATCGTTCAACATGGTGACGATCATCAGGTTGATGGGGTGATGGTCGATGACCTTGTCACCCTTACATGCGAGATTTTCCTCGGCAGCAACTACTTTCTCGGGGTTGACCATGGCCGGTAGAGAGCACGACGATCGTCAGTTGGATGAGATCTTTCAACATGGTGACGATCATCAGGTTGATGGGGTGACGGTCGATGACCTTGTCATGCAGACTGTAAACCGGCCTCGGTCTTCAGACAAAACCAAAGGGCGGTGCAAAAACAAACTTGCACACAAAACACTTCAACACCATTGAGGACCTAGAAAAGGAAAACAAACAGGGGGAGCTAGAGTGCTCCTGCAAACAGTACACGGACACCGATTGGCCCCAAAACGCAATGGCGTCCCTTGCGGTATTTCTTTAATTGATTATAAGAGCTTTGATTACAATAAGGCTGGGAACTCAGCTGTCACAGTAGAACTCCTGAAGCCTGCAAATACCCTGCGTCATGGCTTCATATCCACTCGGCATCCACAAACAAGTCCAGCCATTGTTCACATCAAAAGACTCACACACATTGAGTCATGCATACAGAAGTCTTCTCCCATGATCAGGGCTGCCACAACCATCCATAGCCTCTCACCCTATGAACAGCATCCATAGTCACAAGGGACGGGGGACGGCCATAAGTAGGGAACGGGGACGGGGGAGGGAACGGTACTCAAAAAATATTTTTTTTAAAAAATTTTTCTACTCTACACTTACTCTACTTTGGAAGTACATCAAAATGAGCACAAATTTACACTAAAATGGTAAGCTTTTGAGTCATATTAATAATTAAGTAGATACAAAATGAGTCATGACTCAAGAGTCAGGACTCAGGAGTCAGGACTAAGCCTTAAGGAGGCAGAATACATGGACGGACTCAAATGAGTCAATGACAAAAAAGTGCTGAAGACTAGAGGCTAGAGGCTAGAGCTAAGTAGTAAGGCCCATGAATCATGATCCATGAATGATCATCCACGTGAAGTGCTCTCCTCATGGTCATGGGTAGCTTGTGCCAAAGAAGCATCAAGCTCATCCTCAGTCTCATCCTCACCGGCATGCTGCTCCTGCACCTCATCCTCTTGTTGCTCTTCTTGTTGACTCATCTCCCACTCGGTGAAGGAACCCGAGTCGGTTTCTCTTCCTAGAGGCAATGTGGCTGTAGGTACTCCAAAGTTGCTCCAAGCAAGAGGAGCTGACGGCCTGGCTAAGTATGCGGATGGCAAGCTGCTGCAGCTCCGGTCCATCTGAACCAAAGTCCTCCCACCATAGAGCGGCACCAACTTTGAGGGGTGGACTGCAACTACACATGGGTGCTTTCTCTCTGGCGGGCTGATCACGCTTGGGCTCCCCATCATGACAGCCATAGGAGCCATGAAATGACCTGTACATCGAAAGCTGGTCCCTGATCTTGCGCCTAACCGATGCATCAGGCACAAGACGATCCAAGATGATCCTCCATCGAGCGCTCACCTCCCGGTCGCTCTCCTGCTTGTTGCCTTGGAATTCTGGGTCCACCACATAAGCTGCTGCATGCAATGGAGAGTAGTAGGAATTCCACCTTCCTAGACACAAGGCATGGATCTCCTCATATCTGTCTTCGTCAGGCACGAAGTCTTTCAACTTCTCTATCATGCGATCCATGGCCTCGTAGACCTTGCCTATGCATGGTTGCATAGCATCTACAATCCTCAATAGGTGGACTATGGGCCTCACCATAGCATCTGTGGTCTTCACACGCTCCCACCAAGAGGTGTCGTCCGCCCGTAGCCTACACTCTTGGCCAGTGTTTGTATGGGACTCTTGCATGGCGACAAACTCGTCGCTAAGGAAAAGCCCGTTCACCGGTACGGGCAAAGCTTGCATACCCATGGCCGAGAACCGCCTCCATGAACGGATGTGGTGTAGTTAACCTCCTCCCACCATGTCCATCCCGTTGTCCTTCTACGAGAAGCCCCGGCACGTGAGGAGGATGCCATGGTTGAAGATGGCTTGACTCTTGAACCTTGAGGAATGAGAGAGAGAGAGAGAGAGAGAGAGAGAGAGAGAGAGAGCCTAGAGGCTTGGAAGTTGGAAGAGTCAAGACTCAAAAGGCTTGAGGGAGAGGTGAGAGAGAGAGCGAGAGAGAGAGTCTAGATTCTAGAATCTAGATAGTAGGGCGGTGGCCCGTGGGCCTTGTGTGAGAGCCTAGAGCTTGGAACTTGGAAGTTGGAAGAGAGAAGAAGCTTGAGCCTTGAGAGTTGTGAACTTGTGTGTTCTTGTAGCCTTGTAGAGGCTTGTTCTTATATAGATAGGCAAGAGAGAGAGAGAGAGGAAAGCCTCAAGGGCAAGAGAGAGAGAGAGAGGGCCAAGCCTCAAAGAGCCAACAGCCATAAACGGCTAGAAACGGGCAGGCGCAATGGCCAAAAACGGCAAGCGCAACGGCAAAAAACGGCGAGCAACGGCTCTCTACCGTCCCGCACACTGTCGTCTCTGCGCCGTCCCCTGTGAGAAACGTGACGTGGGGGGGGGACGTCCGTTCGTCCCCGTCCGTCCCCGTCCCGGCGTTCCAAGCTGTCGTCCCCTCTGTCCCCTGTGACTATGACAGCATCACACCCTGACACATCCAGTGCTTCTGCATCACAACACAGACTCCCAAACTATCTCTCAAAAGAGAACTCGTATCACAGCACAGCATACCATACAGTCGACACACCTGTACCAACCCTTTCTACCTTCCAAGGGTACTATCCATCTCTGTCATGGATTCCCTGTCCCCTGCCCAATCAGTAGCAAGGCTGTACCAAACATGTGTCCATTCCTGTACCTTCTGCCTGCATGTGATCTATCTCTTGGAGAAACCCAAATACATGTTTCCTCGAGAAACCTATGACCTGTTTCCACATGAAACCCTTAGGCCTGTTTCCCTTTGAAACTTCTGTCTTGTTTTCATACAAAACCATTCATGGCGCCAACAACGGCATACATCTAGTTACCTGTTCCCTCATGAAACATCTGGAAACATAGAGATGCCCATAACTGTAGGTCCCTCTGTTCCTTTCTAGCAGGAAGAAAACAATCTGCTCCATGAGCACGCAGCCATGCGAGCTTGCATCACTCCCATGCCAAGAAACACTTGCAGCAGCCGGAAACCCAAGCACATAGCTGAATTTGCAGCCAACCAAAAACAACCCATAAACAGTCCTCGAACTGATCTCAAAACAGTCCCGAACCAAAGCAAAGAGAAGCTGAAAGTTCCATCAGTTCAACGCCATCGACATGATGTCTATGTTCATGAAAAACCAGCCCCTGTCCGCCTTTATGTCCAGAGAAACCAGCCCCTGTCCACCCAGGAGAAGAGCACGCACTGTCTGTCCAGCGCTGCCTGTAGCCGCTCGTTTGCCAAGAGAAAGAGAGAGAAAACATGACGTGCTGACACCCGTACCTGCAGTGGCTGTTCAGTCCACCTGCAGCCAGTCCAGCAGCGACCTAACACCTTCCCTTCTGCAACCATCAAGAGCCTGCAGAGCCTACTGTCCTTGCAAAAGAGAACCGGCTGCTGGACAGGGGAGCACACGTGGGCTGGTGCACAAGAGGAAGCCAGCGCATGAGCAGTCCAGTCCTCCGCTTTTGCACCAAAAATATAGAGAAGCGCCTGCAGCCATGCGCTTTTTCTCCCATCAAAAGGCGCCTGTAAGCAGCCATGCCATCAGCTCGCTTCCTTTTCAAAAAGTGTGAGAGAAAACCCTAGCGCATGTATACCAACAGAGAGAGACCCTGAAAACTGCTCGCCAGCCCCCCTTTCGACAAAAGCACACACGTGGCCCCAAAAATAGCATATGGGCGACGTTTACTTTCATAAAGGGCATTATAAAGATTTTAAAGGTTTTTAAAACCTTTTAAGTTAAAATCTCTTTGCCCCCTTCACACTTGGGGTTGTCCACACATGGGTTACTTTTTTTAAACTCCAATCCATTCACACTGTCCACCATGTCCCCGTGCACACCTGCATACTGTCCAGAGAAAAACACAGGGTCGTGACACAGACCATATTTTTTGGACGATATGGTGGTATACAATTGTACTCTAGAGGAGCACGTCAAACATCTGCGGTGCGTCTTGAAGAGTTTGAGGCAGGAGATGCTGTATATTGAATATGCAACGTGGGAAGAGTTACGTATGAAGCATGGCTATCAGATTGATGATACGATGGTCTCTTTCAAAACCAAGACCGTAACCGAGCAGGGGAACAAGCACAAAAGGAATTTCTTCGCGCTGATGACTAGCATGACAGAAGGAAAGTCTTCGGACCAACCTTTGAAAAATTCTAATTCGATTCTAGCGAAAAAAGGCCGTTTCCTCAAGGCTTTGGAGCTCAAGGAGAGACGTTGCTTCATCTGCGAAGAAAAAGGACACATGCGTAACGAGTGCCTGAAGAAGAAGGGTGCTAAGACCAACGCAGGACCCAAGACGAAGGGAGCCAACCAATTGTCTTTGACAGGTACTTTAGTCAATGTACTTTCTCACCCTAGTTCATGTTCTGATTGTCTGTTCAACTCTAAGGTTTTCGGCTTGTATGATCAACTCCGAGTTTATGGAGAAGTGAACTGCCATAGGATACACATTCTTTTGGACCCTCGAAGCTCATACAACTTTGTAATTGTTGTCAATTACAAACTTGTGTAGAAACTGGGTTTGGACACGACGCCTAGTGAGCATATCTACGAGGTACGCCTACCTGCAGGTCAGCAAGTGTGGGATTGAAAGGTGGAGAAACTACCAATCCGGATTCAGGACTACAACGATATTATGGAGTGCTATGTTATGCACCTAGAGCATGTAGCCTTGCTATTGGGGATTAAGTGGTTTAAGATCCTTATGGTCCAGATACATTGGTTTAGTCATTCTTTTTCTTTTGAACATAGGAACACCCAGTTTTGCATTCAAGGTGATTGTATACATCCCTCTGAAGAACCTCTTGTAAATACAGTTAATTTTGGAAATATAATGGATTCTTCTTTTTATACTGCTTTCCATTGTGTTGATTCCACTTTCTTCATTTATTGTACTTGCTATGGATGTTAATGAATTAAGTGTGTTTGGAAGCAAAGAATTTAAGAAGTTACTTGACTCGTTTCAAGATGTATTTCCTAAGAACCTGTCATCGAGTTTACCATCTGAAAGGGCAGTGGATCATCGTATTGATCTAGTCCTTGGTGCTCAACTTGTGGTAGTCTCCCACCTTCACTGGGTGAACATGTGCTCTCACTAGTCTTTCGGTATCGTGCACCAACAGGACGCTTGTACTAATGCCTGGCAAGGTGAAGCATCGCGGAGGGAGTGATACCTGGTGCTTCACAGTAAGCTTTGCTCCTAGTTTTTTCTCGTATCCCAATGACCTTCACTGGCTCCTCTAAATGTGAGGGCGCGGTCAGGGTAACAGCATAGCTCAAATTTGGCTTGGTGATCGTCATGTAGATCAAGATTCCTACGGGAAAAATCACCATCTCGGTGGCCTTTCATGGTGAAGGCAACTGGGGGTGTTGCTTGCCTACACAAAACTTGTAAAACAACATTTAATTTTAATTTTATCTGAATTTGAAAAATATAGAAACAAGTACCTGACAAAAGATTTCAATTCAGGTCTCAAGAGAGAAGATCATCTCCTTTTAATATACTCTTAGTTGGTGCAAACAGCAGGTACAGGCAGATTCTCCAGCAAGTACATGCAAGTACTCCAGCAGGTACAGGCGGGTGCTCTAGTAGGTATAGGTGGGTACAAGACAACAAGTACAGGGTTGCAGGCGGGTACAGAGCTGCCAATCGGATACTGAGCAGCAGCACCAGTTCAGTTGGAGGCGGGTACCAGGAGCAGCCAATCGGGTATTGAGCTGAAGGCGGGTACTGTAATTGCAGCACACAGGCAGGTTGGAGGAGATGAATTTAGGGAAGCAACCAACCAGTGTGTGAAAGCAGGTTCCAGGGCAGTAGCCAGACAGTCGACTTCTTTTTCCATCAACCACCCCACACCACCCACGTGTGGAGGGGATGAGGCTTCACATGCAATCCTTAATCTTAATTGGGATTGGGTCTTAATCAAAAGTTAATTCTTAGGCACCCACAATAAAAGTGTCTAGCTAATGTTTTAAATGTGTGTGAACACCCAACCTTATAAACATCAAGGTTTACATTACTTTATGGATTTTACATTGGAAAAGGCCAAAAAGGGCAATACTTACCACCTGTTCACACGCCACACCAACTCGTTAGCAAACAGCACACCCATGGTACACTGGGAGGCGTCCCCGTCCAGTGCACTAGCACGTCATAGCAGGCAAACACACGAAAACAAGTCATGCGAAAACAAGTTTATGCATGCAAACATGAATGAATGTGTACATGTAATGGATGAAATCTCCCTTTCATGAAACTTCTACAAGGATTTCTTGTTGGGCACAAAACTGGCGCGACAGAAATGGGAAGTGCTAGTTTTCCTATGGAGTGACAGTCCCATAGGCAAAACACATATCCTGGCACGGGCCTTCCTATGGAGTAGTCCTACCATGGAGTGACACTCCCATGGGTAAGACGCAATCCTGGTCATACACGGGTGGCAACAAACATGCTCCCGTCCATATGGCACAATACTGGTCACACGGGTGGCACAAAACTGGTTCCTGTCCATGTGACACAAAATGACAGACTCTTTCACATGGAGCATTGGCGTGGTCACATGTGAACATGGTACAAATCTGGACGCTCTATGGAGTGATAGTCCCATAGAAGTGGCTCCAGAAATGGAGATGGACCAAATGGTGACATGTATTACCTTTTGGGTTGACCAATGCTCCAGCCACTTTTCAACAAATGATGAACGATCTCTTTTTCGTGAACATTTGGGAAAGTTTGTGGTATTCCTGGACGATATTTTGGTTTACAGTCGTAATCTCGAGGATCATGTTAGACACCTCACGATTGATAAACTTAGTAAATGTGAGTTTTTAATGACAGAAATCATTTACTTGGGACACAAAATCACACAAGACGGGTTGAGCATTGACTATGACCGAGTGTAGAAGGCTTTGGCTTTGCCAATACCGCAGACGGTGAGACAACTTTGTTCTTTTCTTGGTTTTGTTGTTTTTCTTCGGAAATCTGTACAAGAGTACTCTCAGCTCACACTACCGATGACCGACTTGTTGAAAGGTCGTGGAGGTAAGTCAAATCAGCCTATCCCTTGGAATAACGATTTGGATACGGCCTTTAGACTTTTGAAAGATAAAGTCAAGGAAGCACCTACCTTAGCACTGCCCGATCCTAGTCGGCCTTATGTTCTTGAGACCGACACGAGTGAGTATGCGATCAAGGTTGCCCTATTCCAAGATGGTAGACCTGTTGCTTTTTCGAGAGTCGAAAGCTGGACGACACTCAATCTTGTTGGTCAACCCTTGAGAAGGAGCTTTACGCTGTCATTTATGCTCTCAAGGTTTGGAGGCATTATTTATATGGCTCCAAGTTTGTGGTATTGTATGTGTGTGATGCGGATGATTTGAGAGGACAAAGCTAGATGGGCAGAGTTAATGCAAGATTTTGATTTTGAAATGCGCTATCGCAAGGGGTCCATGACTAGTGTAGCAGATGCGCTTAGTCGGATCAGAGAGGTGAATACTTTGTCGTTCACCAAGATTTCCACTGACTTATTTCAGTCATTGTGAGGGCTTTGCAGGACTGATAGTTAGTTTGGTCCATATGGACAGAGGATCTAGGACGGGAGCTCATTGATTGACTAAGACTCGGTGACTGAGTAGTCTATGATTTAGGCTGTAGGAGGCCAGTGGATGATTTAGAATGGTTTACTGTTCCATAATGACAATTTGTGTACCGCAGGTCTTGGACATTCGGTCCAAGATTCTTAAGGAGTGTCACGACGCCCCTTTTGCTGGACCCCCGGGGCACACAGGACATGAGCTTTAGTGAGAGACACTTTCTATTGGCCAAAGATGAAAGAATATGTAGAAGATTATGTCCTCAAGTGTCAGATTTGTTAAGTGAATAAAGCTGAACGCTTAGAAAGGCTGGGATGTTGCATCCTTTGCAAATCCCAGGTAATAAGTGGGAAAGTATTTCCATGGATTTTATTATTGGCTTGCCAAGAACATGTCAAGGCCACGATTCTATTTGGGTTGTGGTAGATTGCTTGACAAAGATGGCTAGATTTTTACCTACATAGAAGACTGTTACAACTACGCAATTAACAAGGCAGTTTATCGAGCAATTGTTTAGACTGTACGGTTTACCGCAAGATTGTTAGAATTTGTGCATCTTAGTGTTTTGTGGTTGTACCTATTATTGGGTATTTTATGTAATTTTCTCATATTTATTTGTCGTGCCAGTCGGCCAGCCCTAGAGGCAGTCGGCTAGCTCACACATGTTCCCCCATTATTCACTAAGTCATCCACTTTCCTTGCACAAGTTCAACATCTCTTGCTGGCCTATTGCCATTGTAAAGCTTCAAGCTAATATAAAAGGTGATCTTGTCTGCAAGCTCTCTCTACTCTCTCTCGTCTTGTTTATGCTTCCGCCTGTGCATTCTCCAACATGGTATCACTCGCTTAGGTTTAGGCTGCTCCATCTTTTGCAAATCTGTCCATCTTCTCATCTGTACCTTGCGTTAGTTCCTCCTGGCTACAGATCAGTCCCGTACAATGGCTGCATTTTCTTACACTACCGCGTTTTTTGGTCCAGCCAGCCCTTCCCTTGCCGTCGGCTAGTTTGGTGGCTGCGTTTTTTGCTACAGAGGCAAGCTGGCCAGTTATTGGCTGCGTTTTCTTCTACAGAGACAAGCGTTGGAGTTTTCGGCTGCAAATTCTGCTCTAGCATTAGTTGTTGGTGAGTTTCTTGCATGTGGAGTTGCCAAACAAGTGGCTGTACATCTCCTTTTTCCACGGGTCACTGCCCTTCCGGTAGGAGGTTCCCGGTGTTTCTTGGACTGTTTTGCTGCTGTCCAGCCTCCTCCTCTCTTAGGTTTGAGAGGGGGTTGATTGGTTTTGGAGCCTCGCTTCATTGGAAAGCACTTGAGAGAAGTCTTTGAGAGCTGAGATCTTTGTTTCTTGTTGCTGTGGATATCTCTCCCCCCTGTACGAACAAGGATGACAAGCTGAAAGGACCCAACTATGCCCATTGGAAGCTTCAGATGTGGATCCGGTTCATCCACACAGGGCACTGAAAGGAAGCCCGAGCGTCCTCAAAACTCTAGTATGTGGACTTAGGATTAGGAGGATGAATTTGTTGCCGATTTTACAAGACTAGGAGAATTGGGACTCGAAGGCGCATTCTGTGCTTGTGCAGGCCATCACAGAGGAGGTCTTACCAGTAGTGCAAACTCTCACCAGTCCTCATCATGTATGGTCTAAATTGGAGAATCTCTTTGCTCAAGATTCGTCGATGAGAGCAGTTACCTTGCAAAGGCAGCTCTACGGTTTGTTATTCCCTGAAGGCAGTTTCATGCAGTTGTTCCTCATGAATGCCAAGGTTATCCATGTTACTGGCCATGGGTGCTGCTTTGTCCTCTTCTCAGCTGGCTGCACTTATCCTCACCAAGCTTCCTCGGAACTATGATGTGATTTCTCGATCTTTGCGGTGCCAGGTCACTTCCACTCAGTTGGATTTTGATGATCTTAGCTCCCTACTTTTGGAGGAGGAGTCCGTTCTCATCTCACAGGGTAAGTTGAAGGTGTCAGTCAACAGTTCTGACTAGGCACTTTCCTCAGTTCAGAAGAAAGGTCGGAGTCGCTGCTTCTCTTGTGAGAAGAGAGGACATTTGTCCAAGGATTGTTTGTCCAAGAAGAAGGACAAGACCAAGGGCAAGGCTTCATCTCAGAGAAAAGGCAAAGACACAACACAGGATAGTGATATAGATTCTAGTACCACTTCTAGGGCTCCTCGGCTCAGGAGAACCCAGATGGTGTACTTCTCTAGTACACATGTAGTTCCCTCCATGTACTTCTAGCCAGAGGAGGCTTGTGGGCGGGAGAGGGGGCTGATTACAACTCCACTTATTGATGCATGGGGACCGTGATTTGGAGTTCCAAGCAGTAGACATATGGCAAGACATGGTTATCTTTTGTGTAGCAGAGATTATGAACTGGATTTGTTCCGAGTTCATTGTTCGAGGCTTTTGGAATGTGATGTGTTCCGTCCACTCTTGGGGATTATGGGCGCGGTATGTCCAACAGCTCATCATCTATTCCTGGAGTTCACTGCACACTTGTGTGGGAATTCGTGGCCAAGCAAAGTTCCTTGTTGTTCGTGGTGATATTTTGTTTCGAGGAAACAGGTTGGTGGATGCTCTCTTCGAGGTGATTCCAGTATTTGCGATGCTTGAGGGTCCATGGTTGCATCTTCATCGACTTATGTTCTTCCGACTCTTACACACTATGAGCTGCAGAGGGGGTGTTAGAATTTATGCATCTTAGTGTTTTGGGGTTGTACCTATTATTGAGTATTTTATGTAATTTTCTCGTATTTATTTGTCTTGTGCCAATCGGCCAACTCACACATGGACTATATAAGGAGTTCTCCCATTATTCATTAAATTATCCACTTCCCTTGCACAAGTTCAAAATCTCTTCCTGGCCTATTGCCATTGTAAAGCTTCAAGGTAATAGAAAAGGTGATCTTGTCCACAAGCTCTTTCTACTCTCTCTCTTGTCTTTTTCATAGTCAGTGATAGGGACTCAAGTTTACAAGTGACTTTTGGAGGCTTGTTTTTGAGAAGTTGGAAATAACTTTGAATCTCAGTTCCTCAGATCATCCTCAATCTGATGGCCAGACTGAAAGGGTGAATCAGACTTTAGAGGACATGCTTCGTACATATGTCTCCAAAAGACAGGGTTCATGGGAGGATTATTTTCCTATGTTAGAATTTGCATACAACAATACTAAGCATACAAGTTCAGGTTTTAGTCCTTTTATGCTTATGTTCGGGTTTCAACCTAGATCACCCGTTAGCGTGGGATTTTTAGGACTTCAGCATGATGCAGGGCTTACTTTTTGGCAAGACATGCAAGAAATGTTACAAGTTGCGAAAGAATCTATTAGAAGCGCTCAAGACAGAGAGATTTTATTTTTATTCTAATAGACATCGTTCACCAAGAGAGTTCTCTGAAGGAACTATGATGTATTTGCGAGTTCTGAAAGATTCCGAGACTTTACGGACGGGCCGATCTCCAAAATGATCCCCTAGATACTGCGGACCATTTTGGGTTAAATGCTGGATTGGTCTTCTCATGTGAAAGTTCATCCCGTATTTCATGTCAGTAGACTTAAGGAAGTACTGGGTGGAGTAGACCAACTAGTTACTCCTCAAGAAATCATAGATGTCAAGGACATGACATTTGTGCCACACGAACCGGAAAAGATTCTTGGATTTCGTGAAAGATGATTGCGGCATATGCTACTCACGGAATACAAGATCAAGTGGAAGGATTGTGTTGAGGAGGATGCTACATGGGAGACATTGCCTACCCTTCAGAGGGATTATCTTGAGTTTTTACTGAGCTCAGGAGTGAGCTTTTAGAGGAAGAGGGTAGCCTCATGGCGGTATGGGACGTCATGGGGTAGAGGCTGGTTAGTGTGTCTAGCTAGTTAGCTCCGCTCGTGGCTCGGTGGGGACAGCCAGGACTTGTGGGCAAAGCCCACGCTTGTCATGGTTGGGTGGTGAGTCAGGCCTGCATCCCCTTCACAGTTTATGGCTTTGTTTTGTAGGATTGCTCTATGGTGTGACCTTGGGGTTTTGACAGCTGGCCGACCTGTCGCCAGCAGAAATATTCCACCCGACCTGAATATCATGTTGGCCAGCTCTGTAGCTGCAGCCGACAGGCTCCTATTCCACTCCAGGGTTCGCGCCTGGCTGGTGCCCAAGGACCACTGTAGGGTGGAGGATCGGACCTTGTGGGCAATGGGCTCTGATGTGGGGAGAGAGAGGGAGGGAGAGGGAGAAAGAAAGATTGTATTAAATGTCTAAGAAAGACCCAAGGGGTCTATGAGACTAAGAATGAGTACATATGATTCATGAGTAACGGGATGTCAGAAACATGAAAATGAAACATCTACATAGAAAACGGCCCACTTACTACAAAGCTCATCCAGTGTCATCCCTCCTCAATGGTATATAGTGCATTGATGTCCACCTCCTGTGGCTATAAATCTCTATGGCGTTTAAGAATCTCCTGGATCTGCAGCTGGTAGGTGGAGGGTCTAGGTCTCCGGGGATTGGGATAGGGATGTATGACTGTCTGGAGAGACTGCCCCCTCTCTGTAGAGACCCCTTGGGTGCGTAGTGCCAGAGGGTCATACAATGGAGAGAGAGAGAGAGAGAGAGAGAGAGAGAGAGATAGATCATTGTTTCTTTTTTTTGTGGTGTTTTTCTGGTTGACTTTTAGCCAAGGCATTGGAGCTATTCTTGCAAGACTTGTGCGATAGAACCTATGGCATCACATTGAAGAGGGGGGCAAAGACTATGAATTCACATCATCTGTGAGCATGGCGCTTTTCCCTCTTTTTGGCTTTTCCATGGTTGTTTCTAAATATTTTGAAGTTGTTTTTAATTGCTTCATGGCACTTGATTTTATTGATTTTTTACAGAAAGGAGTGCGTTCGTAGCCATAGTGTTTTTGATTTTTTGCGAGAGACTGTCTCTCGAGTTCCTGATCTTGATGCAGAAGCTGCCAGTGGTGACACTGGGCGTCGAAGGTAATAACAGTCAGAATATCTGTTTTTGGTTTTTTACTTTGTGATCACTCTTGTATCTTTTACCCCCTTTTTTTAATGCACAGGAAAGCGGTGGAAGGTGACAATGATGATAGCTGTGAAGAGGATGCTAAACGATCAAGATCGGTATAGTTCATATCAACTAAGTTTCCAATTTGCTCAATTACTAATTTGTATGCTTTGCTTTCACAGTATTATTCGTATGCACATCCACACAGGTTTTGTTACTTATAAAAAACTAATTTGTGCATTTTTTCTTTTAGGATATTTTATCTTAATTGGTTTTGTGCTACCAGGATATGCAGGCTGTCCCTAGCAGGGGGCGGGGCCGAGGGCGTGGTCGAGGAAGGAAGAGCAACAGTGAAAAAATGAGGATTGCTGAGCCTGACAAACCTGGAGACAATGAAGCGGCATCATCTCCGCAGTTTAGTGATGACTGTGAGGCTAGTCCCAGGTCGCCGGCTGATGACACAAACATATATGAAGGTGAAACCAGTTGCACAATCAAGGATACTGTGGCAAGCATGCCGTGTCCAAAAGATTTCGATCTCAACATGGAGTTGGATGAGAATGGTGAAGTGGCAGCTGTGGGGAAAGAGGCTGAAGATCATTCTCAATGGTTGGGGACTGGATTCCAAGGATTCGACCCTGATGTCGTCCCCATAAAACTACACCAGGATCAGAATGTGTTTCAGCCAGAAGAGGACTACGACTGTGAAGATGAGGATTGATGTGCCTGCAAAAGTGTGGGAATCTCTTCTTTTCTGTAAACATCTTTTTTTTATGCAGCTCTTAATGTTGAGAGAGAGAGAGAGAGAGAGAGAGAGAGAGAGAGACGCATGTCGTCAGATTTGCCAATGAAAGTAGCAGCTGAGGGTTATCCTATGGTAGCTAACCACAAGATAAGATCAAGTTGTGCTGGAAAAGCAGTCGTTAGATTTGTAGCAGCTCAGTATGGTAGCCGCTAATCACACGAGAAGTGGGTGGGTTATCCTATGGTAGCTAACCACAAGGTAAGATCAAGTTGTGCTGGAAAAGCAGGCGTCTGATTTGTAGCAGCTCAGTATGGTAGCTAATCACGAGAAGATCGTAGCTAATCACGAGAAGATCTAAGTTGTGCATGGAAAAGCAAGAGCTGTGCCTTTGACTAGGGAAGATTGTATGGTAGGAAGTAGAAATACTAACAGGGACATGGGTCATGTGAGCAACACTGGCACTTTGATCCCTCACTGTAATTTCAAGTAATCAAGTAAATAATCTTTTGCAAGGCTTGTGGTGGTTGATTTTTGTTAGAGTACTAACATCTGAACTGAGATCCCTTGTTGCTGCTTACACTCTTAAAATATGCCAGTTTCTTATCTTGGGAAGCTTAGAATATTTGCTAAGAAGGTAGGTCTTAGCGCTCTCCTGGCATTTTAGGGGCGTATGGCCTTCTTGACTTTTGGGCAACACAGGCCAAACGTGGTTTTGTGACATTGTTACTGTCAAGCTTGTAGAAAAGGATTTGTAACTTGAAGTGTAAGCAGGTTTATGCCTAAAGTTGAATGTTTCGTCTAAAGATTTGTGTCATAGGCCCAGTAGATATGGATGGACCTATGTCATGGTAAAACTCCCATGGTTTTGAATTATTGTAAATATGGAGAAAACATGACTGAATGCCTTTGGTTTGGTTTATAGTTATCCTACCACTAATGCCTCTACTACTAGCAAAAAATCATAGCTTTCGATTCGTTAGTGCTACTGATAATCTGCTTCCATAGGTATTTTTTTCTCAATGCGAGAAAATTTCCTATGGTTGTAGATTTTTCATAGCTATCAGATATTGAGAGCTATGCCTTAGCTACTCATGTAAATGAAGGTTTTGCATAAATAAGCGTCCAGGGGATGAGGGAGTCGATGGAGAAGACCCCTCGATGAGGGAGTCGATGGAGAAGACCCCCCTTTTAGAGACGATGAAGTAGGCACCGAGGGGATCCACGTTTACAGAGAGCGAATAGGGGATCCGAGTATGATGGGCAGAGTGATTCTAATCATCACAACGATGTCGATGCCAATGGGGTTTTCAGGCCCAACCGGGGTAAAATCGTATTACCCCTTCTTTCAACCTTCTCCATAACGAGAAGATAATTGCCCGACGTCAGACAAGTTTCCATCTTTGCATCGATTGGATTCTATCGTTTAATATTTCAATCAAAGCCATTATTAGCCACCATTAGTATTTTTTTAAAATTTTGGAATCTTCCTAATTAATGATTTCGATTTTTTACTCGTTATGCCCCCTATTATCACGGCTTCCCAATGGCTCCTTTCTAGATGTACGATCAATATTACTTAGGCTAGAGTTAGAAAAATATACGTTGCTCTATGCTAGGTTCTTCAAGAAACTTTGAGTTGAAAAACATGTGCCAATTGGTCTAGTTTTGTGACTCAATTTTGAAATATTGGATGGTACTTCACACAATTATACATGAACCTTGATATTTATCACCATAGTAATACATTGATTAAAAATTGGAACTTTCGCACCTGATTGTCTCTACAAGACGCACCTTCCGTTTCATAAAAAAACACAATTTTACAAGTTAAAAGGTTTTGTCATGGGGTGGTTGGCTACTTTTGAGGGGGTAGGTGGGTACAAATAGTTACGGAGAAAAATGGGTGTGAGGGATTAGGTAAGGTGAGCATGTGAGAGAGGTGGTGAAGGAGGTGGCATCTCTTTGCACTGCGAGAGAGAAAGGGGTGGAGCTCTTTGCACGTGACAGGACGCGAGGATGGCGAAAAAATAATAATCTTATAATGACCACAAGAAGCAAGGCGTGCCTGGGTGGGTAGGAGCATACGTAGCGGCTTGCAGTGTTGGCAATGATTTGGGACGCGAGGATGCACATGGTGCTAATCACACCCAAGACCCCCTGAATTGTTCCAAGGTACGGTTCCTCACTATTTGAGAGATTCTATTAATCTTGTTAGAGGAGCACTCCAAAGGGCATTGTTGACGTAGGCAAGCCTGAGCCATGTGAGGAGCTAGGGCAACAAACCTTGTATGTGCACCCTTACAAAAGGTGCCCGCAGATCCAATTCCTCATAGATTTATCTGCTTTGTCTATATTCAAGGGGCATGTAGTTGCTTTGTCTATGTTCATAAGGCATGTGTGGTTGCCATGGGTAGCATTTAGTGCTTGACGAAGCTTGAAGAGGAAGTGCCAAGGACTTATAGGGTAAGGGCTAGGGAGAGCCCTGATTGGTGTGCTCAAGAGATTCTCCATTCATTGGTGCGTGTTGGTTTTTGGGCGGCATGATCGGTAAGAGTTTCTCTTTTGCCGAAGGTTCGATGCAGGATGACGCACAACAATGTTATTCGCAAGAAAGAAGCGTACACCCTCAGCTCACATCTCACATCTTTTAAGAGGGTACTGAAAGAAATGCCATATAGACTTTGCACCTTGTAGGTGTGGTAGGCAAAGGTAGCTTACATCTTAAACAACTATTATCCTACAGGCTACTCGACCCAAGTAAATTTGAATATGTATATATAATTAATTAATTTTCATTTAAAGTAAGAATTGTGAATTTATAAATATTGTGAAAAGCGGTAATGAAGATTTCATAATTATCATGCATAATGAAGTGCTTCTCTAGAAAAATAAAATTGCTAAGGACCATGAAAGGAAAATTATCACACCCATGTAGATGATACAGATGAGAACGCTGACTTGAAAAGAGGCTTTGGAGGAGTCTCGCATTCCAACCCCATAATCACCTTCACTTCTACATGAACACCCTACCTTTTTCCTTGGTGTAATACGTCTCAATTTAAAATGTCCTTACATATCCTTTTGTTTATATTCCTCCATCAAATATTTGACAAAGAAAACGTCCAATGTATTATATTGCTTAGCACAAATATTTCGAAAAGAAAACGTCCATCTCTACATTAATACTTTATGTGAAATAAGTAAGGCACCAAAACGTTCTTGTCTATTAATTAAACAATTGCGAGTGAAGAACCTCAAATATCAACGTCAAAATCAAAGTATTCACTTGAGCATCAAATTAAGGTTTTAATTTAGCAACGTGTAGATTTTGATGCCTGTGTTGGACAAGTGTTTGTCTCTCTCCCCTCTTCTGCTGCATGGTTCTCGACGCTGCATATAGGGGCTTCTCCATCGAAAAAAATTGGAGATCGTCTAAGCTCGTTTACAGAAAGAACCCTGCACGTCTCTTTGTTTTTGACCTTCGTGCAAATCATCCAAGCTCGCCCGAGAGAACGCTGCTGAGGGTCCCGAAACGCAGAGGGGGAGCGGCGGAGGGGAGTAGTTCTGTGTTGAAAATGGCAGGGTAGCTGTAAGGCTTCAACACCTAGCGATGGAGTAAAAGGGTAAGGAGAGAGGTGCACGTGCGCAAGGCAGAGAGGTAGGGAAGAGCTGTGTGGGACGCGAAGAGAGAGAGACAGAGGCACGCGCACTGGGAAAAGAGAGACGGAGACTGAGTCGTTTTACGTCGACTGTGTGGGACGCGAAGAGAGAGAGACAGAGGCACGCGCACCGAGAAAAGAGAGACGGAGAGACTTGAACAAGTGGGTTCATGTCATCCCAAGGGCAATTCCACTAGCCATTTCTACCCCCCAGTGAGTGGCAAAAAGGTAGTGAGAATGTCCTTTTTTACACACACCCCGAGTCGTTTTACGTCGACTTTTTTGATCTAGAGAGACGAATCGACGACGGAGAGACTTGAACCTAGTTGGGTTCATGTGATCCCAAGGGCAATTCTACTAGCCATTTTTACCCCACAGTGGGTGGCAGAAAGGTAGTGAGAAGGTCCTCTTTTACACACACACCCAGAGACAGAGTCGCTTTACGTCGACTTTTTTGATCTAGAGAGACCAATCGATGGAGAGACTTGAACCCAGGCGGGTTCATGTCAACCCAAGGGCAATTCTACTAGCCATTTCTACCCCCCACGGTGGGCGAGAGAAGAGAGAGATTGGGAGGAGAGGTTATAATATTAATGTGTATTAATTAATGCCATGTCAACGTCATTAATTAATACACATCAAATAGTTATCTCAATATAGTGTTTTATAATATCAACACAATAATCATTAAATAATTGTTGGAAGCTGGGTCGCCATGAGGTCTTCCTTGCACGAAAGCTTGGAACGATTAGTGGATTAAGGGCACTAAAAGGTACATAAACACTAAGGTTCACGTAGCCTCAATATCCCCCACATTTTAGTGATTTCCCACGGGATCTGTAGTGGGAGGCCTTGTTGTGAGTTATGCATTTTGCTTTGTTCTTGAAGGTTTAAAACGAGATCACTTGTGAGATTCACAAGGAATTGGTCATAACCAAGCATCTTAAACATTTCAAAATGTTCAAAGTGTACATACTCTATTACTATGTAGAATTCTCATCAGCTCCACTTTGCTCTTGGGTGAAGGACACATTCCTCTATGATTATTTATTTAAATGAATGACTCTACCACCTCTTTGCCATACCTAGTGTATGGTCATTTTTTAAAATTTTTTAACACTCAAAGAATTCTAAAAAGGATGTACCTAGATGAATCCAAGAACATGCCCAAATTCACACACATTATTTATTTAAGGTCTCTACCACCTCTTTGCAATATTCTGTGTTTGGCCTTTTTTAATTTTCAACACATAAAATATGAAAAAAACAACATTTAAAATGTCATTTTGCATGGTACTAGCTCTTAACAATCATTGTATTGTTTTCAAGTTCTAGAAAATTGATGAAATTTTGAATGATGTTCAATAATTGGTGCTAAATTATTTTCATGCGAGGGAGTTTTGGTCGAAACACATACATACATTAGTTTAAATGATTGCCTTTGGTTGTGCCATATGTGTATAGCTTAATTTAAACACGGCTTGGTAAAAATAGTACAGCTTGTGAGAGAAAAAAAGTGGTATGTATACGCTAGCTTAAGTGCTCACCACATGCATACATTAATTTAAGCATGGCTTGGAAAAAATATAGTATAATTTGTGAGAGAAAAAAGTGCTATGTACTTAGTTTATGATGCCAAGGTTGTAAATGCCTTCGATTTCACACGAGCATTGTACTCTTCCACGGAAGGGCACGTTTCTTAGGTCTTCTGATTTTTGAAGAGGAAATGTGCCCAACTCTCCACCCACATTAAAGTGTGGTTATATATTATATACATGAATATATATATTTCTACATGTACACATATATATTTTGTTGTTTTCCTTCTCGAGTGTACAATGCCACTCTCATTGCTTGCCCTTGGGCAAGACTAGCACAACTCCTCCATGGGCTTATACCACTATCTTCCAATTGTTTGGGTGCCTTGCAACTGCTTCTTGGATGCTCATTCATCTCCACAATAATACAAGGGCATTGTAAGGATATTACACTTAGATTCCAATGTCCTAGTCTATATGCGAGCAGTCCCTTTTCACCAAACATTTGTTGTAATTGTAGCATATAATTCTTGGTATCAATTTCTCTTATGTTCTCAAAAGCTTTCAAGCTAAACAAGTGTCTCATAGTATCTCTCCAGAAAATTAGGTTATGTAGTAAATTATCATCATGGTTATTTCTTGAAAACAATATGAACAGCAATAGGCTGGAGCTCCCAAAACTTGTGAATGAGGAGGGAAGGGGTAGGGTTTCAAGAGGGCATGCATTAATTATAGAAGATTTGAATTTCATGGGCAAAATTATAAGACTCTTGGAAATAAAATTGCAAGTTGACTTCAAATATCAATGTCTTATATAATGTAACATTGCTCTTACATGCATGTATTGTGGCAAGAAAGGCCATGTGTAAGGTAGGTTATAGACCATGTTGGGGTGGGCCCTAAGTTATAACGAGATAAAGTTAGTGAGTGTTTTTAGTGAGGCATTCCATGAAATGGAAGGAATCAATGCTTTGCCTATGAGATTGAGTTGATATGAATAATAAGACTTGTAGAAAATAAGGAAGGGAATTTTGGGGAGATGTGCACAGAGTGGGTTTCATCGAGCGGGTTTTTTTAACAACCACTCTCTCTCTCTACCCATGTCTTCTCTTTCTTCTCCCCTTCTGCTTACTCCCAGCCCACCTCCTCCCCCCACCTCCCAAGCCCAGCCCAACTCCTCCTCCCTCCCCCCCCTCATGCTCTCTCTCTCCCCCTCCAACCCACTGCACCAACACGCTCTCCCTCTACACACTCTATCTCTATCTCTCTCCCTCTCTTTGTCTTCTTCCTTTAATACACACCCTTATGCTCTCTCCCCTCCTCCAACCCACTGCAACCAACACGCTCTCCGTCTACACACTCTATCTCTATCTCTCTTCCTCTCTTCCTCTTCCTCCTTCAACACGCACCCTCATGCTCTCTCCACATCTATCTTGTTGAGAGGTAGCGATTTGCGGTTATGAAATGCTATATTGATATGGGTGATGGGTGAGTTGTGGAACACCTCGATTAAGAGGGGGTGTTGAGAGATGTAATCGTGGTGTTGTGTGTATGTGGGAAAGCACCCTAGAGGTGCAAGATATTGTGGTAAGATAAGAATGCCACATGTGATATTGTATGGTGTGAGAGTGTTGACTAAAAGAGTGGAAAAGGAGTTGCCACATGGATGATGACATGTAAAGTGGGATAAGGCTAGAAAGCCTATATCATTATATGGTTCATTGTGAATGCAATATAGAGCTTGTGTCTTGAGAGTGCAATCTCTCTCTCTCTCTCTCTCTCTCTCATAGGCACACTCATATTATCATTTAGATTTGCATTTGTGAGGATTTGAGAGAGATTTGGAGCTGCCATTCTTAAGTTTGAGAGGAGATTTGCAACAAGGAGGTTGCATAGAAGCTGCCCACCAAGAGAGTTGCAAATGGGAGTTTTGCAACATGGAGAGCCTATTCATCATTAAGGAAGCTAAAAATGAAGATTTCAGCAAGTATGAAGGCTTTGGAGTCTTCGGTGTCAACAAGGAAGCTGCCAAGAAGCTTGTGGAGGTAATTTGTGGAGTTTTATCTCAATGTTTGGTTATTGAGCATGAGAGAATGCTCTTGTGGAGGTGCATGCTTGTCAAGATGATGGCAAGTGAGATGGTGGACTCAATGGAGTTCACATGTATGTGCATCAAGAGGAGGATGCACGTGTGTTCACTCATAGAAAATGAGTGAGAGTGGTGGAAGTCGTGGAAACTTTCACATGTGAATGCACTTATGGTTTCTCATAGGGAGAAACTCAGAGAAAGCACCCTTGAAGATTTCCAGATGCAAGGTAGATGCATGCATATGGGTCACGCTCAATATGGTAGCTTAATGTGGCCATGATTGTTGTCATTGTGAAGCTCATTCAAGAGGTTTGATGAGGCAAAAGCATCGGCAAATGAAGTGTTGACGAGAATTGCAACAAAATTGAAGCTTAAGGTAACGAAGAAGAAGGCTACAAATATAAATTTTTAGAGAAGAAGATGTGCAGCAGATTGTAGCTAGTAATTGTAGTAATTTTTGGAGATTGCCATACCTCTTGCAGCAAAGAGAGTTGCAATTATAGCTCGGATGGCTTGTCACACGGAGGTTCTTGAGGAGAGATTTGTGAGAGCAGATCTCTCGACATGTGAAGGGACAAAAGAAGTAGACTGCACTACTCCCAACAGAGGTATTGAAGCCATTATGGTTGGGGTGAAGAAGTTCTTGTCATAGTCGACAAGGGGCCTTGAGAAAATTAGAGTGCGCAGCATGGTTCAACTTAGCAAGGCATCAATAGGTGACTGAGCAGATGGAGTCCATGGCGAAGAAGAACGAGCATAGTCCTACATGAGTGTGGACATCATAGTCAGCACAATTGGATAACTTTGAGTGCAGAAGACAACTAGCACAAGGAATTACAGCCGCCCTGAGAGGAGATGCAGAAACAACGCTCCCACAGACGGGTGAAGTGGGAGAGAGCCATGCACATTGTGGAGCCGAAGGTCCCATAAAAGCTCAGAAGAGCTTTTGCACAGAACTCAGTGAGAGCGGAATGAGAAGAAGAGGGATGAAGCAGAATAGGCAATAGCACAAGAAATGGGCCAAGAGTACAGATCCGTGGAGAGGAAGACTTAAAGCCATACTATGGCGGATAGCTATAGTAGAGAGTCGAACCAAAAGAAAAGTCGAGAGGAAGGATGAAGAAGGCGACTTTGTGTGAGGTGGGTCCGAAGCAGCAGGCTCTCGCGTAAAGCATTCGATGCTCATAAAAACACCCAGCAGAGACTGTAGCGCACCAAGTAGAAATTTATTTTCTTAAAGTTCTAAAAGACCTTTAGTACACACTCCATATATAAGGGTGGTTTTACACTCAAAATATCACTATCTTTGAGAGTTGTTTATATGGTGTTAAACCCGAGTTGTATTTTTCCCACAAGAAGATGTTCACACACGGTCCCCTACCGACTTTGGCCAAAATAATTTGTAATTTATGTTCTCACCCACAATTGATGATAGGCAACCGTGCCCGAGCCTGCGTGCTCAAAACAAGAAAGGTTTGTAATCACCCATTGGTATGAGGGTTGCCTTGCTTGAGCTTTCCGAGAAGCTCAAAATGGTTGTTGTGATGTGTGCATGAGTGATGCACGTGTGAGGTGCATGCGCATGGGTTGGTTCCCACCCGAACTTCTATGTTCAAATCAGACTCAATGGTTTTACTGTGAGCGAGTCGGCTTAAAATGGACTAGGTGTCAAAGATGGTAGACACGTGCACACATGCTTGTTTGATGGACACTCCAATGTATCATTGAGGGGGGGGAGTGTTGAGAGGTAGCGATTACGGTTATGCAATGCTACATTGATATGGGTGATGGGTGAGTTGTGGAACTGTTTGAGAGATGTAATCGCGGTGTTGTGTGTGTGGGAAAGCACCCTAGAGGTGCAAGATGTTGTGGTAAGATAAGAATGCCACATGTGATATTGTATGGTGTGAGAGTGGACCAAAAGAGTGGAAAAGGAGTTGCCTTATGGTGGATAATGACATGTAAAGTGAGATAAGGCTAGAAAGCCTATATCATTGTATGGTTTATTGTAATATAAAGCTTGTGTGTCTTGAGTGTGCAATCTCTCTCTCTCTCTAGTGTGGTTTAATTCACCTTAATTATGCTGCTTAATCTTTGTCTATCACCATGATCAATCCCATTTTAGGATTGTTAACATATCTATCTCTATCCCTTTCTTTCTCATTGCCACCATATTCTCTCTCCCCCTATCTAGCCCTCTCCCAGTCCCTCCCCATACCCTCCCTCTCTCCCTCTCTCTCTTTCTCCCTCTACACACTCTATCTCTCTCCCTCTCTTTCTCACTCTCATGGTCTCTCCACCTCTGTCTATCTAGCCCTCTCCTAGTCCCTCCCCATACCCTCCCTCTCTCCCTCTCTTTCTCACTCTCATGGTCTCTCCACCTCTGTCTATCTAGCCCTCTCCTAGTCCCTCCCCATACCCTCCCTCTCTCCCTCTCTCTCTTTCTCCCTCTACACACTCTATCTCTCTCCCTCTCTTTCTCACCCTCCTTCAACATGCACCCTCATGGTCTCTCCACCTCTGTCTATTCCTCTCCCTCCTTCTCTCCCTATTTCGCTTTCTCCCTCTACACACACTATCTCTCTCCTCTTTCTCTTCCTCCTTCAACACACATCCTCATGTTCTCTCCACCTCTGTCTATCCCACTCCCTCTTTCTCTCATTGCCACCATATGCTCTCTCCCCTTGTCTAGCCCTCTCTCTCTCTCTCTCTCTCTCTCTCTCTCTCTCTCTCTCTCTCCATGCCCTCCCTCCCTCCCTCCCTTTCTCACTCTCCCTCTACACACTCTCCCTCTCCCTCTCCCTCTCCCTCCACACACACACACACACACACACACACACACTCTCTCTCTCTCTACCTCTATCTCTATTTCTCTTCATCCTTTAACACGCACCCTGAGGCTGTCTCCACACCTCTGTCTATCCCTCTCCCTCTCTCTCTCTCTCTCTCTCTCTCTCTCTCTCTCTCTCTCTCTCTATGCCCTCCCTCTCTCCCTCTCTATATTTATGTACATAGAGAGTGGGAGAGGGAGAGAGAGGGAGAGGGAGAGGGAGAGGGAGAGGGAGAGGGAAAAAGGATCAATCTTGCCAATATCTCTCCCACTTTCTTATCCCTCCCCCATCTTTCACTGTCTCCCTCTTCCTTATGCTTAGTCTCTCTCTCTCTCTCTCTCTCTCTCTCTCTCTCTCTCTCTCTCTCTTATGGTTAGTCTCTCTATCTCTCGCTTTCTCTCTACATCTCGTTCTATCTCTTTCGACTCTCTATATGCAAATTCCTAATACATTACTTTAAGGAGAGGAGTGACATTGAAGGAAAAAAAATAATACCATACTTGCTCAATTAAATTCATGTACAGAATGAATAATGTTTTCCAAGTCTTTCACTCTCTCCCTCTTCCTTATGCTCTCTCTCTCTCTCTCTCTCTCTCTCTCTCTCTCTCTCTCTCTCTCTCTCTTCCTTATGGTTAGTCTCTCTATCTCTCGCTTTCTCTCTACATCTCTTTCTATCTCTTTCGATCTCTCTATATGAAAATTCCTTAATTCATTACTTTAAGGAGAGGAGTGATATTGAAGGAAAAAAAAACAATACCATACTTGTTCAATTTAATTCATGTACACAATGAATAATGTTTTCCAAGGAAAATACATTTCTTAGTTAAGAAAAACTCCATATAAACAAGAGTTCTCTAACTAACCAAAAAGAGCAAATCCACACATTTACATATTCTATTTGCCATGATTACTCTCCTTTATTCAATTAATAGGCAACACTACATGGTCTACTTCCAGCACTACTAAACTAGGTGTCCTTCTCTTTCACTACCTTCCCAAGCTCCTCTATTTATCTATCTCCCTCTCTATATGCATATTCAAATTCACAAATTTAAGGAGAGGAGAGATATTGAAGGAGAACAACAAACGATACCATACTTTCTTAAAAAAAATCATTTACACACAATGGATTTTTCCTTAGTAAAGAAAAACTCCATACGAACGAGACATACATACGAGAGGTCTCTAACTAACGAAAAAGAGCAAATCCACACATATAGATATTTTAGTTGCCATGATTATTCTCCTTTATTTAATTAATGAGAAACGCTACATGGTTTGCTTGCACCACTACTGATCTAGGTGTCCTTCTCTTTCACTAACTTCCCAAGCTCCTCTCAAAGAATGGTTTCTTTGTTGTCTTGGTGATGTATCCAAATCCCTATTGTATTACTCAATTTTAAATTCCATTGATATATATCTCCATCTTCAAACAGTCCATCTTCATTGATTTTTTTCCATAGCTTTTACGCTTCTAGACCTTGTTGCATGTGCTTAAATATTTCATGTTCAGGCTCTTCTCTCTCTCTGATAGTTTAGACAAGACCTTGGTGAAGGCTTCTTTCATGTTCGTCATAGTGCTGCTAGAGGCAGACATGTTGGAGTGATGAGAGGGAGAGAGAAAGAGGGTTTAGGGTTGAGAGACAGAGAAGGAACGAGGAAAAACTTCTTGAGGGACTATGTATATATAGTGAATGCTTTCATGACTTTTGCTATATAGTAATTCTTTACTACATAGTTTACTATATAGCAATTTCTTGCTAGACATAGCAAGTGTTTTCTTAGAATGAAGAAAGAGGAAGTGTTCCACTTTTCCTAGATCCGGACTTTTACTAGGTATGTTCATTTTTCTAGTAAACTATCTAGAAAAATGTTTTTTTTTGGTATATAGGAATGTGTTAAAAGTCTCTTATGGTTTGAGACAGTTTACTTTGAATCCTCATTTTTATCTTACATCTTGTCCTTCTTCAATGGGCTTCAACACTTTCTTTAGGTACATCTTTGCCTTCTACTTCTTGTGATAAGGACTTCATTTTCTTCTTCATATGTTGATTATTTGGGTAAGCGTAGGATAAATGACTAAAATTTTCTTCACCTTCTTTTTATGCAAGATGTTTAGGTTCGCCTTTGCTAATTGGGCTTGTTCTTATGGAATATCTCAAAGACAATGATGATTGGACCCTAGTTTGAATACTTGGCTTGCCGATGATAGGTGGAGGACATAGATTGGAAGCCATGATCTTTTTTTGTTGTTTTGTTTTGTTTTTTTTGGTTTTTTTGTTTTGGCTTTGATACTCTCACTAACAATGGCGATGAGATGGCCTAAAAGGAGAGAGAGTTAATGGTATTATTACATCATAGGCGAGATGGATAGGAATATGAGGGCCTCCACATGGGCCGAGTTGGTGGGAGGCCCTCATGATCCTATCCATCTTGCCGACATTATAGACGGCGATCTGGGAGGCCCTCATCATGATCCTATATAGCCATCTCACCTGGTGCTACGGCTGTTTGTTGAGGTGAAGCAGCTTATAGCAAGCAGTGAGACGGGGCTGTTGAGGGGAAGCAGCTTGTACCAGTGAGATGGGGGTGTTTTGTGGACTGACGGCGATGGAGCCAGCTTAGATGAGCCTCGTGTCTAAAAGGCACGGTGCATTTAAGAGGGGGTTCAAGTGGGATCGATGGCTGTGGGGGCCTGATTTTGGGCGGGGTTGATCCGAGCCGTCGGATCCCCGACGAAAGTAAACTAGGGTCCGAAAGTAAACTAGGGCTGCCGCGCACATATATTAATAAAGGCCGAACACACTAGCTAGCAAAAATTATAGCCTAATGGTAAGACTATGGCCTCTCTAGCGGCACGTCGTGGGTTCAAATCATTCTTTTGCAATTTGAGACTTAGGCAAAAAAATTATAAGTCCAAACTCGGGAACTGCAGTAAACTAGGCAATTTGGCAAGCCCCCGACAAAAAAAACTCGGCCTGCGAAGTAAACTAGGGATCCTACAAAAAAAAAAACTCGGCTTGCGAAGTAAACTAGGGATCCTACAAAAAAAAACTCGGCTTGCGAAGTAAACTAGGATCCCTAGTTTACTTCGCAGGCCAAGTTTTTTTTCGGCCCTAGTTTACTTTCGGGGATCCGACGGCCCGGATCGGCCCCGCCCAAAATCGGGCCCCCTCAGCCGTCGATCCCACTTGAACCCCCTCTTAAATGCACCGTGTGATTTAGAGACGAGGTTAGATGAGTGCAGCGACAGAGGCGAAGCTTACGAGGGATGGATTGCCCTTGATATGGAGTGGCACGTGGGTGGAGAGACTTGGCAAGGTGATGTAGTAATGTGGCTGTGGCAAATGTGCCTTTGGGAAGAGCGGGGGCGCCCATATGCTCCCCCACCCCCTTTTTTGCCTTTTTGAAGAGGGGCCGCCCAAGTGCCCCTCTCCCTTCTTTTAATGTAGCTAATTTTGACCTTTTTATGTAGCTAATTTTGGTGTATATTGAAGGGTTTGGGTTACATCTTTGAACTATTGATAAACGATAACTTCTTTTGCATTAATGTTATCTTTTTTTAATCCTCTCAAGAAATGAGAACTCTAATAGTCCTCATATCCAGGTAGGGCCTTTCCAAATCCTCAAGAAAGCTTATAGGACCTCCTCCTAACTCCATTAAATTTTAGTTCTTTATTTTCTTAGCTATTACCCCACTTGATTCTTCAAATTTCCAAAGCTCTATTTAGCAAAGACAAGCCTAGGATTGCATTAGAAGATTATTCAAAGTTGGTAGAATCTCAATGGCATTGATTCTTTTCCATAGAATAAGGATTATCCATGATTTACTTCAACTATCGTAACTTGAACAGAATTGAATTTTATTATAGAAATCCATTAGTCCAGCCTAACCCCATCCAATCCCATGGGTTAGCCAACCGCCCAACCATTGTATTGATAGGATCCATTATAAAAGTTTGGTTATGTTTTGTCCCAGGTAGTACTAGGGAAAAGAGTTCCCAAGCCCCCTAGCCGGCACTCAAGCAAATTACAAAATAGACACACCACTTATGCACCCAATATGAAATTGCTTTTTTCACAGATTCAACTGTCTTTAAAACAGAGTTGGAACGAAACCACAGTGTTTCTCAGGTAGTACCAGGGAAAAGAGTTCCCAAGCCTCCTAGCCGGCACTCAAGCAAATTACAAAATAGACACACCACTTATGCACCCAATATGAAATTGCTTTTTTCACAGATTCAGCTGTCTTTAAAACGGAGTTGGAACGAAACCACAGTGTTTCCCATCAAGATCCTCAGTATTTCATTTTCCAGTCCAATATGAAATTGCTTTTTTCACAGATTCAGCTGTCTTTAAACAGAGTTGGAACGAAACCATAGTGTTTCCCATCAAGATCCTCAATATTTCATAGATTTCAGCTGTCTTTAAACAGAGTTGGAACGAAACCACAGTGTTTCCCATCAAGATCCTCAGTATTTCATTTTCCAGTCCAATTTCTAATCATGTTTTCCTCGGTGTACCTATGGCATCACATTGACAACTAGAACGCTCACCACCTGCATACACAGGGGCCTTTTCAATAGTCCCTAGCCCATAGTACCTAGGAATATAATCACATAAAATCTATATGGATTCTCCGTTGAAGATCAGCTAGATCAAACAACAAGATCCATGTAAAAGATCATGTAAAAGAGCCATGAACTCCTCCGCTGTGAAGACCAGCAAGGCCAATCAACCAGATCCATGCCCGTGTTCAGAAAATAACTCCAACTCATTTTCTTCCCCAATGCATGCGTGGGTATCTTGGGCGACCCAGAGCCCGAGCAGCGTATGGTCAGCACCCTCTAGGCTCCTTCGTAGGTCACCTAGCGCTTCACTCATAGGCCGCTTCCTTGGTCCCTCATCCACTGTACCGGAAGCTCACCATTTTAATCGAACTAAGGCCGGTCAAGACCTCGACCGACCTTGCCACGTGAGACGTCCTTCATTGACTCTCCGTTTTCACTAAGGTCCTCACACACGACCTTATTCGACAAGATAGTCAAAATGCTTCCCCAGCATTCTTGACATAAAACAATCTTTAAAAATAGATTTCATATACAAATACAGTTTCCAACGAACTCCCATTATTCCACGTCATTTCTGATTATTCCACATTCTTCTACATCAATTCACGTCGCATCATTCCACATCCATTCATATTCATTCACGTCGTCCTACATCCATTCATATTCATTCACGTTTATCCAACCAAGCATGTTTCTGGAAAATCCTTTTTCCATTTAGAATGTACTCCAAGATTCTGTTTTTTCAAGAATCTAGACGTATAAAATTCCAAAAGTTAAATGTGTTCAAAATTCCTTTTTCTGATTAAGAATTATCCATGTTTTCTTGATGTATTCATATGAATATTTTCACATTCTTTCTTAATTTTCTCAAGATAAAATATGCTCAATATTCTTCTTTTTGAATAAAAGGTCCATGGGATTTACAAAATCAATTATACCCATATTTTCTCTTTCAGTATAAACACTAATCCATTTATCTAAATGAATCATTTTCATAATTCTCATAAATTAAATAATTCTAGAAAATTTGTGCATAACCTTCTTTATTTTTCTAACCTTTGAATAATGCTTAAAACTTCACTTTTAGCATAAAATTTATCATGCATAAATTCATTCTCTAATGATATAAATTTTTTCATAGCTTTCCCATATTTTCTAAGAAATGATAATACTCAAAATTCTACTTTTAAATAAATAAAAATACCCATATTTTGAAATATGCCAAAAATTCATCTTTTAATATTCAAAATATTTGTACCTAGAATATCGTGAAAATTTCTCTTTTTGCATCTAAATTTTTATGCATGTAAAAATAAATATAACAAAAATTTCTCTTTTCTCTATTTAAACAATTATGCATAAATACTATAAAAGTATTTTCATAAATATAACAAAAAATTATTATTTTAGCATAAAAATATTTATGTCTAGAATATGATGGAAATTCCTCTTTTTACATTATTAAATTTATGCATAAAAATAAGATTCATCTTTTTTTTTGAAAAATTTTACCATAGCTTTGCTACAATTTCAAAGAATGTTCAATTTTTTAATCTTAAATAAATACTCATAATTGAAATGTGATAGGAACTCCTCTTTTAAACTGAAATTTTATTATAAATACATAGCATAATTATAAACATAATTATATTTAAACCTTTTGATTATTCTTAAAATATCCATGCATCATTACTATATGAAAATACTTACGAAAATATTAGCATAACTCTCTTTTAATCTTAAAATGAATTAATATGATTTTTGTTAATCATAAACAAGCTTAAAAAAATTGATCATCATTTTTAACTAGATTAAAATCATAAATATTTAATCTTCTTCTCTAACTTATCAAGCCTAGAGTTTTGATTAAGATAATGAGATTATCATTAAGATCCATTCTTCTAACAAGGATCTAACCATAAAGATGATTAAACTTTCAAAATGAGAGATTTACTAATAAAAAATATTATAATTAAGCATAAAGATTAGCATTAAACCATTTAAATATTATGAATCATTAAAAAGCTTGATTTCAAGAAAAAACCATTGATTAAAAAGCTTCCCAAGCATTAGAGGGATTGGGAAGAAGATTACAATTGAGAAAGCTAGAAAAACACCATGGATCCTTGATTTTTGGCTTGATTATTTTAAAAAGAAGTGAAGCCCACAAGGCAAACTTGGTCACCAAGATGGGGAGGGTAATCTCCAAGAGAGAATGGAGATTTGTGAAGCTCCAAAGCTTCCCAAAGTAGAGGCAAAATAGAGGGATAATAAAATTACACTAAAATGAAGATAATACTGGCATATAAATACACAAAGATGAAAATACAAAGGAATGAGGGTCTATTTATAGATGAGGGAGGCCACTAACCAAGTCCAATTGAGTTCTAGAGATTTCCAGCTTCAGTTTGATCCAGTTTGGATAAGATTTTCAGCTTCAGTTTGATCCAGTTTGGATAAGATTTGGATCAGTTTGGCTCACTTTTTGATCCAGTTTGCAAGAAGAGAGAGGAGAGATAAAAATATCTCATTTTTATATTATCTCTCTCTAAAAAATTTTCTCTCTCTAGACCAAAAACAAGAGAAAACAATATTTTCTTGCATTCTGAAATAGGAGATGATTACAAAAGCTGAAAGGGAGGTTTTTACACCTTTACATCTCAAAAGCTGGAGGGAGGAACCTTACATTCTGTCCCACTTAAAAAACGCGAGATGTCCTCATCTCGCAATTGGAGGATTATCTCTTTTATCTCTTTCTTCTATTATTTCTAGCGTTACTGCCCCTTAGAAGTGGACAGCTGGTTTGGGAACTTCTCTCTTTGATTTCCCTAGTTTTTAGACTGAGGTCTTGCATTACTTTGCATTGAAGAAGCTGAGGGTTAGTTAGGAGGTCTACCTCTAGGGTTTCCCTGATTTTGACAGAAAGGACCTTGATTACTCTGGAAGGAAGGAGCTGGAATCTAGAATCTTGGTCCCTCACTTTCTTGTCTCGAAAACCTTGATCCGAAAACCTTGATCCAGAAGGAGCTGGAATCTAGAATCTTGGTGCCTCACTTCTTTGTCTCGAAAACCTTGATCCAAAAGGAGTTAGGCAATCCATACTACGATGACCGTATCCCTAGCAGTTAAAGCATTTAACTTCTTTGTTCAAGGGTGAAACTTTTAAAGTTGAATTCCAAGAGATTGTGTTGTGAGAAAAAGACCTTTTTTCCATTCTGGAATTTCTCATATCCCGAGTTTAACCTTATCGTCTCTCTTAGGAGGTGGAAAGTTGAAATCAACTTCCAAAGCTAGGAATCTTTTGAAAGATGATGGTGTTGGCTTCGGGAGACCTTAACAACAAAGGCTTTGACAAAATCCTTTGCCATCCGCACTGCTTCAGCCATTGAAAATGGCTTGGTATTCTTTATCAGGTCACACGAATGTCCGGACAAGAGACTAATCCCTCGGTTCTTCCAAAATCGAACCCGAAAAAAACTTCCCTCACCCAGAAGGCATAGGTAATTCCTCCAGGAAAATTTATTCTAACGTAGTCAAGAGCCTTAATTACCCTTTTGCATTCCGACCTAATCCGCGGGTCACATGACCGGATCAAGGGAGGAGCTTGCACTTGGATCAGAGAGACCAACACTTTTTTCTCTGTCAAGAGACACACCCGTTGATTCTTTTCCATAGAATAAGGATTATCTGTGATTTACTTCAACTATCATAACTCGAACATAATTAAATATTATTATAGAAATCCATCAGTCTAGCCTAACCCCATCCAATCCCATGGGTTAGCCAACCGCCTAACCACTGTATTGATAGGATCCATTATAAAAATTTGGTTATGTTTTGTTCCGGGTACCAGGGAAAAGAGTTCCCAGGCCCCCTAGCTGATACTCAAGAAAATTACAAAATAGACACACCACTTACGCACCCAATATAAAATTACCTTTTTCACAGATTCAGCTGTCTTTAAACAGAGTTGGAACGAAACCACAGTTTTTCTCATCAAGATCCTCAATATTTGATTTCCCAATCCAATTTTCAATCATTTCTTCCTCGACGTACCTATGGCATCATTGGGAACTAGAATGCTCACCACCTGCTCACACAGAGGCCTTTTCAATAGTCCCTAGCCCATAGTACCTAGGAATATAATCACATAAAATATCTATATGAACTCTCCATTGAGGATCAGCTAGATCAAACAACAAGATCCATGTAAAAGAGCCATGAACTCCTCTGTTGAAGACCAATAAGGCCAATCAACCAGATCCATGCCCGTGTTCAGAAAATAACTCCAACTCATTTTCTTCTCCAACGCACGCGTGGGTATCCTGGGCGACCGACAGCCCGAACACCGTATGGTCAGCATCCTTTAGGCTTCTTCGTAGGTCACCTAGTGCTTCACTCATAGGCCGTTTCCTTGGTCCCTCATCCACTGTATACCAGAAGCTCACCATTTTAATCGAACCAAGGCTGGTCAAGACCTGGGTAGACCTTGCCACGCGAGACGTCCTTCATTGACTCTCCATTAACTGTTGTAACCTTTTCACTTAGGTCCTCATCACTCACGACCTTATTTGACAAGATAGTCAAAATGCTTCCCTAACATTCTTGACATAAAACAATCTTTGAAAACAGATTTCACATACAAATACAGTTTCCAACAAACTCCCATTATTCCACGTTATTTCTGATTATTCCACATTCTTCTACATCAATTCACATCGTATCATTCCACATCCATTCATTCACATCGTCCTACATCCATTCACATCTATTCACATCATTCCATATCCAATCACATCTATTCACATCGTGCTACATCCATTCACATCGGTCTTGAAACTTCATGAGGAACTCTCTTTCTCTTCAACCAGTGCCATGCTTGAAAAGATGCAAGAGGATTTGTCTTGGAACCATAATTTCAGCTTCGTCCACTATGTCTGGTTCTTGTTCATCATGGACAACGGAGAGAGGTTCTTTAAAGCTTCAACCAGCTAACACGAAACACATAATCTTCATTTGCAAGAATGAGGGAAGGCAAGATGCTCGGAGAAAAAAATGGAACCAGCGCAATGAAACACACAACCTCTGAGCATTTGCTGGTCCTTCCACCTTAGGATGCTAATGCAAGTATCCAAAATCTTATACACCATTGCCATCGTCTTTTGTGAATCTGGTTCACAAAGCAAACTGTGATCAGGGAGAACAGGTGCTACAATTTTCACAAAGTGAGTCATTTTAATTAGCCTATTGTTTGCAAAGTTTGTCCTCACTCCAGATACGAGGTCAGCTGGAATGGAGAAGCCTGTCCCTTCCTTACATTCTTCTAAACAATTGGTTCAATAACTTGTCAAACCTTGCACTAAAATTGGATCCCTCACACAGGTCCAATGACAGAGACTTCAAACTTCTAGCCTCACTCCTATAGTTGGACTCCAAACAACTTAAATCTGTGAAAAATTGTTCAACTATCTCGATTCTCCACTACTCTGGTCTCTAACTGCTTCAATTAAAGAAACAGATAAAAATGGTATTGAAGCCGCTCTGCAAATCTGTGTTAATTGTGCATCACATTTGCAGGCCCATGTGAGGGGTCCACCTCAAACTATCACCACCAGGTGTCTGCATTTCCATCCAAGTATGTGGACACCTGAAGCACCCTAGTCTTTTCTTTGGTCTTCACAACCTTGAAGTAATACTCGAACAGGTTCAACTAAAAAAACAACTCAACAAGTGAGGCTTCCCCTCAAAATTTACCTTAGTAGAGCCTCCAAATGAGCTAGCAAGCCAACCATTCATTCAAGAGTTAGTTGGCTAGGTCCCCATTCTTGTCTTCTGCTTTGGCAGTGAATCCACTTGGTCAATTCCTCCTTGCATTGGCAGTGCTGGTCTTCTTTAGCTTCTTTCCAAAGCAGCTCTTAATTTCTTTGTTCCAGTTGCAACCAGGTGCTCCAGAAACTTCCTGTGTGTCTCCAGCTTGTCTTTCTCCTGTTTAAAATGGATCTTCTAAAGTACCACCACTTCTTTCAAAGAGGCCTTGCATTACAGGAAGGTTAAACCAGATTCTGGCATACAAGAAAGTGAATTCCAAAGGCAACTGAACTGACATGCAACATGGAAAACGCCATAGGGTGTGCAGATATAGCAAGCATCTTCTCGCTTTCCTTAGCATTCAAACCTTCATGTGAAACTATTGACCAGCTAAGGTTTCTATTCAGTTGACCCTTTCCCAACTTCGGGAAAGAAGTTGTGCAACAGTAACAAGGTTACCTTCAGTATTGTGCTAACCAAGAGAATGTGGGTTACACAAGGAATCTTCCTTGTCCTCTCCCTGTTTTACAGCATCCAAGTGTGGCACATGTCCATCCTCTTTCAAGGACTTGCCTAATCTGTGAAACTTACCATATATCTCATCACTCTCCCCATGATCTCTACCTCCCATGATAAATTCAAACACCTCCTTCTCGACCTCTATCCAGGCCTTCCCAGGCTTTTTCCATGCACGTGCAAATCTCCTCATCCCTTGTAGTTTGTTAACATCCTCCCACATATGAGCATCCGCATACATGCATGACATGAGCATATAGTTGGTTGCATCTTCAGGATCCAACTGGACAACTTGTTCAAAGCAATGACGTCCAAGGTCTATGCTGCCATGTGTTCTGCAACTGGTCAGTAGAGACTTCCATGCAACAGCGTCTGGTGGCAATGGCATGATTTCAAAAAAGCGTTCAGCTTCCTCCAAGCACCCTGTGCGCCCAAAAAGATCAATCAAGCAGCTGTAGTGCTGAATGCTTGGTGTAATGCCATAATCCACTAGCATTACTTTGAAGTATCGTTGTGCTTCCTGTATTAGGCCGGCACGACTGCAGGCAGCAAGTATACTTGTGAAAACAACATCGTTTGGCTTCAATCCTTGACTGTCCATGTCTTCAAGGAAATGCAATACCAGTGTACAGCTGCCAACCTGGGCATATCCTGCCACTAATGCACCCCAGGAAACTATGTCTCGTTTTGACAGCTGAACAAATACACTGTGAGCCTCATCTGGCATCCCACATTTGGCATACAAGTCAACCAGGGAGTTTCCGACCTCCAAATCTGATTGAAGTCCACTTCTTATGATTTGCTCGTGTATCAACCACCCCTGAGCTAAGGCTGCTAGATTGATGCATGCTTTGAGAACACAAAGATATGTTACTTTGCTTGGTTTGGTACCCTCTTCTTGCATTTTCTCAAAATCTCTAAAAGCCAAAGCATCATATCCATGCTGAACATAACCTGTAATGAGGGCGCTCCATGACACTGCATCTCGCTTATGCAACCGACTGAGAACTATGTATGCCTCTTCTACGTTCCCGCATTTGGCATACATGTCAATAAGTGTATTTCCAACAGCCAAGTCTGTTTCAAGTCCAATTCTCACCACTTCTTCATGTATCAACCTTCCTGACCCTATGGCTCCTACATGACTACATGCTTTCAAGATGCATAAAAATGTTACTCTGTCTGGCTTTATGCCTTCAAGTTGCATCTTCTCAAAAAGTTCAAGAGCAGGAAGGCAATACCCATGCTGGATGTATCCTGTCATCAAGACACCCCATGACACAACATCCCGGTTCTGCAATTCTTTAAACAGTTTGTGTGCCTCCCTTAGAGCTCCACATTTGGCATTCATGTCAACAAGTATGCTCCCGATGATCGCATCTGATTCAAGCCCATTTCTGACAATCTGATGGTGCAGCAACCTGCTTCTGCACACATCAGAACCACTGCAAGCTTTCAGCAGGCTCAAAAGCATGACACGGTCCGGTTTTATATGGCATTGCTGCATTGCATCATACAAAGCAAAGGCAGTGTCACTGTCTCCGAGCTTGACATGAGCCGAGATGATTGCATTCCATGTGTATAAAGTAGGTTTGGAAACCCTGCAAAATGCTTGCTTTGCTTCTGGCAAGCTCTCACAGGAGGTGAAAAGGCGGATGAGGTGGTCTCCCCAAAAGGGGATGGAATCGAGTCCATTCTTTACAAAAAGATGATGCAGTTGTCTGCCTGCTGCATGGTCCTTCTTTACAGTACAGTCGTGTAGAAGAGACATAGCAGCGTCCCAACACATGGTAGACTCTAAATGGTCTGTAGTGTCAATGGCCATCACTGCTTCGTCTAGCTGCTGCGTTTTGCACATCTTTTTAATCTGTGGGACACGATTTAAGGTTTCACGGCGGCGAGTTCGCCATGCTTGCATCAAAGTAAGCCCTACAAGCTTTCAATCCATGTACAATTGTGTGTGTGTGTGTGAGAGAGAGGCGACGACGACGACGACGACGAGAGAGAGAGAGAGAGAGAGAGAGAGAGACGTTCGTTCCAAACACAGCGGTCCGGACAGTTGCCAGGCCTTTACAGATCTGGATGCTTCAAGTGCATGGTCTATCAAATTTGAGGCCTTTACACATCTGGATGCTTCAAGTGCATGGTCTATCAAATTTGAGGCTTTTTTGAAGCTAAGGTCAATAGATCTATGAACTAATTTTGACAACCTTCTCCACTATGAGCACACACAAATAAACAAGGCTTTCACAAGGTGAGAAGTCTACGCATCATCGTGTGATCTACAACGAGACCTTCATATGACCTATCACATGCCTATGACATCAAGGTATGTTTTGTTACATATAAATTTTTTTCCTTAAGTTGGCCTTCTCCTTCAATGCACTCTTGGCAATTTCTCATGTGTACACAAAGGTCCCCTCCTCCGCTTTAGGCTTTGCTAGAGGTATAGTTCATTTTTTCAAAATTGATTGAGTTTCTCCATAGTTGAGATTAGGTTCCTTAAGGGTTGGTTTTCCCTCTTAAATATTATCCTTTTTGGGGGGTAATATAGATTAAAGAGACTACCATCATTGTTATAATATTTTCTCACTAGTAAGTCTCTAGTTTCATTATTTCCAATAGTGTAATATGTTTGACTTCCTATGGCCTTAATCCCATGTACTTCAACTTTATGTTTTCTAGAGTTGTATAGTAAGGTAAAATCACCATCTTTGAGATCATTTGCCTTAGTTTGAAATCAAAGCAAGCCTTCCTTCTTGCCTTCTTAGTCATCATAGCATGGGCTACTTTTATCAAACTTCTCAAGATCTTTGAATGTTCAAGAGTTGGATCCGTCTTCATCCATTCTCTCCTTAACAATTATCCTCGTGCGTGGTATCATAAATACCATTGGCATTACTCGTTAGTTAAGTGAAATGGCCTGACAAGTGCTAGTGTTAAGAGGTATCATTAAAGCCTATAAACTTAAATAGAATTTGTGATCTCAATTTGATCTTTCTACATTTACAATCTTGGTGAGAATCATATTTAAACCTTATTTGTAGCTTAAGCTTGTCCATTTCCTTGAGAGTGGTAAGCTATTGATTTCCTATGAACCACCTTGAGTTTCGATACCAATTAATAAAAAGGGATCCTTCGCAACTTACCATTTCCATGAGACAACCAAACTTAACAATCACATTTTCATACAATAACATAATAGTTATTCTAGCATAATATAATCTAATTGTGCGGCTTGATCCTTCTCACTTGCTGAAGCAATTTGCATCCATAATCACATAACAAGCATGTGTGTCATTTGTTCTTTGGCTCACACATCCTATAGAAATTTTGCACCACATTTCAAAGGGTTTATTGTACTAATACCAAATACCAGCTTGAATGACACTCTTTTGAAACTAGACGGATGGCCTTTACTTTGCTATAGATCACATGATTTACGATAATCCCCTATGTCTTTTGTAAGAGGATATAACTTTATAAGAGGATAATCCCCTAAGTCTTAACTGATGTGATACAATGGATGGCAAAACCCCACACCCATGTGCTCTTGTGAAGGGATTTTTGATGGTTGATTAGGAGATACCAAGATAGAGGCTATATGTTAATAGAGACTAGGGAGTAAACTCATAGTGATGACTCCAGGTTGCGGGGTTCCCTTGTTGGTAGAAAAGACATTTGAGCCAAAATTCAATAGAAAAGACATTTGAGCACAATTGATATGAGGGTGGTCCCTTCCTCCATGGGGACCTTGGGAAATGTGCTTCGCGGTTGGTTTTCTGAGGTCCATAGTTGAAAAGTTTGTTAGTAAAGCTAGGTACTGCCATGTACCCAAAACAACGACAAGGATATAATTTAATTGCATAGGATGTGTACTCCATCGGGAATTCGATCCACCAATTGAGGGACAGATCGAATGGGTAGTAAACCTGCGTTCTATTATCTAAAATCGATTAAAGAAAAGAAAATGATGTTTGCTTTCTAGATTTTCGGTTTGTTTTGACATCAAGAAATAGAAGTGTGGAACTAGATGGTCCAATCGTTGATTTCTATAGGAGGAAATGGGAAAGGAAATTAATACTTTGATTTAGAGTCAGCAACAACCGATAGGATGCCCCTGGCTCTACAAGAGTTGGTGTGGAAATCATAGAGCAAATAGTGTCTATAAAAGCTACATATGTAGGGTGGTCATGACTAGATCATGTTGGTCTCCATGGTTGTAGAATTGATTTCATGGTCTAGGGTGTTAAACTAGATTATAAATAACTATTATGCAGTTGGCACACCTTTGCACCCATTTAGGCTCAACTTGGGCCCTATTTGGGTCTTAAAAACTTTGGACCGGGTGTTCAAGAGTAAACTCTATCCACCCCATTTGTCAAAAAATTTGAACAGGGTGTTCAAAAGTAAAGTCTATCCACCCCATTTGTCAAAAAATTTGGACAGGGTGTTCAAAAGTAAAGTCTATCTACTCCATCTATCAAAATTTTTGGACAAGGTATCCAAGAGTAGAAGTCTACCTACCCGGGTGTCCAAGAGTAAATTCTACCTACCCCATTTGTCAAAAACTTTGGACAAGGTGTCCAAGTGTCCAAGATTAAAGTCTACCTACCCTATTTGTTAAAAACTTTGAGCAGGGTGTCTAAGAGTAATTTCTACCCTACTCCATCTATGGAGCGTTATAGGATAATGGTTTAGTCTACTGTGCAGCCTATTATAATAGTATGCTAAGTCGTATCTAAGCCATCTCTACACCTTGTGACCTCCTAGGTTGTCATCCTATTATGACAATATGCTAAGTCGTATCTAAGCCATCTCTACACCTTGTGACCTCCTAGGTTGTCATCCTATGTGAAAACACAAATATCGAGCGTGCAACCATGGCTACTACTCGTAAAATGAGTTAGCCAATGCTCATCATAATATGAGGGTGGAGTATTGATATCCAACATCCTTGAAAAGGATGGACCATAATATTTAATCTTGCATGCTGTTGGAATTAGGGTTAGGGTTGCAACAATGCACACACACAAGATAGAGAAGCTTGAGAGCACACAAACTCACAGATTAGAATGAACAAATGTGTGGAATATACAAAAGATAAGTACACATCCCAAAATGAGTAGATAATAGGGTGTACATACGCACGAGGGGAAAAACCTCCTAGTGAGGGAAAAAGTGTCTCGGTGGTCCTAAGTGTGTTCACACACATCACTACCATATAATGCTACAAATCCCCCCTGGAGTGATGATGTGTTCACACACATCACTACCATATAATGCTACAAATCTCCCCTGGAGTGATGATGTGAACATGTACAGGGTATGGTCGATCAATCCTAAAAAGGCAATAAGCCCAAAGCTTTATGAAAAGCTTCAACTTTTCACAAGGAAGAGCCTTCGTGAATAAATTTGCCATGTTGTCATTTGTAGGCACATAGACCAAGATGATCTCTGCTGTATAGAGAGTCTTTCCCTAACATAGTGGTAGTGCACCTCAATGTGCTTAGTGCAAGCATGAAACACTGGGTTTCTTGCAATTGCTAATGCGCTCTGGCTATCAGTGAAAATCGTAGTGCTTGTCCAACACCCAAATCAGCCCCATAAGACATCTGAGCCACACACACTCAACTGTAGCTATAAAAGCTACCCTGTACTCAGCTTCACAGGCTGGAAGTAGCCACTGTAGGTTGCTTCTTGCTAAGCCATGATATATATAAATCACCAAGGTGAAAGCAAAACCCACTAGTGGACACTCGTGTGGTATAACATCGAGCCCAATTTGAATCACTGAAAGCATGCAACTATGACTCACCCCCCTTTAGATAAAATAATCTAGAATATTGAGTGTCTTGTAAATAGCAAAAAACCCACTTAACAACCTGCCAATGCTTTGTACGTGGGTTATGCATAAATCTGCTTAACTGTGAGACCGCATACTATATATCTGGCCTCGTGTTGCACACATAAAGAAGGGATCCAATAGCTTGCTAATACAAACTAGCATCAAAGAGTCTCCTGCATCTTGAAGACTAAGTCGAGTACGTGTCTCCATAGGTGTAGCCACAGGTTTACAGTCTTCAAGATTAAACCTCTTCAATAGCTTCTGTATATATTTAGACTGCAGCATAACAATGCCATCATTGCACTGCATAAACTGAATCCCCAAATAGTAATGTAAGGGCCCTAAATCTGACATCTCAAACGATGACTGCAAATCAACCTTAAAGGCTGAAATCTGATTTATATCAGGTCCTGTGAGCAGCATGTCATCAACGTATAAAACAATGACAAAAAATGTGTCCTTACTCCTCTTCACATAGAGGGTGCTCTCTGTTGGACTGTTGCAAAAATCATTTGCAACCAAGTATGCATGAATCTTCTCATACCGTACTCTAGGAGCATGCTTAAGGCCATAAAGAGCCTTTTTCAACCTGCATACTTTAGACTCTTCTCCTTTCACAGCAAAATCAAGAGGCTGCGATACATACACCTCCTCATGTAAATCACCATTCAAGAATGTAGTCTTAATGTCCAACTGATATACATTCCACCCATGATGTTCTACCAAAGAAATGAGACACTTAATGGTAGTCATACGAGATATGGGTATAAAGGTCTCATCATAATCAATGCCCTCTTGCTGGGCATACCCCTTTGCAATAAGTCTGGCCTTGTAGCGATCAATGCTACCATTTACTTTGGTTTTTAACTTGTAAACCCACTTAGTATCAATGGACTTCTTGCCACATGAGGTAGATCTGTCAAATACCAGGTGTCATTCTTGAGTATAAAGTTATACTCATCCTGCATAGCATGCATCCAATGATCATCATCATGTGCTTCCTCAAAGGAAATAGGTTCCTCCTCATTACATAAGTTGAAATGAGAACATGATCCACAGGAGAATAATCTGCATGATGAGAACCTGCATGAGTTCTGTTAGGTAAAGGAGCTGCTAACTTGCTATCCCTCAATGTATGCACAAGCCATTTTGGCATACGCCTAGATTCTTCTATGGCTACTCTCTCCTCATCCACTACATTCTCAATAATTGCCTCATCAAAAAGCTGATTTTGCGTTTGCAAAGGCTGAATTTCAACGCTTGAGCATTCAATTGATCTACATATGGCTGCCCTCCATTAAACAAAGGTTCCGTAAATCAAACATGTCTTGTGAGCATACATTATTCTGCTATTTTTTGCATGAAAGCATGGGCTGAACTGGGTTTTTGACAAAAACAGCATCTCTACTTATACCAAAATCCACTTTAAGGCGGCCGGCTGGTAGAGTCTATATACCTTGCTTTCTGAATTGTATCCCACAAATATGTATTTAACTACCTTATCATCAAGCTTACTACGTTGTCGCTCAGGTACAAGAGCATAAGCAAGATAACCAAAAACACACAAATGAGCCACAGAAGGCTTCGTGCCATTCCAAGCTTTAAGGAGTTTTAGATTGCAAGGCCTTGGTAGGACATTTGTTCAACACATAGTTTGCGCACATAGTTGCCTCTAACCAAAAACCATGAGGTAAATCTTGGGCTTTCACCATACATCGTGCCATCTCTATGAGAGACATGTTCTTTCTCTCAGCCACACCATTTTGCTGAGGTGTGTAGTATGGCACTGTACATTGATGCCTTATGCCTTTTTCAGCCAACTTTACATTCACATGCATTTTTAGCCATGGATACAAAGTGCCTAATGCACATAAAAACCTCTGACTTCTACTTTAATGGATACACCTAGCCATATCTGGAGTAATCATCAATAAAAGTGATGAAGTAGAGATATCCCCCAATAGATGGTGTCCTCATAGGACCACATACATCACTATGTATAAATTGTAATTTCTTAATAGCTCTCACAAATCCATCCTTTGAAAATGATGCCCGATGCATTTTACCAAGAATACACCCCCCGTATACATGTCTAACAGGGGCCTCAAGAGTTGGCAACTCAGACACCATATCATGCCTTTGAAGGCATAACAAATTGCCATAATTCAATGGCCAAATTGTGCATGCCATAATTCTACATCACTCATAGCACGAGTCATAGAGACTGAGCAAGCATCATGCTACAACTTCTCAAATACATCCATCTTGTATAGGCCATGAAACAAGGAACCTGAGGTAATGATAGAATAACTAGCATTTCTATCCTGAACTGTACATCTTTCATCCACAAATTTCACCATCAAGCATGGCAAGGTTAAGGCTACAGCAAGTTCTTCTTAATGCCTAGCATATATAAAACTTTAGAAAGAGTAAATGCGCCCCCATTTGCTAGCAGTGAGCACAACTCCTTTGATAGGATATGAGGAACCATTTGCACATGTGATTGTTCCTGCACTTGGGACAGATTCTAGAGATGAGAACAAATTTTTATGTGAAGTAATGTGCTTACTAGCACCACTGTCAAAGTACCAAGTATCCGATTCTGCCCACTCATTTATGTAGTGCCTTGGTTTCCTGCAATAGTGACACTTGCCCTTCTTTTTAGGCTTATCACCTTCTTTCTCTTCATCCTTACTTGAGGATTTTGATTTTGGCTTATAGCCACTATGCGAAGAAGCTTTACCTTTGCCTTTCTGACAACTGGGAAAACAAAAGCTTGGTCACACCAACTCACATAACAGATTTGTTTTGCCTAGACTACTCTTCTTGCAAGAGTACTGAAACTAGCTCATCAAATGTAAGGGCATTTGGACTTCCCTTCATTATGAGTCTAAGGGTAGAGGTAGAGCTGTGGGCACCAATGTACTATTAGGATATATCTCATCCACACTAGCGAGCTACTCCTTAAAATTTTTGATCGTGGTCAAGAAGCTGTCCATTGAGTCTCCCTCATTCATGTACTCAGACTCCAATTGTTTGCGGAGATATGCAACACGTGCTTCATTGCGCACCTGGTATAATGCAGCAAGTGCATCCCATGCCTGTTTTGAAGTCTTACACATGACCGAATATGAGGAATAATGCTTCACTTCACAAAAAGTGCAAGCAATGCTTGTGCCTGTGCATATCTTCCATCCCATCTCGTTTGAGCAACAGTGGGAGGTATTGGTGGTGCATGTGGACGAGCCACATCTGTATCAGATTCTACTTCAAATGTACTTACAGTACCTAGTTGCACTAGTAGTTGTGAAACAAGATGAGTTTCACTACCACTGACCACATTCCAAAGGCCTTTAGCAACTAGTACATGCCTCATCATATAGGACCACAATGGGTAGTTAGTCCCATCAAGTTTTTCCTTAGTAGCCAACATGTTGAATACATCACTACTGCCAGCCATAACTGTCTACCAAATGCAAAATCTTTCAACACATTGTAGGTACTCAGTATTCACTGAATGTAATCTCGGATGGTACTGAATCACTTGTAAAGTGTATCAAAAATAACATAGAGTAGATAATAGAGTGTTACTGGTTGGAGAACTTATGATGGTCAATGTTGTTGAAGACACTGTAGATGCTATTACACACTAAATCTTTGCCGCTGCACAACCCAAATACCCAAAATTGAGCAAAACTAATCCAAAATGACACCTCTCCAGAGAGTCACAGAAACCTCGCGGTGCCTGAAATACGCCTGAATTGCGCTGCGGACACCGAAAACTTTGTATACGAATTATACATCACACTACAGTATATACCTTCTTCTCCTCTAAGAGGGTATCTCAATTGGAGACAGAAAAACAGGATCGTGAGAGGAGGGAGGCAGACTACTAGATAAAGTGTCAAGGAAGCTAGCTCTAATACCAATTTTTGGAATTAGGGTTAGGGTTGTAGCAATGCACACACATCATGTCTTTTTCTATCTTTGCTTATAAGCTTCTAATGTGTTTAGCATACAAGAGTATGAGTATTGAATTAACAAAACATGTTTTATCACCTTGATACAAATTATGCAATGATTTTTTCATAATTAAGGTCCCCAAGGCTCTTTTTTGCATTTATCAAAGCATGAAAGGTGATGCATGTGTAGCATTATATGGTAGTGATGTGTGTGAACACACTTAGGACCGTCGGGGTACTTTTTCCCTCACTAGGAGGTTTTTTTCCCCGTTCGTAAACCCTCTTATCTACTCATTTTGGGGTGTGTACTTATCTTTTGTATTTGGCACACATTTGTTCATTCTAATCTAGTGAGTTTGTGTGCTCTCAAGCTTCTCTATCTTGTGTGTGTGCATTGTTACAACCCTAACCCTAATTTTAAAAATTGGTATTAGAGCTAGCTTCCTTGACACTTTATCTAGTAGTTTGCCTCCCTCCTCACTCACGACCCTATTTTTCTCTCTCCGATTGAGATACCTTCGTAGGAGAAGAAGGTATATACTGTAGTGTGATGTATAATTCGTATACAAAGTTTTCGGGGTTCGTAGCGCAATTCGGGCGTGTTTCAAGCACCGCGAGGTTTTTGCAGATGCTCTGGAGAGGTGTCATTTTGGATTGGTTCCGCTCAATTTTGGGTATTTGGGTTGCGCAGCAGCGGTAAAGATTTGGTGTGCAACAGCATTTACAGTGTCTTCAACAACATCAACCATCATAAGTTCGCCAGTAACACTCTATTCTCTACTCTGTGTTATTTTTCATACACTTTGCAAGTGATTTAGTTAGTTGGCAACCATCCGGGGTTTCATTCAGTGAATACTGAGTACTTGTAGTGTGTTCACACACATCACTACCATATAATGCTACACATGCATCACCTTTCATGCTTTGATAAATGCAAAAAAGAGCCTTGGGGACCTTAATTATGAAAAAATCATTGCATAATTTGTATCAAGGTGAAAAAACATGTTTTGTTGATTCGATACACATACTCTTGTATGCTAAACACATTAGAAGCTTATAAGCAAAGATAGAAAAAGACATGATGCTCACAAATATTAAAGCAGCAATGGAATATATTGGCGAAAATGTACCATAGGAAGATTTTTTTTTAAAAAGCTCTTTAAAAAATCAGAGATAAAAGCAAATGGGATGATAAAGTTGAATCTTGGAGTTGCAAACTCTTATCAAAAGACCAAGACGTAAAATAAATAATAGAGAAAAATAAGTTTTTAAAAAGATAGAATACAAGAGTAGTGAAGAGAGAACTAAAACTAAAAAATAATACAAGAATAGTGAAGAGAGAACTAAAACTCAAAAATAATAGAGAATTTAATACATATTGCAGAAGATAGAATACAAGAGTAGTGAAGAGAGAAACGAAACTAAAAAATAATACAAGAGTAGTGAAGAGAATTAAAACCCAAAAATCTAACTAGATACAAAAGGGACTTGGCTAAAAAAAGTTGGTAATTTTTAAAGTTGATAACATGATCCAAATAATGACTTATAAATAGCAATCTACCCTTTCCAAAAGGGGGAAAGTATAGATCTAAAAGGAGGGAAAAGAAAGATCCCACACACTTCAATCTCCAACACCAAGACAACAATCAATAACTAACAAAATATCAAATGTATCAAACACCAAGACAACAATGACTAACAACAAAATATCCAATGTATGATAAAAAGCACTTGGTTAGAAGCTACATTAGTTTGCCACCATAATATTTCCAAGAGAGGAGATATAAAACATAGGATAATCTAGGGTATGTAACACATGGATAGATAGAGACATGGCTATAAATTTCTAGATAAAGTAGGATGAAAAACACTTTAAGAGATTGAGACTCAAGCTCCAGATATGAGTGTTCCACACTTTCATTTAGTTTTTTAGCTCCAAATTTTAAAGAAAATCGTTCAAAACTTTGAGATTGTAGTTTCTTGATTTGTTAAGGAAATGTTTGTGAATAGCTCTGTCTCTCATACACACAAACACAGATAGAAACATGATTTAAATATTTACTATTTGTTAGGAATGTAGATTTATAACCATATGTTTAGGCTTGCCTTTTGTTGAGGCATGGAGCAATCACCTCAAGTAAGTCTACTAAGATTTATACTTTCCAAAATCAACAAGTACATCCACTAAACCTTATATTAGTATTTTGGGAAAAAAAATATGAGATTGTAAAGGAAATTAAAATGAGGAGGAGGAGAAGCCTAAGAAACATGCATGTGGATTCTTATTCTTTGTTATCATTCATGGGAGGAAGAAGAATAAGAAGAAGAAATGGCTTCTTGTTCTTCAACCAAGAGGTGTATAAGAACAAGAAGAGGAGGCAAAAGAAGGGTCCTACTTTTACTTCAAATGTAGCTAGTAATGACTACAACTTCTGTTTGCCTTCAAATAGAATGGTTTTTTGGAAGGAGGTGGAGCCAAGGGGGCGGAGAGAGAGCCTAGGCTATATTATCACCCATTCCCCTTAAAGTTGAATATTACTAGCTCTTACGTCTAACTCTCAAAAAGTCTAAGATTAGTCTTGTTTCTCTTTCTAAACTCAAGACCATTTTTATAAGGTTGATAAATCTTTAAACTTGGGGAATGGTAACAATCCCATTAATTTGCGAATCCAAAATTTGGGAATGTTTAAGACCATTTTAATAAAGCTTAATACTTTGTGACCGTCAAAATGGAATTACATTTGAGAATCTTATATTTCATTACTTTGGAAATATTTTAATAATAGTATATTTCTTTTGATTGTAAATTCAAGAATCCTATGTTATAGAAATTTAGCTCTTAGTTATTAAATTGGTAATATCTTTAAACTTGGGGAATGGTAACAATCCCATTAAATTTGTGAATCCAAATTTTAATTAATTTTGGGAATGTTTAAGACCATTTTAATAAATTTAGGAAAATATTAATACTTTTCAAATGTCGAAATGGTATTAAATTTGAGAATCTTATATTTCACTACTTTGGGAATATTTTAATAATCATATATTTCTTTTTAATTTTAAATTCTAGAATCCTATATTTTTAAAATTTAGCTCTTAAGTGTTATTAAATTGGTTAAACAAATTTTATTTATTGAATTAGGTAAAGTGTTTCAACTTTTTATATGTTGTTAAATATATTTGATTATGGTGTTTGTTTGCAAACACCATAATCAAAAGTTATGAATCTTTGATTATGGTGTTTGCAAACACCTTTCTCAAAAGTTATAAATATTTGATTATGGTGTTTGTTTTAAACTCCAATATGAATCTTTGATTATGGGGTTTGCAAAAACTTTTCTCAAAAGTTATGAATCTTTAATTATGGTGTTTATTAAAAGTCCAATAGAGTTGTCACCTTATCAATTAGGAAATTTAAAAATGAGAGTGAGAGAGAGAAAGAATCCATTGATCTAGGCATATGTCTAACATGGAGCATTTTGTTTGCTAATAGCTCTCGTTCGTCACACTCTCGTTCGTTCGTTCGTTCGTCACACTCTCGTTTGTTTGTTCGTTCGCCACACTCTCGTTCGTTCGCTAATCACTCTCGTTCATCACCCTCAAAATTTACTACTTTATATGGATAAATCCGTAACACCACCCCTTCTCTTATGCACACTTTACTATCTTTTAACCACATTAGCACCCTTTTTTGTCTCAAAATATCCCTTATTACAATCCTACCACATGTAACCATCTCCATTCCTTATTATATCCCTTAATTGTGTGAATGCTAAGGTTGAATGGTAAGGTTGATTAAAAGGCTTAGACTATCTTAATCCTCTCTTACATCATTGATGTTACTTCCCACCACATCCCCAAGGTCCTACAAAATCGATTTCCCATTTCTCAAATGGTGAACCACAGTGGTTGTTGGACCCGTGAGGATAGGTTTCAATGGCTATTGAACCATGATAGATGTTAATGGCATCCTATGGCATCCTATCCGAACCCCTTTATAAATTCAACTGTTGGAATTAGGGTTGCAGGAATGCACACACAACTTCAAGAAGATGAGGAAGCTTGAGCACAACACAGTAGTGTATTATGAGTGCCAAAAATGAAAGATAACAAGCCCTAGAAGATAATGGGCGTATATACAATGCACGGGGGAAAAAACCTCCTAGTGAGGGAAAAAGTGCCCCGGCGGTCCTAAGTGTGTTCACACACATCACTACTATAATATGGTAACAAATCCCCCCTGGAGTGATGCGGTGAACAAGAGCTAGCACTCATGTATAGGGAAGTGTCTAGCTATGTGAACGAATCCACAAAAGGGAGTAAGCCCAAAGCTTTGCGAAAAGCTTCGAACTTCTCACGAGGCAGAGCCTTTATGAAAAGGTCTGCAAGGTTATCCTATGTTGGCACATAAGCCAAACTGATCTCTCCTGCAGAGAGTCTCTCCCTGACATAATGGTAGTGCACCTCAATGTGCTTCGTACGAGCATGGAACACTGGGTTCCGCGCAACTGCCAATGCACTCTGACTGTCAGTGAAGATGGTGGTGGCAGATGGCTGCCCAACACCCAAATCAGCCATAAGGCGTCTGAGCCACACACACTCAACCGTAGCTGTGAAAGCTGCCCTGTACTCAGCTTCACAACTAGAAGTGGCCACAGTAGGCTGCTTCTTGCTCAACCATGATATGCATGAGCTTCCAAGCATGAAGCAAAAACCACTCGTGGACACGCGTGTGTCATAACAACCAGCCCAGTCAGAATCTGAAAAAACATGTAAATCTGGCGGCAATGATCCCCCCTTGGGATAAAACAACCCAAGATGCCGAGTACCACTCAAATAGCGAAAGATACGCTTCACTGCCTGCCAATGCTTAATGCCTGGGCTATGCATAAATCTGCTCACCTGTGAGACTGCAAACTGAATGTCTGGCCTCGTAATGCATACATAAATGAGGCAACCAACAGCTGTCTGATAGAGTGTGACATCAAAGTGATCTCCAGCATCATGAAGACTCAACTTCAAACCTGTCTCCATTGGAGTAGCAATAGGCTTGCAGTCTTCAAGGCCAAATCTCCGCAACAATGTTTCAATATACTTTGTCTGACACAAAGCAATACCTCCATCACACTGCTTAAATTGTATCCCCAAATAATGATGCAAATGCCCCAAATCTGACATCTCAAAAGAGGCATTCAAATCAGCCTTAAAATCAGCAATATGACTCTCATTTGGTCCTGTGAGCAGCATGTCATCGACATAGAGAGCAATGATTAGATGTACACCATCCACACGTTTAACATACAAAGTGCTTTCTGTTGGACTATTCTGAAACCCATGTGCAGTCAAATATGCATGTATTTTTTCATACCAAGCTCGTGGAGCTTGCTTTAAACCATATAAAGCCTTTTTTAACCTGCACACTTTGTTTTCCTGCCCTCTTTGAACAAAACCACGAGGCTGCGATACATACACCTCCTCATGCAAATCTCCATTTAAGAACGCAGTCTTTATGTCCAACTGATGTACATTCCAACCATTATGAGCTGCTAATGCACAGATGCTACGAACAGTGGTCATACGACATGTGGGAGCAAAAGTCTCATCAAAATCAATGCCCTTCTCTTGAGCATAACCTTTTGCAACAAGCCTAGCCTTATGGCGATCCACTGTGCCATCAGGCTTACGCTTCAATTTATATACCCACTTAGTGCCAATGGCCTTCTTGCCAGGGGGCAAGTCACATAAAGACCATGTACTATTCTTCATAATAGCATCGTATTCTGCTTGCATAGCAGCCATCCAATTTTCTGAACTTTGTGCCTCATCAAATGAAACAGGCTCACTTTCATCGCACATACTAGAAACAGCCAATGCATAACAATCTGACGCATAAGAGGCACCATGAGAGCCAGAACGAGTGCGACTAGACAAAGGGGCATCCAACTTGCTGTCACGCAAAGTCTGCACCAGCCATCTAGGCATGTTCCTAGAGCCCTCAATCTCTTGTCTCTCATCCTCAAGTGCATCATGCACATCTGCATCAGATATAGGCTGATCTGTGCCATCATTTAAAACCTGCATAGGCTGAAAAACTGCCTCATGAGGTATTGCACTTGACTGTGCACCACTGAAAAGAGGCAACAATGTATCATAGACATCACGTGAGCTGATATCTGTCTCCTTAGTACATGAAACCAAGGGCTGAACTGCATCTTCCACAAATACAACATCACGGCTAACCAAAATGCGCTTTGTCTGTGGATGATACAAATGATAGCCTTTGCTCTCAGCACTATATCCAACAAAAATACATTTGACAGCTTTGTCATCCAATTTTCTGCGATGTTGCACAGGCACTAATGCATATGCCAGGCAACCAAAAACACGTAAATGGCCAACAGATGGCTTGCGGCTATGCCAAGCCTCATATGGAGTGACAACCTGTAATGCTTTGGTGGGACACCTGTTTAGTACATAAGTGGCACACATGACAGCCTCAAGCCAAAAACCATGTGGTAGACTTTGACTCTTAACCATACATCTTGCCATTTCCATGAGAGACCTGTTTTTTCTCTCAGCCACACCATTTTGCTGTGGTGTATACGGCACTGTACATTGGTGTTTTATCCCACGCTCAGCCAGAAATGCATTAAATTCTGAAGACATATACTCCCCCCCTCGATCTGAACGGAGGGTGCCCATCTTACTTTCTGACACATTTTCAGCCATAACCAAAAACTGTTTGAAGCACAAAAACACTTCGGACTTTGCCTTCAAAGGATATACCCATGCATGCCTGGTAAAATCATCAATGAAAGTCACGAAGTAAAGGTAGTTTCCAAATGATGGAGTTTGCATGGGACCACAAACATCACTGTGAACAAGCTACAATCTGCGTTCAGCTCTCACTGATCCATCTTTGGGAAAGGAAGCACGCTGCATTTTACCCAATATGCAGCCCTCACAAACATGCTTGACAGGTGCCTCAAGCTTAGGCAAAGAAGACACCATTTCAGATTTCTGCAGGCGCAGCAAACTTGCAAAATTCAGATGACCAAAACGTGCATGCCACAGTTTTGCATCTGAAATAGCCTGCGTATCCATAATAGCACATGCTGAATCCTCTACACATTTGCCATCCATATTGAGCTTATACAGCCCTCGACATAGTGAACCAGATGCTACAATGATGTCACCACAAGAGAGATCATGAACAGTACATCTGTCATCCACAAATTTTACAACCAAACCTGTTTTGGCAAATGCGGAGACTGACAGCAGATTCTTTTTGATCCCTGGCACATACAATGCATCAAAAAGTGTAAAGGTGTTGCCATTTGCAACATTCAGCACAATCTGTCCAACTCCTTCAACGGGATAAGAGGAGTTATTGGCACAAGTGACAGTATTCCCTGTGGGAGCAGACTCAAGGAAAGTGAATAAACTGCGCTGCGAGGTGATATGCTTAGTGGCACCACTGTCAAAGTACCATACACTGAATCTACTGCAGACATACATGTGTCATGCAAAGATGGGTCATAACTGCACTGCGCATTGAATGCCCATTCTGTATCTAGCACAACATTAGCAGATTCATTGTTAGAAGGAGAGGCATCTGCAACAGCCATACCAGCCTCTTTCTTCTTAGCCTCTTTCGCAGCCAGCTTAGGACACGCTTTGATGACATGATCATTTCCCTTACAGTACTTGCAAAATGTCTTCTGTTTGTCACCCTTCTTCTCATCTTTGTCTTCCTTCTTTGGTTGCGCAGCATTTGCAGATTTCTGCTTACTAGAAGAAAAGCCAGCTTTACCTTTCCCGCTTCTCTGACTAGCAACGAAAGCTTGATCTGCGACACGCATAATATTCCTGTTTTGCCTTGACTGGTCTTCTTGCAGCAAAACAGAAACTAACTCCTCAAATGATAAGGCATTGGGATTGCCTTTCATCATCAAGCGAAGAGTGGAAGCAAAACCCTGATAAGAATCTGGTAGACCATTCAAAACAGTCTGCACAAGTGAACTGTCTGACAGGATTTCATCTACAGAAATGAGCTGCTCTTTGAAATCCTTGATCTTTGTCAAAAAGCTATCCATAGAATCACCTTCGTTCATATGCTCACTCTCCAACTGTTTTCGGAGATAAGCAACACGAGCCTCATTTCTTGCCTGATACAATGTGGCAAGTACATCCCAAGCATCCTTAGAAGTCCTGCAGGAGCGAATATGTGGGATAATGGTACGTTTGACAGACAGCGCAATCAAGGCATGAGCCTGCGCATCTCTACCATCCCAACGAATCTGCTCTGCTGAAAGTGGTGGTTCTCGAACAGCTGCTACAGCACTTGTGCCTGCACCATCATCAACAGTACCTGTTTCTGATGTGTTTGCAGCATTCCCAGCCACAATAGGACGTGCATCAATACCCTGCACAATGTTCCATAACCCCTTTGCTACCAATACATGTCGCATCATATATGCCCACAATGGATAGTTGGTGCCATCCAACTTATCCTCAGCAGCCAACATGCGGAATACATCATTGTTGTCAGCCATGGCCAATGACTGTACTACTAGATGTAAATGCTGTCTGTAAGAGGTAAACCTGTATAAAATCGACCTGTGCTATGTAGCACAGCCCAAAACAGACGAATGGGCACCTGTCCTGCAGATTTTAATCTTGACAGAAAATCTGCACAGTAGGACGATTTTGCCTGCGCAGTACTTGGAATGCAAAAACGGAGGGCGAAATGACTTCAGATCAAAATTCTGAAACGAACGAGCCCTATGGGCTCACCCACGGCATATACTAACCTGCAGACGCTCGTGAAACCTCGTCGCAATCGGAGGAGATGAAGCGGCAGGTGCCGGTGATGCTGCCCGAGAGGAGGAAGCCTGCTCTGATACCAATTGTTGGAATTAGGGTTGCAGGAATGCACACACAACTTCAAGAAGATGAGGAAGCTTGAGCACAACACAGTAGTGTATTATGAGTGCCAAAAATGAAAGATAACAAGCCCTAGAAGATAATGGGCGTATATACAATGCACGAGGGAAAAAACCTCCTAGTGAGGGAAAAAGTGCCCCGGCGGTCCTAAGTGTGTTCACACACATCACTACTATAATATGGTAACATCAACAACATATGTTAGAAAGTTTGGTTGATTGGGGTCGCCTAAGATACCATTGTACTATGATGGTAGTTGGTATTTTGGGTGATACCATAATAATTCTAACTTACTAGTGTTATCAGTATATATGCATTTGGGGCCATACCATAATAATTCTAACTTGCTAGTGTTATCAGTATATATGCATTTGGGGCCATGCCATATTGGTATTACAAGTGACCATTGTGTTAAATATTGAGCTAATGTATTATATGCTATGTATGTTTGTGCTTATTTTACATTGTCATGTCGAGATTGATTATGTGGATTCTAATTAAAATTTTTAATTGACATGGTTGACATTGGCGAGATAGGTGTTTAAGAAGTGTGATGGTGATGAGTGAGGTGTGCTGCATTGATGATGTGGTTTGTTGTACATAGTGTGTGAACCCCATTTTCACGGTGTCAAACAAAGTATTATCTTTAAGTTGGCCGTGTGCGACTCTAAGTCATTGGTTTGGTTTCTTGCTTTATTTTGGCTTTATCTAGTTGTTGCATTTATAGAGGGATGCTTATATCACATCTATACATTTATAGAGGGATGCTTATATCACATCTATACACCATGTGTGTACTGGCTTATATTTATTTTCAAGTGCTAAAGCAAGTATGCGGCACATATGTTGCTTTTATAAATGCAAAGGTCGAATTTTAGACGTTTAAGCTATTATTGCTCTAACAATCAAATTTGAAATATAATATTTAAATACCCACATGAGCGAGAGGGATCTACTCACCATGGGGGAGGGGGGGAGATTGTACCCAATGCCTAGTCTTGTGATTTTATTATGTGTACTCAAGCTTTAATCTTTGATGTTTTTAATCTTTGAAGTAAATTAGGAAGTTTAATGATATTTTCCCACTCGTTTGTTTTAGTCATTATCAGACTTGATTGTATGCTCATGGGGAAGAGGAAATATTGCTTGTCTATCGTAAAATGATATCTTTAGTATGTGGATAGTGGTAAGACTCCAAATAATATCTTTAGTATGTGGATAGTGGATAGTGGTAAGACTCCAAATGATATCTTTAGTATGTGGATAGTGGTAAGACTCCAAATGCCTTGAGATCCTACTTTAAAGAGCTTCACACTCTAGCAAGATGGCTATGCATGCTAAGGAACCAACTATTCACATCTCAAGAAGAAAGTATATAAACATTACGACATGGTGGTGATGAAAGTGTTTCAATTGCTCCTGTAAACTATAGCCCAAAACCCGCATGATCTAATGAACATGCAATTTCTAGAGAGAAAAGAATTGGATGAAACTTGAGTAGTAAGATTACAAGGGGATATATTAGCTGCAGCAACAATGTTTCATCTCATTTCTGTCGCTTCCCAAAATCCATCATAGAGAGGGGAGCTTCTCAGCCCAATAATAGAGCTTGCGCTTAGAAAAGCAAGAAAAAGTGTTTCCTATCCATCACGGAGGAAGCTTTCCTACGTGTAGAAGTGTAGCCATATTTGGTAGTAATATGTGTGAACACACTAGGACCAGCCGGGGTACTTTTTCCCTCTTTAGGAGGTTTTTTCCCATGTGCTAGTATGAGGCTAGTATACACCCATCTTGGGGTATACTTATCATCTTTGTACATCACACATTCATTATCTATCTATCATCTCATTGTGTGCTCCCTTGAGCTTCTCCACTGTGTGTGTGTGTGTGTGTGCACGCGCGTGCGCATTCCTACAACCCTATTTCTAACATTTGATATCAGAGCATACACTCATCGACCATGTGCTCTGCCTACCCTTCACTCCGAGTCGCTTGTCTTCTTGAATCGGATCAAGGAGCACTTTTGGGAGAAGAAAGAGGACGTGGAAGTGTGGAGTACTTTGTATTGAAGTTTTTCGATCAAATTTTTTATTTTTCGAGTGCATTTTGGGGGCCATTTGCACAGTTTTTGATTTTCTATATAGACATCTTTGGGGACTAGATTTGCACTATTCTTCATCGGATTCTGGAGTAGTATTGTTAGATCTACTACAGGCAGGTGTGTAGATACACAAGAAAGCATCATCAGACACTCACCACATCGGATCTTGTCTACGAGATATACTTTAATGACATCAATCACTACATCGGATTCTGCATCGGATTCTGGAGTAGTATTGTCAGATCTACTAAAGACAGGTGTGTAGATACACAAGAAAGCATCATGAGGGAATCACCACACCGGATCTTGTCTACGAGCTATACTTTACCGTTCACTATATCTTACGAGCGAAATTTCTACTCACTTTACTTTGCATTTCTTTCATACACCTTAAAAGTCTCCATTGTAAGTGGACTTATTAGTAGTAGCCACCTTGGTTACACCAAAGGACCACTTAGTGTAGGTTGTGTGATTACTTGCTTGGGTATTATCAGAAATGGCAGACAATGATGTATTTCGGATGTTATCCATGTTAAGTAGGATAAGCTTGATGGGACCAACTACCCATTATGGTCCTATATGATGCAACATGTATTAGTAGCCAAAGTGCTATGGAATGTTGTGATTAGCACTGGGAAACGTCTTGCTTTCTTCGATGAACATGATGCAAAAAGCACATCTGCGAACACGGACTTAGTTTCATATGGGGCATTACCACAAGATAGCATATCTCCTACGCAGGAGCAAACAAAGTGGGATGAAAGAGATGCGCATGTACATGCATTGCTTGCTTTGTTAGTTAGGAGGAGTATCATTCCTCACATTTGGTTATGTAAGATTGCTAAACATGCTTGGGAGATGCACTTGCATCATTGTACCAGGTACATAATGAAGCAAGTGTTGCTTATCTATGTAAGTAATTAGAGTCAAAGTATATGAATGAGGGAGACTCCATGGACAATTTACTTACAAAAATCAAGGATTTTAAGGAGCAGTTGGCCAATGTTGATGAAGTATATCCTGACAGTTCATTGGTGCCTACTGTCTTGAATGCGTTGTCGCAGATTTTCTTCTACCATCAGACTCATGATGAAAGGCAATCCAAATGCCTTGAAGTTTAATGAGTTGGTTTTTGTGCTCTTGCGAGAAGAATAATCTAGGCACAACAAATCTATCATACGTATAGGAGATCAGGCTTTTGCTACTACCAGGAAACAAAGAGGCAAAGGTAAATCCTTTCCTCAAGGTAGTTATAAGCCGAAATTAGAGTCATCACAAGAAAGCCTGTAGAGCAAAAGCCAAAGAAAAAAGGGCAAATGCAACTATTGCAGGAAACCTATTCACTACAATAATGAGTGTAGGAAGCGAGAAGAAGAAAAATAAAGACTCACATATGGCCAATGCGTCAACATCTAATGCAAAAAACAAAGAATTTGTAAACTATGCACATGATGATTGGGCTTTCATTGTGCAATGCAGTTTTGACCCTTCGCACATAAGGATGTATGTATGGCAGTTATAGATGTACATGCCTAGTATTTGATGTCGAGAGTGGAGAGTTGACGAGAGAGTAGGAGACGAGAGTCAACAATGTGTGGGTGTGAAGAATGGATAATGGGCACACCACAACCCATGAGTTTTATTCATGTGTTAGAATTAGGGTGGAACCGGTTCAACGAACTGGTTTCACATTGTATACAAACTACAAATGTTACATAGGGCCTTTACACCCCAACAGCCTCCCACTTAAAGGCAATATGCCCGTAGGAGAGTGAGAAAAAAAAGCAAGTATACAATGATATACAAGACCAACACAAATCTGTAAATGGCCTCATCCAACACCCATGAGTGATCTGCAGTGTGCAAACCGCTCGGCATGTAAACTCTTCGTCAAAAGATCTGCAGGATTATCATCCGTGTGAATCTTGACAAGCTGAAGCAACTTGTTATCAATCACCTCACGGATAAAGTGGTACTTCACATCAATATGCTTCGTCTTTGCATGGAAAACAGGATTTCGTGCCAGCTGGATGGCACTCTGACTATCACAATGCAAGAACGGAACATCACCAGGGAATCCGAAATCTGCCACAAGTCGAGCAAGCCATAAGGCCTCCTTGCAAGCCTCAGCAGCTGCAACATACTCTGCCTCAGTGGTAGACAAGGCAATGCATCCCTGTACACGAGATATCCATGAAATTGCACCACCTGTAAAAGTGAAAACATAACCGGTAGTAGACTTCCGGTTATCTGGATGACCTGCATAGTCTGAGTCTGTGTACCCATGAACAATGGCATCATGCTTACCAAAGCAAATGCACATCTCCTTTGTACCCTTCAGGTATCTCATGACACCTTTCACTGCATCCCAATGTTTCTTCCCAGGGTTTGCCATATATCTGCTAATGACTCCCACTGCAAAGGCAATGTCGAGCCGTGTAGCAACCATGGCATACATGAGACTACCGCAAGCTGAAGCATAAGGTATCTTGGCCATCTCTGCCCTCTCAAAATCACTCTGCGGGCTGTCCTTAGCATTGAGTTTCACGTGTGGAGGCAACGGAGTAGAAATAGTCTTTCCCCCCTCCATATGAAACCTATGCAAGACCTTGCCAATGTATTCCTCTTGAGACAAATAAAGCAAATGCTGATTTCTGTCCCGAGTGATACACATACCTAAAATGTGGCTGGCATGTCCCAAATCCTTCATGTCGAAGGTCTGATGCAAACCCTTTTTCAAGACATCAATATCCTTGAGAGATTTACCGGCAATAAGCATATCATCAACATATAAAATGAGAATTAGCAAACTACCATCTGATACCCTCTTGGTGTACAAGCAGTGATCTGTGTCACTTCGCCTAAAGCCTTGGGATTTCATGAAAGCATCAAATTTATGATACCATTCCCTTGGTGCCTGTTTCAAACCATAAAGGCTCTTCTTGAGCTTACACACAAGATCCTCTTTCCCCTTTACTGCAAAACCCTCAGGCTGCTGCATGTATATCTCCTCATGGAGATCACCGTGAAGAAAAGCAGTCTTCACGTACATCTGGAAATTCCATGTTCTCATGTGCAACCAAGGCTAAGACAGTCCTCAAGGTAGTCATCTTAACCACAGGAGAAAAGATCTCATCAAAGTCAACACCATATTCCTGCTTAAAGCCTTTGGCAACCAGTCTGGCTTTATACCTCGGCCTAGCATTTGGTATCTCTTTGAGCCTGTAAACCCATTTGCATGGCAATACTTTTTTACCATTAGGCATTGGCACCAAATCCCAAGTTCCATTTTTCTTCAGAGAATCCATCTCTGACTTCATGGCAAGCTCCCACTTGAGCTTATCATGCCTCTGCATTGCTTCCTTGAAGCATGAAGGTTCACCACTATCCGTAAGCATGACATAATCAGCCCCTGGGGGGACAAACCTATCAGGTGGTCTTGTGATCCTAGTGGACCTCCGAACCCTATGTTCTTGACCTCCTGCTGGCTGTTCAGCCTGCATATCATCATCATTTGGCATGTGTCCTTCAAGGTACGGTTGTAAGATAATGTCAGGAAGCTCCTCAAGCGGTGGCATAACATTTGGGAAATTGTTTCCCTCTTCCTGCTGGTCATCAAGACCATCATTTACAGTATGATTGGGCTGATTTTGGGGCTGTTCTTGCTGCGGTACAGCCCTCTCGTTTTCCTGTCCAGGATGTGCATCTTCATCATATACAACCCTTCTGCCTTCTGGAGCATTCATGGGCTGTTTGTGCATGCTATTTTCATCAAAGATCACATCATTGCTGCGTATGACTTTCCTTTGTGCGGGATCCCAAAGTCTATATCCCATCTCCCCATCATCACCATATCCTAGGAATACACACTTATGAGACTTAGGCTCGAGTTTGTTGCGCAAATCCTTGCGGATATGTACGTACGCTACGCAACCAAAGACTCGCAGATGCTTATAAGAAGGAGGCTTTCCACTCCATATCTCTTCTGGCACCTTATTATCCAGCCTCTTATTAGGCGATCTGTTGATGAGGTGAATGGCCGTTTGCATGGCCTCTGCCCAAAATCCATGGGATAGTGCAGCATGTGACAACATTGACCGAACCTTTTCCTGAATGGTTCGATTCATACGCTCTGCAGTTCCATTTTGAGGTGGGTTATAAGGAGCAGTGATCTCTCTTTTAATACCCTTGGAGTCATAAAATGCATCAAACTCCTTCGACACGTACTCCCCTCCATTGTCAGAATGCAGGCATTTGAGTGTCTTACCCGTTTGGTTCTCAACCAAGGCAAGCCACTTCTTAAATTTGGTGAAGGTATCACTCTTCGAACGAAGAGGACTGGCCCACACTTTACGTGTGGCATCATCAATGAATATAACAAAATACTTTGCCCCCCCAAGTGATAGATTTGGCATTTCACATGTGTCTGTATGCACAAGCTCTAACTGTGAGCTTTTCTTACCCAAACCCCTCTTATGAGGACACATATTCTGTTTACCATAAATGCAGTGCTCACAATTTTTCAAATCTGAAAATTTAAGAGACGGGATGTAACCAAGATGAGACAACTCTTCCATTCCTTTGACACTCATGTGTCCAAGCCGACTATGCCACAATGAAACCTTTGGCAGCTCGGCAACAGAAGCATCACCAGATACAACAATTTTTCCAGCAACTAATGGATAGAGAGTGTCCATCTTAGGACCCCTAGCAACAACCATGGAGCCCTTTACTATCTTCCACATCTGAGCACCAAAGGTGGTGTGATATCCCATATCATCAAGCTGTCCCGTACTAATGAGATTCTTCTTAAGTTCAGGGACATAGCGAACATCATGAAGCATGAAAGCTGAACCATCACAGAGCTGCAATTTCACATCACCCATTCCCTCTATGAGGCATGCATGATTATCTCCCAAATACACATATTGAGGCTTCCGAACACGGTACTTGCTGAAGCTGTCCTTGAAAGGAGTAACATGGAAAGAAGCCCCTGAATCAATCAGCCATGTGTTAAGATCTAAGAGACATCCTGCATGTAGAGAGTGTGCATTGATAGTAGAGGTAAAAAGAAGATCCGAAGAGCAGTGGCTGCCATCAGACACATAATTCAGCTCCTCTATCTTGACAGAAGACTTTTTAGAATGAGGCACAATGGCCTTCGAATCATCACTTGCATCTACCTTTTGCTTGCCCTCTTTCTTTTCTGCTTTCAACTTCCAACATTGTTTTTTAAGATGTGCTGCCACATTGCCCATGCATTGGGCATATCTTGTATCCCAGGAAGAAGAGAATCCACAACTGATAGCATGAGTGTGGAACGCGTAAGCTCATCACCGTTGAGCCACTGCTCATCACTAATGGCGGAGGGCTTGACACCCTTTTCCCTTATAGGGAGATGCTGACTCTTCTGCAACAAAACATTGTACACCTGGGTCCTCCAGATGTCGTAGTTCTTAGCACCCTCAAGCTTCCGAATGTGGAGCAAAGATGAGCTCTCTCCTGATGAAGCCATATCAGCAAATAGAACCAAGAAATAAAGTGTATGACTCCCTGCAAGCACTTAGAAGTGCTCAGCAAAGTATCTCCAAAGCGCGGAAACACTCCCAGATAAATAACACCTCCCACTTGCTGCAGAAATGGTACAGCAAGCTTTAATGACACTTATAGCACTCGAAATGCGGTACAGCAGGGGAAGCTCCACCAAAACTGTCCAGAAACAGTAAATGACTGTTTTACTCAGAAAATGGCACAATTTTCCCAACTTAAAGTGCTCAATTAGTGACCAAAAGGCATGTAACAGTCCCCCAAACTGTGGCAAACAATTCAGAACTGCAAATAGGCAAAAGCCCCTTGATTTGAACACTTTTGACGAGGATTTATAGCATGTACTTCTTGCTGCAGTTTGTCCAATGCACAATAACACCTCTGTCTTCAAAAGCCCCTTGATTAGAGCTCAATTTCTGAACATGTGAGGCATGTATGGCATCCAATAGCTTCCTCCTAAACGCATATGCATCCAAGAGAGTATGCCACACACAAAGCTCAATACGCACTTATCATATCTAAACAAGTGCACCACATGTACCATACATGCTAATCAGTGTTCTCTGCAAGAATGTGATGCAAACCAAGAGCTTATCAACACTTGCACTACCGCAAGGACATCACAAATGGCATACATACATCAATTGCATCATAACCGCGCACATACATGGCATTCAATTACATCCCCAAAAGCATGCATCCTGCGAGGATTTGACCTGTGAGCGAAAATTTGCAGATCTGTAATTTTGAAATATCTCCCAAACTGTTCAGAATTTGCAGATGCGCGTGAGAGACAAAAATGTGCAGAACGACGTTTCCAGTAACCCTACGTGGACAGAATTCTGAAAAATTTGCTAATAAGGACTAAAAACGTGCTGAATCGTAGCTCCTGCACATACACTTTCTTTTTCCTGTACTCTTGCTATGGTCTGAGAATCAACACACAAAGTGTGGGCAATCCTGCAAGCAAATAATGGGCAGATCTGGGCTCCAAAAAACTTGCTAAACATGCCCTCGAAACATACTGCAAGAAGCACCTGCTGCAATGTAGGTATGTTGCCAAATGCCCTCCAATCTCAACCACAAAGGGAGCAATGAGAGGGAAATCGAGGGCCAACCAAGGAGCACACAAAAGCTCCAAAAATCTCCTGCAAAATAGCTCCGAATCAGCCCCAATAGGCTGTCCACAAAAAACCACACTGCCGCAACAAAACGTGTTGAAATCTCTGCTGTGTGCACTCCAATGAAGCACAAAACCAAGTGCAATGGAGAAGCAAAGCTCCGCTGAATATCCTCCTCAAATCACGGCTGAAAATCAGCCCACAACACTCATGAAGAAGGCCTCTTCACCGTCGGCAACCGCGAGCTCTGATACCAGTTGATGTCGAGAGTGGAGAGTTGATGGGAGAGTAGGAGACGAGAGTCAACAATGTGTGGGTGTGAAGAATGGATAATGGGCACACCACAACCCATGAGTTTTATTCATGTGTTAGAGTTAGGGTGGAACCGGTTCAACGAACCGGTTTCACATTGTATACAAACTACAAATGTTACATAGGGCCTTTACACCCCAACAGTATTTTGACATTAGTGCTAGTAAGCACATTACTTCTTATTCTCATCAATTAAATCTGGTCCACAGGGAAACATTGTTACATGTGCAAACAACTCTTCATATCATGTAAAAGGAGTTGGTAAAATTTTTCTCACTACTACAAATGGTGGGACAATCACGCTCTTAGCAGATGTATTGTATGTACCAGGAATCAAGAAGAACTTGTTATTTATCTCTGTCATTACTAAGGCTAGCTTAGTGTTTTAGTTTGTGGATGGCAGATGTATTATTCATGATCGTAGCAATGGCAATACAACTGTTTCTTGTGGTACTTTGTCTCATGGCCTTTACATTCTAGATGTATATGAAAGACAAAAGCATGATGTATGTACAATCTTTGCCACATAGGCAATGGGTGATTCTAAGATGTGGCATGCACGCTTTGGTCACTTGAATGTTGGTAGTTTGCTATGTTTGCATAAGCATGACATGGTGTCTGAGTTACCAGATCTTGAAGCCCCTATCAAATCATGTTTGCGAGGGCTATATTCTTGGAAAAATGTAGCGGGTGTCATTTCCCAAAGATGGTTCAACTAGACCTATGTATAAATTTCAACTTATACATAGTGATATATGTGGTCCTATGAGAGGACACCATTGATTGGTCACATTCATTGATGATTATTCCAAACATACCTAGGTATATCCATTGAAACAGAAATAAGAGCTTTTTATGTGCTTTAAGCACTTTGTTTCTTGTTTCTATGGTTGAAAATGTTTCTACGTATAAGATTGGTCCCTTGCATAAATACTGATCAAGAGGGGGATTATATGTCTAAGGAATTTCATGCACACATGGCTGATCATGGGATAAAACACTAATATAATATGCCCTATACACCTCAGCAAAATGGTGTAGTTAAACAAAAAAACAGGTCTCTCATGGAGATGACACGTTATATGGTCAAAAGTCAGGAGTGACCTCTATCCAAATTTTTGGATATATGCCATTATCCTCGACCTCACTCAACACCCACTCATCTGCAAGATGACGAAGCTCAGGGAAACAAACTATGTCCTTCATCAAAACCCACCACCTAATAAAAAATAGAAAAATTCAGAAGTAGTCTTATTAGCATACCTGTACCTGGTGCACAAGTTCATGGAATGAATTATTCTATTCTAAGCATACCTATATATGGTGCGTGTTGTTGTACAAATGAGTATGTTATAAAGGCCTTCCAAGGTGTGCATAAGAGCATGTGCGAGAAGTGGTAGACTAAGTCAACAAAAAGGTAGTAGAAATGAAGAAGATGAAGTTAAGCTACTAATCAAGAAGTAATTAGCATAATGATGAGCATAATGACAACATAAGTGAGGGGCAATAAAATGTGTTGATTTCAATAGATGAGAGCCTCTTTATATAGGCTGAAGTACATGAGGATTAAGCTCAAGATTAGGTGTTAATCATCATCTAAATCATCTCCACCTTCCCTCCTAGATTCAAGCACCTAAAAGTGACCACCAACCCTAGAATCTTGCTAATCACACCAATGCTACCTAATCAAGGGATCACGACCCCTTTGGCTGATGTTGAGCTCCTAAATGACTCTTTTACATCATGGTAAGATTGCATAATAACCTTTGTATCCATTTGCCCATAATCTATGACTTTAGTGCATAGTGCTAGTTACAAGGTATGTGCCCTACACATCATTTTAGTGAAGGTGTTTGCCATATTTTTTAACACCCCTCCTCAAACACTGAATCCACTCAATGATGCAGTTGGTCATGCTGACTCTCATGAGCCTAATTAACCACCCAATGCTCAGTGATAGCATGCATGAGCGTGGTCTGACTAGCAATGCCATACATAGGTTATGCCAATGTGAACTCAGAGGCTTTAGTCATGCATACAAAAGAGGTATGGGACGACTTTAGAAGAGTGTGACAAGACGTGGCTACATCTATGAGTGAAGAGGACACCCATGTGTATAGGGCATGCCCTTGCTTTTAGCACTTTAGAATAAATGATTTGATCTAATCATAGATAGGGCCTCATGATGGTGGCCCTTGTCTTCATCTTTTTCTTCTTCTTGGTCTTCTTCCTGCTGCACTTCTTCCATGATGTAGACTCATTGCATCTTCTTCTTGGCAAAACAATTCTTCTCTACATGGCCAGGTTTGTGACAAAAGTCACAAATGAGATTGTTGTTGTTGTAGCCCTTGTTGTAGTTGCCTTTGTTCTTGCCATACCTACTAGATCCTCCATAATAAGCATTTTCAGTAGATAAGGTTGATGACGATGGAGACTCCATTTGCTTGGTCTTTAGTTTTCTCTCCTCCTCAAGAAGAGATGCTTCAATGTCCACAAGCTTTGATATTGGCATATTGGTCAAGGTTGTGACCACATGGTCATATTCTTCAGGTAAAGATTTAAGTAATACACCAATGGAGACATCTTCATCCATCTTAAGACCTATTCCTGCAAGTTGTGTTAATAGGCCTTTCATGTAGCTCAAATGTGAGGCTAGGGATGTGCCAGACTTCATTTCTAGCTTAAAAAATTCAATGAGCAAACCAAACTTTGAACTTTTAGATCGAGCCCCAAATAGAGTTGTGAGTTGGTCCCAAACTTCCTTGGAAGTTTCGCATCCATCCACATGATGAATGTAAGTGTCATCAAGCTCCAATGTGATGATGGCACGAGCTTTTTCATCTCTTACTTCCCAACAAGGAACATCAGCAAGAGTCCTTGGCTTCTTCTCATTCCCATTTACTATGTTGAAGAGCCCCTTCTTCATGAGCATTAACTTGATGCGGGTTTGCCATGTGTGAAAACCATGACCTTTAAAGCGCATTGATGGAGAATCCTTGGTAGCCATTATGATATGGAATGAAGGGGGTCTTACCTCTGATGATTGAGGCAGTGTCTACCCTTTTACAAGAGAGATTAAGACCAAAGAATAGTGCTAAATCAAGTTATTTAGCATACGCTTTCCAAAAGATAAGACCAGAAAATATATTGATTTGTGGGAAGCAAGGGAGACACCTAATCAAGGGGCAAATTAAGTGTGAAGTAATAAGGGGATGTAGCAAGTCCCTAATGACATGTATGAACCACTTATTGCACCAAATGATAAGGATTATGATAGATTAATCATTGATTAGTGGAGTTGAATATTCTGCTCACTATGCAGAGAAATGAGCTCACTTGGAGTCAATATTTGAAGGAGTTGCACAAAGAATAAGCTAAAAATCTTCAAGGGCATTGAATAGCAGTATGTCTAGATGATTTTAGAGCCCACAAACACTTGCTTAAGCAACTTAATCAATGAGTAATCTCAAATTTACCAAAGTACCTTTTCTGGCTATGGCAGTTCTGGACAGCACCCTGGTTTTTTGCTTGGTGTGTGAAGCACACTCAATCATTTGCAAAACCCTCTTAGGAGGAGTAAGTTTTGGTTCCAATGAAGCCACACCTAAGAGGAATTAGACCAATTTGATGTGTGTGAGCTGCAACAATACTTTTGGTGGTCGCCTATCAAGAACGTGCCTGTTTTGGGGAAAACGAAGTTGCCGGCGACGTGGAGCTATGAATGGTGCAATTGAGGTGCCATGCCCCTTAGCAATATTGCTGGTGAAGTGCCCACAAAAAGGATTTTGGCAACGGTTACGTGGTTTGTGAGCACCAAGGCCTCCACTTAGCTGCTATTCTAGATCCTATTTTCTAGGAACCCCATAAAAGCTAATGAAACCCTAATTTTCACTAATCTCTTGCTAAGCAAATAAGATGGGGCTTGATTCTAAATGCATGGGCTAGTCCTAGCTCTGATACCATGTTAAAAACCATTCTAAGGAGGATCAAACACTAGCTCCATTGCATAGTTGAATAGAAATGAAGAAGATGAAGTTAAGCTACTAATCAAGAAGTAATTAGCATAATGATGAGCATAATGACAACATAAGTGAGGGGCAATAAAATGTGTTGATTTCAATAGATGAGAGCCTCTTTATATAAGCTGAAGTACATGAGGATTAAGCTCAAGATTAGGTGTTAATCATCATCTAAATCATCTCCACCTTCCCTCCTAGATTCAAGCACCTAAAAGTGACCACCAACCCTAGAATCTTGCTAATCACACCAATGCTACCTAATCAAGGGATCACGACCCCTTTGGCTGATGTTGAGCTCCTAAATGACTCTTTTACATCATGGTAAGATTGCATAATAACCTTTGTATCCATTTGCCCATAATCTATGACTTTAGTGCATAGTGCTAGTTACAAGGTATGTGCCCTACACATCATTTTAGTGAAGGTGTTTGCCATATTTTTTAACATACACTAGCTCAAGGGCGACTTATCTGACAATGGTGGCATAGTGGAAATGTAAAAGATTTAGATAAACCTGCCCATGGACCTTTGGCTGAGCTAGTGGGAAGTGCGCATTGTACATTGGGGCAATGTAATGATTTCGGTATGTATAAGAACTATTATAAAAAAAAGTGTCTTTAATGATGTTTCTAATATGTCTCTAACTTTTGCATAGGTGGAGAAGAGTGGTGACATGTACATCATGAACAAACTTGTTAGAGTCTAAACATGGAAGCTGGTGGTTAGCCGAGGAGGGTTTCAAACAAAAAATAACACTCTACAGTGCATGTGTATCAGACATGGCTAATGCTTTATCTCACAGGAGTGCAAAGTAAAATTCGTATATGATGGGTAAGCATATCCGAGTAGGTCCAAGTCTTGAAAAGCTAATTGAGAGGGCAAATGCACATACTCCAAGCCCAGCACAAGTTGTGAGGACAGTAAAGAGTACTGTGACAACAAAAATTGATATCTTTTTTTCAAAATAACAATAAGGTGGAAACCTGTGGGAGAATCTTGTAGGGCCTACAATGTGATGGAGAAGCTAGCCATGGAGACATGGAACCGAGAAGCGTGATGGACAAGTTGGAGGCGGGAGATGGCTTTTGGCGGCTAATCTCATTGCGGCTTGTCAATTATTTAATGACGACTACTTTATCTCATGTAATAATAAATATGGGCTTGATACTAATTAGAATAATTAGTAGAATGATTGTGGATGTGAGTATGAGTAGAGTGAATCATTGTAAATACCATGTGTATGAATTATAAAGACCTTGGTATGGGAATAGAGTGGTTTGAGAGTGAAATATTATTGGATTGTATTGGGAAGATAGAAATGAGTCATGTATTTAGGGTGGGCCAAATGTCTATATGGACTCAATAAGATACTTAAATAATATGGTGACCACATGCCAAGCACATAAAGGGCATGTGGAGGAGTGTGGAGAAGTGTGGGATCAAGAGGAATCCTTCTAGAAGTCCTAAGTGGAATATGGAGGATGTTGACATGTGGAAAATAGAGGGTCCCTATGGGCTCCATGTGAGAGGACTCTTGACTTTTTTAATTTTAAAACATTCATGAGCATCTTTAGATGGGACACTTGTCAAAATATGCCCAAAAGGACAATTGATGGTGACCCATGTCCTTATGTCACCAGGGGTGAAGGAATCTACTGGCTAGAAATGTAATAGGGTGAGAGTTTCTCTATAAAAGAGGCCTCTCTCCTCCCTCTCAAGCACCTCATTTTTTTCTCCTTGTAGCTATGCCATAGCCTTGTATCCAGATCCTCCTATGCTTTTTCATCTCCCTTAAGCATTAGGCTCTCCTACTCTTGTAGTCCTCTCCAATTGGAAGTCTCTTTTGCTTCATGAAACAAGCTTTTGCTTCCTTTCTCTATCTTTTCTCTCTTCGCTTCAAAGCTTAGTATGTCCACATTGTTGAAATATACAAGTGAACAAGGTGTGTGCGGGAACAAGCCCTTGGCTAGAGGCTATAAAAGAGAATCTGTAAATGTGAGAGAACCTGTGAAAAGGTGAGAAGAATCTACTAGGAGAGAATAAAGGGTAGCATGAGGAGATTTAGGAGGTGTGGAGATATTCTGGGAGAGGTGGAGAGAATCAAGAAAAAGAGGTGGAGTGAATCAAGGAGAGATCAGTGGGATTAGATGCTTGGATGTAAACTCTATAAATTGAGGCATTGGCCTAATGAGAATTTGCTGGTTTTTGATTATCCATGCCTACATTAAGCTATCACTTAATTGTTCTTAGGTGACCTCAAACCACCATGCATCTTGGAAGTTACTTCTCTAGTGAGGGAAATCGTTGCCTCTCCCCACTGCAGGCGGGTATAGACAGTTTTGGTACTGTTCACTAAAACAATCATAACTTTGTGCTCGCTTCTCCGTTTTTTATGAAACTTATATCAAAATCTTTATTTTTTCAAGCTCTATCCATTCATGTTTTCAATACTCTATTCTGAGTAGCACATGAAAGGTTATGGCTATCTGATCAGAGTAGACTATGTATTTGGGATAATTTTTACACTTCTAACTAAAACAATCATAACTTCATGCTCGCTTCTCCAATTTTAATGAAACTTATATCAAAATCTTTTTTTTTAAGCTCTACCCATTGATATTTTTGAGAATCTGTTTTGAGTAGCATAGAAAAAGTTATGGCTGTCTGATCAGAGCAGATTGTGTATTTGGGATAGTTTTGACACTTCTTACTAAAACAGTCATAACTTTGTGCTCGCTCTTAGCAAGATTTAAAGCATAATGATAGAACTAGATAGCATAGATGCCAAGATAGGAAATAAAGATGCATTAGCCATTCTCTTAAAAAGCATGCCAAAAGAGTATAATTCATTGGTGACCACTAAAAAATATATATATAGAACCAACATTTGAAGGATGTCTCCTCTCTTGTTGAAGAAGAAAAAGATTTAAAGCAAGGAAGCACACTCTTCAACAAAACAACCAGGAAATACTTTCACTGTGGAAGGATTGGACATTATTAAAGCGAATGCAAACTCAAGCATAAGCCAAAGTGTGACCATTTCAAGAGACTAGGGTATAAAGAAGAGGAATATAAATTCAAGAACCAAGAAGCCAACTATATAGGGTCTTCATCGAGCAAAGAGGAGATTCCCAAATGATAGACTCTTCTAAAAGCTATATCAACAAACCTCACTACTACCCAAGTCTATTTTTCAGCCTAAATGTTGTAAAAGGGAGTCAGCAAATGATTAGACACCATCTCATTTCACTTCTATTATTTCCACCACACCTAACTACCTTAAGTAACTATGTTGGCACTAAGGGATGACATGTTATAGAGGGTGTTGAGAAAAATGGTGCCATATAGAGAATAAGGAAGGTAGGGAGTAAGTGTAAGTCTAGAAAGTTGCCACATGAGTAAGCAAGAATTGCCCTTAAGTAACTATGTTGGCACTAAGGGGATGGTGATGACATGTTGTAGAGGGTGTTGAGAAAAATGGTGCCATAGCAAACAAGGAAGGTAGGGAGTAAGTGTAAGTCTAGCAAGTTGCCACATGAGTAAGCAAGATTTGTTCCACATGAGCTAACAAAGCTAAAATATACTCACCTTATATAAAAGGGGTCACTTTCAAGTAAGCTCTCAAGTCTTTCTATGAGTACAAGTCTCAATCTTTAACCTAAATGAACTTGAGTCTAGCTTAATTAGTTTAGCTTTTCATCACTCATTATTTGTGTATTTAGGCAATATCCACCTTAGCTTAGGGTTTTACATCATCTCTTTAGCCTACAAGCTTCCATAGTCATAGCTTGAGGTATTCATGTCTTTCAACATGAGCTAGATCCAATGCTAGAGCAAGTGGTTGGGTAACCACTAACTTTGCCTATGCATATCCCTAGCCCTATCCTAGAGCACCAATCATAGACCTAATGAGGGAACCTCAAAGTTACCCTAAGGCAACAAACCCATAATCATTCTTAAGAGGCTGTAAACAAAACTAATTCCAAAGCCTCTACTTCTAAAACCAATCTAACTAGGCTCCAAATTTCTAGATATAATGAGAGGAAGGACTCAGTGGGAGGTGAAAGGTTGCCTTCCATGGGCCATTATAGTGAGCAAAACATTTTCTCTGAGGTGATCACGACTTTGTTTCATCCCCTTCAAAGGCACCACCTCCTAGAAGGATCAGTGCACATCCCTCTTATACATTGGTAGGTCATAGCCCACTTCAGAGTGAGTATGAACCCAATGAGTGCAAGTATCGCCCATGGGACATAGCAAGCCTAACACCTTCCTATCCTCAAAAGTTTAAGATATGGTAAGTTCTCTTTTCCCAACTTTGAAGAGTGGAAACTTAAGATCCCACATAGCTGAACCTAAACTTGAAAAGGAGGAGGATGAGGCATGCCCCATTGAGCACCCTTCCTCCATAACCAAAACCAAAGGACAGTCAAAAGTTTCCATGAATAAGTTGGGTCACTATTTTAAAAGCAACACAATGTCGACATCCCCCTTCTTCTTGATAAATTGATATTTGGTACCTCAACCATGCTAACTAGAATTAGGACCCTTAATCACTCTCTATCAAGTTTAGAAAATCTCAAAAACTCTAAAAACCATGCGAAACTAGCTCTCGAGTTGGGAGATGTTAGTAGGACACCCACACCTATTTCCACATAAAGATATGGTTTGGTGCATAATTGAAATCATATAAGTACAAAGTGTGTGATGCTAAGGCCTAGACAATAACAATTTTGTGTTAAACTACTAGTGCTCCCCATGCCACGGCAGCCATTGGCCTTGCTAGTCCCACCAATCACTCCTCACAAAGCAGGTAAAAACTCTAGTTCCTACCTATCAAAACCCCTTAGAATGAGAATTATGTATAGACCACTACATTCGCCATATCCACCTACAATACTACCACCTCAACCAATTCTTCCAAGAACTACACCAATATAATAGTACTTGATGACCCTACCCATAGAGATAAAGACTCTAGAATAAGAGACCTATGAGTCTTATGAACAACATGAGCATCAGCATTATGATCCCTATGGGTATCCTGAATAGTCTTCACTCATAGACTATGCCTATTTATTTGAAGCCATGGTACATCAAAGAGTGACAGACCTCAACAATATGATATGAAGGCTGCCAATGAAATGCTTTTGATGCAAAGGCCTACATTGTATCACGGATCACCCTCACAAGACCCTGCACTAAATCCCCCAAGTGCTTCAAATCCCATGCTAAAACCCAACATAATTCCTTAAAATAGCATGTACTATGAACATTGCGGATTTAACCATGCTTACAATGATTATCCCAACAGAGTGACAATTGCCCCTGTGGCATATGCTACTACTTTGATGAGTATTAACTTATTGAACATGCAAGGAGAACTTAGTCAAATAATCCCCCTTAATGCAATCACAAGGCTCTAAGCCAAGATGAGGGCATCAATCAAAGAAACATCCAAGGTTACCAATAAGTAGAAAGCCTAGGCTTCCACTTCCAAGTAAGTAAGTAAGATATAAGCCTCAAAGGCTATATAGACCACCGCATTTGCCATATCACCTACGATACTACCACCTCAAATAATTCTTCCAAGAACCACACCAATATAATAATACTTGATGACCCTACCCATAGAGATAAAGACTCAAGAATAAGATACCTATGAGTCTTATGATCCCTATGGGTATCTTGAATAGTCTTCACCCATAGACTATGCCTCTTTGTTTAAAGCCATGGTGCAACAAAGAGTGAGAGGCCTCAACAATATGGTATGTAGGCCACCAATAAAATGCTTTTGAGGCAAAGGCCTACACTGTATTATGGAGCACCCTCACAAAGACCCTAGACTAAATCTGCCATACTAAATCTGCCAAGTGCTTTGAATCCCATGCTAAAACACCCAACATAATTTCTTCAAATGGTGTGTACGTCCTTATAATGATTATCCCATCAGAGTGACAATTGCCTATGTGGAATATGCTACTACTTCGTCGAGTATTAACTTGCTGAACATGCAAGGAGGACTTATTCATATAACCCCCCATAATGCCATCACAAGGCTCCAAGCGAAGATGAGGGCATCAATCAAAGAAACATCCAAGGCTACCAATAAGTAGAAAGCCTAGGCTTCCACTTCCAAGCAAGTAAGGTATATGCCTCAAAGGCTATATAGACCACTGCATTTGCCATATCCACCTACAATGCTACCACCTTAACCAATTCTTACAAGAAAACCACACTAATATAATAGGACTTGATGACCCTACCCATAGAGATAAAGACTCAAGAATAAGAGACCTATATGTCTTATGAACAAAATGAGCATCAACAGTATGATCCCTATGGGTATCCTAAATAGTCTTCACCCATAGACTATGCCTATGGGTATCAACAATATGATCCCTATGGGTATCCTAAACAGTCTTCACCCATAGACTATGCCTATTAGTTTGGAGCCATGGTGCAACAAAGAGTGAGAGACCTCAACAATATGGTATGTAGGCCACCAATGAAATGCTTTTGATTGCAAAGGCCTACAATGTATTACAGAGCACCATATCTACCTACGATACTACCATCTCAACCAATTATTTCAAGAACCATACCAATATAATAAAGTAATAGAAAGAATCGAAGGAGAAGGTTTCCCTAAGTCAGAAGACCGTCAGTAACTGTCAGCTGTGAGTTTAGGGAGATGAGTCCTGGTGGAGTTTGAGTATTTTGAGGGCTTAAGAGGGTCAGTGGACACAAAGGAGAGAGGATCTGATCCAGTTAGGTCAATTTGGTCAAAACAGTCAGAATACAGTCTGTTGGAGTCAACAGTGTTTGAGTCCTGGTTTAGGGAGATGAGTCCTAGTGGAGTTTGAGTGTTTTGAGGGCATAAGAGGGTCAGTGGACACAAAGGAGAGAGAATCTGATCCAGTTGGGTCAATTTGGTCAAAACAATCAGAATACAGTCTATTGGAGTCAACAGTGAGTCTTTGGTGTGGTAATTCTTTGAGATTAGAGGAGCTTGAGAGTCAAGGAAGGTCAAAGGACCCGTGAGTGAAGAATTCTGCCTCAGTTGAGATAGTTGGGTCAGTCAAGATTGTTTTTGGACAGTTGGGTCAGTCAAGATTGTTTTTGGACAGTTGGGTCTGTCTCAGCCAACTCAATTAGAAGGGTCAAAAGGGAGGCAGCTGTGTGTGTCAGCACAAAGAAGTCCAAGAAGGTCTTGGGGATGTGGATATAAGGATAGCTAATACTGGAGGATAATAGAGGATCCTGGAGGACACATTTTGGAAGGAAGTGAGCATTAGCATTTGGGAGCAGGTATTCAGTCAACATTCTGATTTGTCTATGGCAGCTAAGAGTTTTTCTGGAGTCAGCTGAGGCCGACTAGGGGTTTTTAGGGAAGATCAGGTTCATCGAAAATTAGAGCTAACCTCGAAGGACGTTAGAAAGAGGCAGTTATACAATTTGAGAAATTTGGGGTGTGCTCAAGTTTTTGCATATGTCAGCTGGAGACCAGGGGACGTCAGCTAGGTGTACTGGTGCCTTGGTTTGGTGTTGTGGTGCTAGTTATAGTTCTCTCCTCATGGTGGTGTGCTTCGGACGGGTTATAAAGATAGGTCTCCCCCAGACACATCAACGGGTAAGCTATGATTGAGCTATGATTGATTGTGTGCCCAAGACACATCAACGTCGTGTAAGCTATGATTGAGCTATGATTGATTGTGTGCCCAAGACTCATAAGCAACCTATTTACTTATATACAATGCTTAATCTCATAATACATGTGTGAAATAGATTTTGCAAGGGATTCATCCTAGGAGAATTTCTTTAAGTAATCCATCGATCCAAGTGCCCATCCAAGTTGTAGATTTGGACATCATTGCTTCCTAGCTTGATTGTACATCCTTTACTTTGCTCATTTTTACAATTTGATGTAGAATATTAGTGGGAACCTAGTGAAAATATTAGTGAAAATAATTGCTAATCCCAAATGGGTTAACATTTCCCCCTTCTTGATGTCGATTGAGTCCTTGTGATCAAGTATAAGACTTTGTTCTGGTGGGGAGAATTTGAAATCTTGTTGTTATTATTCGTTTACCAAGTAAATGCTCACAACGGTCGTTCCAAAAGGAACAGGGAAGCTTATTGTTATTTCTCCTTCGATACTGAATGAATGCTCAATGGTTAGTGTTCCTCCTTGAAAGAAACAAGAAAGGTTATTAGTAAATAAAGAAGTTAGGAGTACCTAAATGGGTGGAGGCCTCTGAGAATGATTGTATTTTTTTCTTCACTTTCTTTTTTGGCAATCACTCGCAGAGGCCTCCACCCATTTAGGTACTCCTAACTTCTTTATTTACTATAACCTTTCTCATTTCCTTTAAGGAGGAACACTGACCATTGAGAATTCATTCAGTATCAAAGAAGGCCTGTGAGTCACAAGCAAAAAATAAAAAAATGAGTGGAGGTCTCTGCGAGTTTTTTTTTCTCACTTTTTTTTTGCAAGCAAGGTTATAATGTATTATTATTGAGGTTATCATCAACAAGTTGCTAAGGCTTGAGATGGGTAGTGCAAAGGAACTAAACATAGTTATAAGAACAAGAGTATAAGTCATTTGATACATTGAAGCAATATAAGATAATAGTTTCTTTAGTTTGCTATTTTTCCTATGTTGCAAGGCTATTATCAAATGAACTTGAGGTGTTCTTGTATTCTTCGTCCCAAGTGCTTTTTTATTTTTTAAGTGAATTTGCCTGCTCTTAAAAGAAGATATACAATGAATTGCATAAAAGTGAGTCATTTAGACTCCCGGTATAGTTATTGTTGAAGTCTAAACCATTGGAGAGGCTAATGAAAGAATTCAATCAACTTGTGAGGCTGATGAAGAACTTCTTCACCATTCTTGTGATGAGTTGTGAATGGAATGTGGGGTTCTATGGTGAATATATTTTGTTAAGGGGGTCCTGTTTATTAGTGAGATTTGGGTTATTGAATGGAATGTGGGGTTGTATGGTGAATATATTTTATTTAGGGGGTCCTGAATATATTTTATTTAGGGGGTCCTGTTATTAGTGAGATTTGGATTATTGAAAGAGTAGAAAGTAGTGGTAATATTAAGGACAAATTGTGGTACTAACACCTTTCAAGAAGGAAATCCAAATGTGGGGTTGTATGGTGAACATATTTTATTAGGGGTCCCTGTTATTAGTGAGATTTGGATTATTGAAAGAGTAGAAAGTAGTGGTAATAGTAAGGACAAATTGTGGTACTAGCACCTTTCAAGAAGGAAATCCAGATGATGGGTCATACCATGTACCGGGCTTTCACCCACCATGCCCACCCACCCAGAGGTGTACGTAGAAGGATGTTGATAGTGAGGCTATGAAGCCGATGAACTTTGCAATTCTTCCACTAGTGGGTGGATAAATATTTGTGTTTACCTATAGAAAATCTATAGAGAATCTGCTAGTGGGTGGATAAATATTTGTGTTTACTTATAGAGAATCTACTACACTAGCTAGCTAGCTAGTTGAAATGAAGAATGACAAGCTAATTAGCTTACCCATTGCTTTAGATAATTGGTGATGATTTGGGAGCTTGATAGATTATTGATCAATATCTAATCTACTCCTATTTATGGGCTTTTTTCATGGGTGGGAAAAGGTGAGTGATAAAGAAGAAGAAAAAGAAAAGGAAAAGGAAAAAAATTTCCTGTGTTTTTCCCTTATTTGCTTAGATCTATTGTGAATCTATTTATCTAGTTACTTTTTGTCCTTAAAGCATGCTAGGAACTAACTAGATACATTTAAAATGCATACTTGCATATAATAGTTATAAATCCATTTATGTAGAAAACATTTTGGATAAGCCCAGAGCTTAGATTTACTTTTTCATTTGATTTGCATTATTTTCTTGCAATAAAGTAGGTTAGGAAGGAAATAGGAAAGACTAATCAAGTAAAAAGTCACAAAAATTTTAAAAGAAACTCTTGATTTTTTTATAATTTCCTTGGTTTTTCACACTTATTAGATCTATGAGATTAAAAAATTTTAAAAAATTATATAATTAGGTCTCATATTGAGTTTAAAATCATATAAATCCTTATGATTAGGAGAACCAAAGTACAAGTTTAGGAAATGAAAAATCATCAAAAACACCAAAAAAATATTAAATCTATAAATTGATTGGTTTTTCAACCCCATAAAAACTAGAGACTTCCACGCGATAAAAAATCCTCCCAAGATTTTTACCCCATCATTATATGGCCAAGCATAGGGCGTTAACCAGATAAGCTTATTCAAAACTTAGAGGTTTTCATGCTATGAAAAACTAGAGGTTGTGAAAAACTATGAAAAAACGATCGTGAAAAACAGTGTTTCATAGTATGATCAACTCATGGTATATGAGTTTTTCATGCTAGAAATATTTATGGTACATATACAGTACAAGTTGCATGGTCATGAAAATGTGTTTTTCACGTTAGAGTTTTTCATAGCATGGCTAGTTTACGGTGTATAAGTTTTTCATTGTATCACTCTATGAATTTTTCATATTGTGAAAAACCAGAGTTTTCACAATCATAAAAAAGTCTTTTTCACATCAGGTTTTTTTAATAACACGATTAGGATGAGTTTTTTACACCGTGAAAAACCACATGCCAAGAAAGGGAAAACAAAGGCTAAGGAGAAGTGGGGAGACACACTGTAAAACCTAGAAGAAGTGGAGTGGAAAAGAAGACACCCTCTCAAAGTGGGGTTAAGGAGACAAGGGGGAAATTTTCTCTCAAAAAAGTGGAGGCTTGTCTTCTTCTTTTTTTTAAGAGTATTCATAAGAAACCCTTTAGATTTTGTGGGTAATTTTAGTAACTCCAAGGTTAAATATGCATGTTCAAGAACACAACTAGGATCTTAAGACCTTTTTTCTCTATATAGTTTTGAACGTTCGATGTTTCCTCATAAGATTTAAGAGAAACACTTTGCACAACCTGCTCATAGTCTCAAATCCAGAATTTTTAGATTGGTGCTACAAAGAACAAATCCCTTTTCACAACCTGATCATAGGCTCAAATCAATATTCTTTTGATCAATGTTGTAAAGAAGCAAATGGAGGTTAGATAGAGAGTATTTTCGTTGGAGCAATAAACAAAGGTAGGTTAGATAGAGAGTATTTTGGTTGGAGCCACAAATAAAGGGAGGTTAGGTAGAGAGTATTTTAGTTGAAGCACCTTAGTCAATAAACAAAGGTAGGTTAGATAGAGAGTATTTTGGTTGGAGCCACAAATAAAGGGAGGTTAGATAGAGAGTATTTTAGTTGAAGCACCTTAGTCAATATGTATGATGAAAGTGGCTTGTCTACAAAAACACACAAAGTGGTAAATGCAAGATTTTTTTTATTGAATATAACGTGAGAAGGCACATGCAGCATTAAACAACATGATATGTACTAAAACTAGTCTTGGTCGTGTGCTAGTCGAACATGTATATGAAATTTGTGCTCTAGGAAAAGCACAAAAACTATTTGATAAGACTCTAGATAAGACTCTAAATCTCCAAGGAATTTTCAAAAAAATTTATAGAGTTATGTTTACAAGATATGCAAAGGGACACAATAAAGTATTTTGAACAAATATAACATTAGAGAGACTCAAAATGCTATCATGTTTGTTTGTGTGTAGCGTTAATGCTTGTAAGAGATGTTTTGTCAACAAAAATTAATTTTATGTATGCTAAATGTGGATTTCTTGCAAAATAATAATAATTTTTAACAATATTTGAGCTTGACATGTAGTATAAGTTAGTCATATTTTAGACTATAACTAGACATGTAGTATAAGCTAGTCATATTTTAGGCTATAACTAGACATGTAGTATAAGCAAGTCATATCTTATGCTACAACTAGATATTTGAACTTTCAAAAATCCATCCCTACAAAATGCCAATAACAGGTCCAAATGGCTATGATTCCTACCCAATCCATACCCCATCAAGTCCCACCTCTTGGAGTTCTTGTTTTACTATTATGGGAATGAAGAACAATGTTATATCCAAGCCATATAGTCCATTGTGTCCCACCTCCAAATGTGTAAATTTATAGGCTCACGGTGTTTAGGTTTGGTAAATCATATGGGCTCATGGCTGAAGTGGGTAGAAATGGGAGAGCTAGAGACCAAATATGAAAAGATGCAGGGGAGAAGAGAGCTTGAGCTCTTGCAAAGCACACACACACTCACAAAACCCTAAAAGAGAACACACAAGGTGAGAGGCTGAAAATCTTCTTCTTCTTCTCACAACACTCAACACACCATATACAAAGATAAGAGTACACACAATATGAAAAGGTACTCAACCAAATACATACTAGGGTTCTCTATAGTGTGAACCCAACTAAATGAGCTGGCGCTATAACTATGCCAGTCTCTAGAATGGCTGTCACACAGCCTGTCATCCCATTGGCCGCATATCACCCATGATCTCACCAACCATGCCAGTGGTGTAAGTGTGGGGCCTATCCCCCCCCAGGCGGGTCATCAGTGTCCCCGCCTCACTAGATGAGCTCGATATCTCAACACTCCCCCTCGAGCTCAACTCCATCTCATGTACACCAAGTGAAGCCCTGAATCTGTGGAGCTTCTTTGTACCCAATGCTTTGGTGAAGATGTCAGCGACCTGATCCTGTGTGCTGACATAAAAACAAGGTCAACGTCTCCTACCAAAACCTTCTCTCTAACAAAATGGTAGTGGACCTCTATATGCTTCGTGCGAGCATGAAAAACTGGGTTCCTGGCCAACTGTATACTGCTAATGTTATCAAAGAAAATGACAACTTGTCTATCCACTGATAGACCCAAATTTGCAAGTAGCTTTCTCAACCAAGCTACCTCACATGCTGCCATAGCAGCACCTCTGTACTCGACCTCTGTACTGGATAGAGCAATCATAGGCTACTTCTTGCTACTCTAAGTCACAGCAGCACTCCCCAAAGAAAACATGAAGCCACTAGTAGATCTTCTATCTGAGATACTACCAGCCTAATCAGCATTTGTGTACCCATGTACACATATCTCTGTCCCAGTTTCATAAAATAGTCCACAATGCAAAGTAGACCTCACATACCTCAATATGCGCTCAATGCATCCAAATGCGGCTTCCGAGAAACCTACATAAACTGACTCACCAACCCAACAGCATAGCTCAAATCTGGTCTGGTGATCGTCATGTAGATCAATCTTCCTACTATGCGCCTATACATAGTAGGATCCTCCAAAATCTCTCCTGAATCTGCACTCAACTTGCCATTCTGATCCAATGGCACTGAGATAGGCTTACAGCCTGTCATACCATACTTGGACAACATGTCCAAGCCGCCATACTGTCTCTGCAGTAATCCAATACCATGTGGTGACCTAATCACCTCAATGCCCAAGAAATATCTGAGCTCCCCCAGAACCTTCATCTCAAACTTATGTCTAAGCAAGATCTTTACATCAAAGTTCTCTGCATCATGGTCCCCCGTAATGATCAGGTCATCCACATAGATGACAACAAGCACAACCCCTCTATCACTCTGTCACATACAGCGAGAAATCTGCATTGGCTACATGAAAGCCAATAGTGACAAGATATTCATAAATCTTGTCAGATCATGCTTTTGGTGCTTGTTTTAAGCCATACAAGGCTTTCTTCAACCTGCAAACATGCTCAAGGGTGACTCACATCCTCATAACCAGGTGGCTGCAACATATACACCTCTTCCTGCAAATCCCCATGCAAGAATGCATTCTTTACATCCATCTGATGTAAAGACCATTGCTTTGACGCAGCCACTGCTATCACAACTCTCAATGTTGCCATCTTGGCAATTGGGCTGAAAGTTTCCTCATAATCAATGCCATATGTCTGCGCATATCCTTTGGCTAACCAATCTAGCCTTGTACCTGCTTATGCTTCCATCACTGTTATGTTTTACTTTGTACACCCACTTGCATCCAATGGCTTTCTTGCCTTCAGGCAATTGCACTAAATCCCAAGTCTCATTTCCATAAAGTGCATCCATCTCCTCATCCATAGCTTTCTCCCAACACACATTTCCAACAGCCTCATCAATGCATGTGGGCTCTACAACCTGCACAACTTTTGCCATGTATGCATAGTGTGTGCCACATAACCATCATAGGTAAACCTCTGCATAGGATTCTTCACTCTCCCAGATCTTCGGAGCTTTACATTCATGGCTTCCATAGCCTTCTTTACACCAGGTGTTCTCATAGCTGGTATCCCAAGATCCTCATCAAGGCTCATCTCTGAGCCACTAGACTCTCCGTCAACATGAGAATGCCCTGCAGAAATGTCAGGCATACTAAGGGGCTCAACCACTTTCTCTTTGCCTTTATGTGATGTACTAATCACATTTGCAGGACTGGTATTATGATGCAGCCTGCCACTCCATGGTCTATCAACTGAACCACTAGATGAGGACTCTCCTGGTCTACTCAAAGACTGTGATTGCTGACTTCCATTCTGTGCAACCACATTTCCACTCACATCAGCCCCAACAGCTTCTTTTTCAGCAGCATGCCAACTTCTCATCTCATCAAAAACAACATCCCTGCTTACCCTCAACTCACGTGTAGTAGGTTTATAACACCTGTATCCCTTTTGCTCAAGGGAATACCCAATAAACACACATTTTTCAGCTTTTGGATCCAACTTAGTTCTCAGCTCATCTGGCACATACACATATGCAATGCATCCAAAGACTTTCAGATGAGACAAATCAGGTTTTCTGCCACAGTAAACCTCTCCTCTAGAGTTACATCATGTATGGCTGCAGTTGGAGTCTTGTTCATGATGTAAATTGCTGTAGAAACAGCCTCGGCCCAATAGCTATGCGACATATTCTTCTCTCCCATCAATGCTCGCGCAATCTCAACAATGTGCCTGTTTTTCCGCTCAGCAACTCCATTTTGCTGTGGAGTATATCTGCATGTAAACTGTCTCTGAATACCATTCTTCTGCGCAAAAATTCAGAGAATTCATTGGAGAAGTACTCCTCCCCTCCATCTGACCTTAGGCACTTTACATGTTTCCCTATTTGCTTTTCAACATAACTCTGAAATTCTGAAAATGAGTGCACACCTCACTCTTCTCCTTCATGAAGTATACCCACACTTCCCTTGTGTGGTCATCAATAAATGTCACATAATACCTGCAGCTTTCCATAGACATGGTCTTTGTAGGAGCCCATACATCTGAATGCACAACATCTAGTGCATTTCTGCTCACATATCTATCACGTGGAAATACATGCTTTGTTTGCTTTCCCAATTGGCATGCTTCACATATTTTCTGCATACCTTCAACTTTAAACTTTGGCAGCCATGTCACAATTGGCATGGACATGGTCTTTGTAGGAGCCCATACATCTGAATGCACAACATCTAGTGCATTTCTGCTCACATATCTATCACGTGGAAATACATGCTTTGTTTGCTTTCCCAATTGGCATGCTTCACATATTTTCTGCATACCTTCAACTTTAAACTTTGGCAGCCATTCCTTTAGTCTGCATAGACTTCATTCTCTGCACATTCACATGTCCAATTCTTTTATGCCAAATGTCTGTGTCAGATTGCACCAAAGTACAGTGATTAGCACTGATTAATCACTGATTAGCAAATTAATGCTCTGGTTTGTGTGCAGAAAACAGAGTATGCGGGGAGCCCAGATCTGGTGCCTTCCACTTCAAATGAGCTCAAATGCTTTCAGAGGCATCAATAGCAATGAGTCTAGTAGAGGATTAAGCCAAGAAACACAAGATTTGACCAAATAATGAAAGCTTAATCTCTGTTTTACCAAAGTCACCTGCAGATTTGATGAAGAGCTTGGATCTCTCTGTATACTTGATGAAATTGATTTCTGTCTTCACCAGCTTGTAGAGCATGCTTGATTACCCTTTGTGCTAAGAGGAATTAGCTCAATTTGATTTGATGAGCTCAAGATCTGCAAATTACTCAGAAAATTCAGCGCTGGAAAAAACGCCGATTTCTCCTAAACGCTTTCGTGTTTTGCTACGCCGTTTGATGTGCTTGTAGCTAGATGTGTTAGCTAGCTTGTGTTAAGAGGGCATAGCCTAATATTGACTGTGCATGGAGAATAGAGTCCTCCACTGGCTGGGGGTGAAGGGGAAGAGTGAAAACTCACTAAAAACTGAGATTTTTTGCTAATTACTTACTAATCTTGATTAATTCACTAATGGGCTCATAAATCTGGTTGATTCTAGGCATGGCTCTGATACCATGTTGAAATTTGAGCATAATGATGAGCTAGGGTGGATCATACACTAGAATCAACATGATTAACAAAGTGATTAAGAAATGATTAAGACGTAATTGGAATAATTAGCAGATAGATTAATGTAGGCATGGATACTCAAAAACCAGCAAATTCTCATTAGGGCTATGCCTCAATTTATAGAGTTTACATCAAGCATCAAATCCCTTTGATTTCTCCATGATTCACTCCCTGAATATCTCCACCTCTTGCCTGATTCTCTCCACCTCTTCTCTTTTCCCTGAATATCTCCCAGAATATCTCCACACTCCTAAATTCCCTCATGCTACCCATTATTCTCTCCCAGTAGATTCTTCTCACCTTTTCACAGGTTCTTTCACAATTACATCTCCTCTTTTACAGCCTCTATCCAAGAGCTTGTTCCCACACACACCCTATTCACTTGTATTTTCAACACTCCCAACCCAAGAGATAGTTTGGCCTAGTTTTTAGAGCTTTTAAAGATTTTTTGGACTTTTTGAGGGATTATTAAGGTTTTTAATCCTAATTAATGGTGTTTGTACATGTGATTAAATGTTTTTTCATTGTTTTTTGTTGATTGTAGATGCTTCTAAGGTAGCAAATCCAACAATGCAAGAAAAATTATAAAATGCATGAACAAAAATTAACTTTCTCACTTTCACCAAATAGAGCTCAAAGTGTATGGTTTCGAAGTGAATTATGCTCCTACCACAATGCTAAGCTATTTCTTGATTCAATGCAACAATATTAAAGCCTTGTGGGTTTCAAAATCATATAAATCATCAAAGAAATTATGGTTTTTTCCTTTAAAGATATGCAACTAGAATAACCTAATACAAACAAGATTTAAAACAAAATAAAAAAACCACAAAACTAATGCTTCGAAACCATATGTTTTTTGGAGTGTGACCACTTAATCAACATCAGCAATGGATGGAAAAATGGAGCTGAGCCAATGGAGCTGAGCCCTAGCCCTAGGCAAGTCCCCAACAATGATACCAAATATATTCAAGTTAAGCTTTTTACAAAAGAGTTCAAGGTGGCATCTTGAGGAGATGTGTTCACAAAAATAAATTCCTCACCATTCTTGAGCTCCTCTCTTGAGGCAATCGCACTCCGGCATTGCTTTAGGATATTTTACAATAGATTCCATTGCTCACAAGGTTTTTCAAGTAAGCTTATGGTGGCCCATCCTTTTATGAGATAATGTAGATTTTGTTTGTCATACAATACAATGAATGCCAAAGGTTTACATAGTCTAATGGAAAAGCAAAATGCCTCTTACCTCTAAAATCTCTCTTCAACCCTTCAAGAAGTGTGGCATTGACTTCATTGGTTCTATTAGCCTATTGGGAATCTCTCTTTAACCCTTCAAAAAGTGAAGCATTGACTTCATTGGTCCTTTTAGTCTTGTAAGATCCCTGTTCCCACCGTGCAACAGATTCGGGGTACTAGCAGCGGAAGTAGCACTTCATGCGCGGGGCAGGGACCCACACTCGGGGCCTCGTCCACGGATATCCGGACAAGAGACTAATATGTCGGTTTTTCCAAAACCGAACCCGAAAAAAACTTCCCTTACCCGGAAAGCATGGGCGATTCCACCTGGATAACTTTTTACTCTAACGTAGTCAAGAACATTTTTGTTCGAGCTGATCCAATTGCATCTATAAGATACATGGTCAGATTAAGGAAGAAACTTGCACTTGGATCATTGGGATCAACGCTTTTTTCCCCATTCAAGAGGCACAGCCGTTGATTCCTATCCATAGAACAGTTACTGTCCGGGATTTATTTTATCTATCGTAAAAACAAAAGTTTGAGTCTCGATTTACGGATCCATCAGTCCAGCCTAACCCCATCCGATCCCATGGGTTAGCCAACCGCCCAACCACTGTAGTGATGGGATCCAATTTGGAATTTGGTTAGGTTTTGTCCCGGGTACCAAGGAAAAGAGTTCCAAGGCCCCCTAGCCGGAAGTTCATGCAAACATAAAACTAGCCACACCACTTACACACCCAATATGAAATTGCCTTTTTCTTAGCATCAGCTAACTTTAAAACAATCCTTTAATGAAACCATAGTACCACTGATCACAATCTTTCAATTTATCCGGTTGATTCATAATTTCCCATCATTCCTTCATCAGAGTATCTATGGCATCATTGGCAACTAGAACGCTCACCACCTGTCCACACAGGGGCCTTTTCAATAGTTCCTAGCCCATAATACTCGGCAATATAATCACTTATAAAAATCAAGATGGACTCTCGTTGAAGATCAGCAAGATCAACCAACAGATCCATATAAAGAGCCATGGACTCATCCATTGAAGACCAGCAAGGTCAATCAACCAGATCCATGCCCGGTTTCACAAAACAACTCTTACTCCTTGTTCCAATATCTTCCTCGACGCACGCGTGGGTATCCTAGGCGACCCAGAGCCCGAGCACCGTATGGTCAGCACCCTCTAGGATCCTTCGCAGGTGACCTAGCGCTTCACTCATAGGCCGCTTCCTTGGTCCCTCATCCACCGTACCGGAAGCTCACCATTTTAATCGAACCGAGGCTGGTCAAGACCTCGGCCGACCTTGCTACGCGAGACGTCCTCCATTGACTCTCCGTCAGCAGTTGCAACTTTAACAGTTAGGTCTTCATGACCTTAATCCACAAGATGGTCAAAATGCTTCCCCAGCATTCTTGACATAAAACAGTCATTTACAAACAGTCACAAAATACAGTTTCTAAATCAAACTCTCGTCTTTCCACATTATCCCTCCTTAGTCCACATTACTTATTCCACATTCCATTCAATGTGTACTCATTCTCATCCATTTCCTCATATCGACGACACATTAATTCACATTCACATTCATACATCCACATTTACATGGATACATCCATTTTCACATCCTCATTTATACATCCACATCCCATATCCACATTCATACATACACATCCATATCCACATCCATACATCCACATCCACATCCACATTCATATTCACATCCATATATCCACATCTACATGCATACATCCATTATCACGTCCTCATTCATACATCCACATCCACATACATACATACATCCACATCCACATACATACATACATCCACATCCACATTCCCATTCACATCTATACATCCACATCTACATCCACATACATACATACATCCACATCCACATTCCCATTCACATCTATACATCCACATCTACATCCACATTCATATACATCCACATCCACATTCCCATTCACATCTATATCCACATACATTCATACATCCACATCCACATTCCCATTCACATCTATACATCCACATCTACATCCACATTCACATCTATGCATATACATCTTCATGCATACATCCATTTTCACATTCATACATCCACTTTCACATTCATACATCCATACTCCCATCTCCACATCCACACATCCACATACATACATACATCCACATCCACATTCCCATTCACATCTATACATCCACATCTACATCTACATCCACATTCCCATTCATATAACCCCATATGTCTTCACATCTAATCTTTTACATCACATCCATTCTCGCCCTATCACAACCCATATACATCCTATTCTATCACATACACTTCTTACCTCATCCCATACACATCTTATCACATCCTATCACTTTCCATACGCATCTTATCAATTCTTATCACATCTCATACACCTCTTATCACATCTTATCACATTTCATATCTTTTTTTTTTTAAAAAAAGAGAATTCTTATATTTAATATAAGATTTCTCTACACATTTATTTATACATAAATTCCATTTAAGGAGACTAACACTTTCGAAATTAAAATCAATCTTTTATGCATCTTCTTATGCATAAATTCAGTTTGGTAGGAAATTACACTTTTAGAATAAAAGAATTTCTCTTATGCATCTAAGTTAAGCATAAAATCCATTTATGAGGAAAATCACACTTTTAGTATAAAAAGAATATCTTTTATGCATACCTATATGCATGAAATCCAATATGATAAAAGTAACACTTTTGATATAAAAATTTTTCCTTTATGCATACTTCTATGCATGAAAATTAAAAATGATAAAAGTAACACTTTTGATATAAAAAAAAATTTCTTTTATGCATACTTCTATGCATGAAAATTAAAAATGATAAAAATAACACTTTTGATATAAAAATTTATCCATTATGCATACTTCTATGCATGAAATAAAAATGGTAAAAATAACACTTTTGATATAAAAACTTATCCTTTATGCATGATATTAAAATTCAATTTCTCCATGATTGTAATGAAATTCTTTCAATTAATCTAGGATGATAATTCCTAGAATATGGTAGGAAGTCCTCTTTTTATGCTTTGAATGAGATTATTTTATGCATAATTTTTATAAAAATTTTGCCATAGCTCCGCTACTATGACTGATAAATCTCAATTTTTCTAAGGGATAATGCTTATCATTAAGGAATAATTAAAATAATCTCTAATTGGATTATTAATCCATAATGGATTGAATCATTAATATACATAAACTAAAAGCATAGAAAAAAGCCAATAATTTGGCCTCAAGTATAGCTTAATCTTGGGTTAAGGAAAAACTTTATGAAAAGCTTGATTTGGATTGAGAATGGGTCATGAGTATGACCATTTCTTGAGTGAGAGAGGGAATTTACATAAAAATTATTAGAATTTAAACATAAATGAAAATTAACTTCAATAGCATTATGTAACTCTTCACTACTATTCAAACTTCATTAGCATTTAAAAAAAAACCATACCAATTAAACTTCTCAAGCTTGAGAGGGGTTGAGAAGAGAGAAACATTGAGAAATTATAGAAAGATCAATATTCACTAATTACCTTACAAATTGCTTGATTCTTTGTTCACGGTAGAGGCCCCCAACCAATCAATTGGTTAAGTATGTTGATGGAGTCACTAATGGGATTGAATAAAGAGGGAAGCTCCAAAAACTAGTGAATTATTAAATGAATTCACAGTTTCTGGCTTAGGTGGAGTAGAGTAACGATGCATAAACACTATATATTTTTCAACAAGGGGGAGGCTTCTATTTATAGGAAAAATTGAGCTCCTAACCAAACAAACTGATTCTAGAATTTTCCAAATTAGTTTGGTCAAATTTTGACCATTTTTAGGTCAGTTAAGCTAATTTTTTGGAACTAGACTTGAATGAGGAGAGAGGAGAGATGAAATATCTCAATTTTTTATGAGTTTAAAACTCATTCAAGCATGTGAAATATGCACCTCCTTTAAAGAACTCCCCTTCCTTACATATGTCATACTTTTTATATTGCTCATAATTTTTTACTAATAAACCTTGTACATTTTCAACTCTTCATCTTATGTGAAATATGCACCTCCTTTAAAGAAATCCCCTTCCTTACATATGTCATACTTTTAATATTGCTCATAATTTTTTACTAATAAACCTTGTACATTTTCAACTCTTCATCTTATGTGAGCATTTACTCATTTTTGGATACCCAAAATATCTCATATTTTTAATATTGCTCATAGTTTTTTTACTAATAAACCTTGTACATTTTCAACTCTTCACCTTATGTGAGCATTTACTCATTTTTGGGTATCTTCTTTTTACAAATTTGAATTTATCTCTTCCCTACACATGGATTGATGCTATTGGCCCATAGGAACCTTAATTGGACCATAGTCTAAAGATTTCTGAAAATCTAGACCCTTAGACTAAGGTTCTTTATACCTATTTCCAATTAATTCCAATTGCACATTGGAAAATTCTTTTTGAATTTCTGTTTCAGGGGAACTCATCTGAATTATAAGAGATATTTTTCTATCCAAAAATATTCAAAATCTGAATATTCTCTCTCTAGAATAAATTTTCTCTCTCTAGGCTAAAATAGTTAGCAACAGGGTCTTTATATTTCTGAAGAGGGTTGATTGCCGGGGGAAGATACTAGACATCAAAAAGGGGTTGGGGGAGGAATCTTACATTCTACCCCACTTAAAAAACGCGAGATGTCCTCATCTCGCAACTTGTGATAATTTCGCAAGATTCACGAATATGAGACTTAGAGAAAAATTTTAATCAAGATTAACCACCAAGATAAGTCTTAAAGAGAGCAAGATTCAAAATACGAACAAGATTTAAACTTTATTCATTCTCGGAACTTATACAGTAAAGATAGAGGAACTCTTTACACTTCCATAAGCCCGTCCATCATATGGTCACAAAAGCAGTCCTCACAAGCTGCACAAGTATAAGATAACTCATCTATGGGAATGATTCTGTGGGTTATTGCTGCACCTATCTCAGTGGTATGAGGTGTTCTAACAAAAGGACCTCTGAGAGGCAAGCCAAAAACGGGGTAAAGGCATATCTTCTCATGAGGAAGAAAACACGCCAGTAAGAAGACCCGCTCAGAAAACCCAGGATGCCTTGATCTCATGACGCAGTAGTATCGGGGACCCAAACCCAAAGCTTCAATAACCATGGCCAAGCGGACATTATTACGAAAATGTTGCTGACCCCAGGGTGTTACCCTAGTTATGTCTTGATAGGTCCGCCATTTGGTTTGCGCTACAGAAGTTCCCAAGTGAGGGAAAAGTGAGCGCTCATACTGTTCTATAAAATCCTTCTTCACAGACTCACTTGCGTCTTGAAGGTGAGGAATCATTATGGATAAAACTAGTTCTTGTTGCCAAGCCATGAAGGAGATTAAGAAAGAGAGGAGATCGATGGAAGTAAGATTACTGCTGTGAGCGACAGGTAAAAAGTTACGACTTATATAAAGGAAGGAGTTAGCGTAACCTAGAAGCCAACGGTATCTTGTCACTGAAGTTTTATTGTCTTTCCTTGATTTGGGTTTGGCACATATTTCTATGAAATACATTAAGAACTTTGAGATGAGGAGGTAAAAGAAGCTTGTAGGCTAAGTCACCTACTTTCATTGAATTTAGATATAAGGCTCACAATATCTGGGGGATAAGTTCTTATACTCCCCAAGAGATAAAGAACTTCTTTTGGGCCATACTCGAATGAAAACCAAAACCTTGGTGTCCAAAACACCGATTTTCACTTCTGAACTCATTGTTCTGAATCCTTAAAACAGCGTGACTCCTGAGAAGTATTCTAGGAAAAGGGTCTTCCTTTTTTTTTAAACAGAATCTTTCTTTTATTTTAGAGAGGGACTAATTATAAGATCAAAAAGGGAGATTCTTACTCCTGTATACCTCGAAGGCTGGGGGAGAATCTTACATTCTACCCCACTTTAAAAGTGCGAGATGTCCTCATCTCGCCAAGTAGAGGACAACTCTTTTTCTTAAGATCCAATTTATTCTAGGGTTCCTTATATTCTGGTCAACCCAACAGAAAACGGGGATAAATATCCCTTATATAGAACTCATCATTAAATAAATTCATTTCAGATCATATCATTCATATCTTTAACATGATAATGGTCCATCAGATCGAAAATTTTTCTTTCTGAACATTCCTCCACGGGAATTTCAGTCAAGCAAGTTTTCAATTTGTCATCCCTTAACTTGATATACCGAGTCAAGTGTTAACAGTAGCACTTTGACAGCACAATCCACTAATCTCATAGTGATTTGCTGAAATCATTATCATCATTTATCATTACAGGGACTCGTCCCATTCATCCTCATTGCGGTTTTGCTCAGGTTATTATATTTCAACTAAATTTCAAAAATCATCATTTTTCAATCAGAATCCCAATCAATTCATCAGTTCCCAAACAGAATTAAAAATCATATCAACCACATTCAAATTCATCATCTGGATAGCATTAACGCTTATAATTTCAAGTCTTAGATTTACTCGTATATACTGTCAGTAAAGAGCTGCAGTTATACTCTCGGTATATACGGATAGTCACGGCCCTTGGAATTATAAGGTAAATACCATCATGTCTAGGCCTCAAGCAAGTCAGGGATTCTATATAATTGCGGTACTTCCATCTGAAGACCCAATTAGCAAATTACGAATTTCAGTTTGAATATCAAATTGTATGAATTATATCACACAATTACAACTTTTTTGTGTTTCTTGATAAATTTCTGACCTATTTGTCTTCTCAGTTGATCTTTATTAACCAAATGCTCTGATACCAACTGTAAGATCCCTGTTCCCACCGTGCAACAGATTCGGGGTACTAGCAGCGGAAGTAGCACTTCATGCGCGGGGCAGGGACCCACACTCGGGGCCTCGTCCACGGATATCCGGACAAGAGACTAATATGTCGGTTTTTCCAAAACCGAACCCGAAAAAAACTTCCCTTACCCGGAAAGCATGGGCGATTCCACCTGGATAACTTTTTACTCTAACGTAGTCAAGAACATTTTTGTTCGAGCTGATCCAATTGCATCTATAAGATACATGGTCAGATTAAGGAAGAAACTTGCACTTGGATCATTGGGATCAACGCTTTTTTCCCCATTCAAGAGGCACAGCCGTTGATTCCTATCCATAGAACAGTTACTGTCTGGGATTTATTTTATCTATCGTAAAAACAAAAGTTTGAGTCTCGATTTACGGATCCATCAGTCCAGCCTAACCCCATCCGATCCCATGGGTTAGCCAACCGCCCAACCACTGTAGTGATGGGATCCAATTTGGAATTTGGTTAGGTTTTGTCCCGGGTACCAAGGAAAAGAGTTCCAAGGCCCCCTAGCCGGAAGTTCATGCAAACATAAAACTAGCCACACCACTTACACACCCAATATGAAATTGCCTTTTTCTTAGCATCAGCTAACTTTAAAACAATCCTTTAATGAAACCATAGTACCACTGATCACAATCTTTCAATTTATCCGGTTGATTCATAATTTCCCATCATTCCTTCATCAGAGTATCTATGGCATCATTGGCAACTAGAACGCTCACCACCTGTCCACACAGGGGCCTTTTCAATAGTTCCTAGCCCATAATACTCGGCAATATAATCACTTATAAAAATCAAGATGGACTCTCGTTGAAGATCAGCAAGATCAACCAACAGATCCATATAAAGAGCCATGGACTCATCCATTGAAGACCAGCAAGGTCAATCAACCAGATCCATGCCCGGTTTCACAAAACAACTCTTACTCCTTGTTCCAATATCTTCCTCGACGCACGCGTGGGTATCCTAGGCGACCCAGAGCCCGAGCACCGTATGGTCAGCACCCTCTAGGATCCTTCGCAGGTGACCTAGCGCTTCACTCATAGGCCGCTTCCTTGGTCCCTCATCCACCGTACCGGAAGCTCACCATTTTAATCGAACCGAGGCTGGTCAAGACCTCGGCCGACCTTGCTACGCGAGACGTCCTCCATTGACTCTCCGTCAGCAGTTGCAACTTTAACAGTTAGGTCTTCATGACCTTAATCCACAAGATGGTCAAAATGCTTCCCCAGCATTCTTGACATAAAACAGTCATTTACAAACAGTCACAAAATACAGTTTCTAAATCAAACTCTCGTCTTTCCACATTATCCCTCCTTAGTCCACATTACTTATTCCACATTCCATTCAATGTGTACTCATTCTCATCCATTTCCTCATATCGACGACACATTAATTCACATTCACATTCATACATCCACATTTACATGGATACATCCATTTTCACATCCTCATTTATACATCCACATCCCATATCCACATTCATACATACACATCCATATCCACATCCATACATCCACATCCACATCCACATTCATATTCACATCCATATATCCACATCTACATCTACATCCACATTCCCATTCATATAACCCCATATGTCTTCACATCTAATCTTTTACATCACATCCATTCTCGCCCTATCACAACCCATATACATCCTATTCTATCACATACACTTCTTACCTCATCCCATACACATCTTATCACATCCTATCACTTTCCATACGCATCTTATCAATTCTTATCACATCTCATACACCTCTTATCACATCTTATCACATTTCATATCTTTTTTTTAAAAAAAAAAGAGAATTCTTATATTTAATATAAGATTTCTCTACACATTTATTTATACATAAATTCCATTTAAGGAGACTAACACTTTCGAAATTAAAATCAATCTTTTATGCATCTTCTTATGCATAAATTCAGTTTGGTAGGAAATTACACTTTTAGAATAAAAGAATTTCTCTTATGCATCTAAGTTAAGCATAAAATCCATTTATGAGGAAAATCACACTTTTAGTATAAAAAGAATATCTTTTATGCATACCTATATGCATGAAATCCAATATGATAAAAGTAACACTTTTGATATAAAAATTTTTCCTTTATGCATACTTCTATGCATGAAAATTAAAAATGATAAAAGTAACACTTTTGATATAAAAAAAAATTTCTTTTATGCATACTTCTATGCATGAAAATTAAAAATGATAAAAATAACACTTTTGATATAAAAATTTATCCATTATGCATACTTCTATGCATGAAATAAAAATGGTAAAAATAACACTTTTGATATAAAAACTTATCCTTTATGCATGATATTAAAATTCAATTTCTCCATGATTGTAATGAAATTCTTTCAATTAATCTAGGATGATAATTCCTAGAATATGGTAGGAAGTCCTCTTTTTATGCTTTGAATGAGATTATTTTATGCATAATTTTTATAAAAATTTTGCCATAGCTCCGCTACTATGACTGATAAATCTCAATTTTTCTAAGGGATAATGCTTATCATTAAGGAATAATTAAAATAATCTCTAATTGGATTATTAATCCATAATGGATTGAATCATTAATATACATAAACTAAAAGCATAGAAAAAAGCCAATAATTTGGCCTCAAGTATAGCTTAATCTTGGGTTAAGGAAAAACTTTATGAAAAGCTTGATTTGGATTGAGAATGGGTCATGAGTATGACCATTTCTTGAGTGAGAGAGGGAATTTACATAAAAATTATTAGAATTTAAACATAAATGAAAATTAACTTCAATAGCATTATGTAACTCTTCACTACTATTCAAACTTCATTAGCATTTAAAAAAAAACCATACCAATTAAACTTCTCAAGCTTGAGAGGGGTTGAGAAGAGAGAAACATTGAGAAATTATAGAAAGATCAATATTCACTAATTACCTTACAAATTGCTTGATTCTTTGTTCACGGTAGAGGCCCCCAACCAATCAATTGGTTAAGTATGTTGATGGAGTCACTAATGGGATTGAATAAAGAGGGAAGCTCCAAAAACTAGTGAATTATTAAATGAATTCACAGTTTCTGGCTTAGGTGGAGTAGAGTAACGATGCATAAACACTATATATTTTTCAACAAGGGGGAGGCTTCTATTTATAGAAAAAATTGAGCTCCTAACCAAACAAACTGATTCTAGAATTTTCCAAATTAGTTTGGTCAAATTTTGACCATTTTTAGGTCAGTTAAGCTAATTTTTTGGAACTAGACTTGAATGAGGAGAGAGGAGAGATGAAATATCTCAATTTTTTATGAGTTTAAAACTCATTCAAGCATGTGAAATATGCACCTCCTTTAAAGAACTCCCCTTCCTTACATATGTCATACTTTTTATATTGCTCATAATTTTTTACTAATAAACCTTGTACATTTTCAACTCTTCATCTTATGTGAAATATGCACCTCCTTTAAAGAAATCCCCTTCCTTACATATGTCATACTTTTAATATTGCTCATAATTTTTTACTAATAAACCTTGTACATTTTCAACTCTTCATCTTATGTGAGCATTTACTCATTTTTGGATACCCAAAATATCTCATATTTTTAATATTGCTCATAGTTTTTTTACTAATAAACCTTGTACATTTTCAACTCTTCACCTTATGTGAGCATTTACTCATTTTTGGGTATCTTCTTTTTACAAATTTGAATTTATCTCTTCCCTACACATGGATTGATGCTATTGGCCCATAGGAACCTTAATTGGACCATAGTCTAAAGATTTCTGAAAATCTAGACCCTTAGACTAAGGTTCTTTATACCTATTTCCAATTAATTCCAATTGCACATTGGAAAATTCTTTTTGAATTTCTGTTTCAGGGGAACTCATCTGAATTATAAGAGATATTTTTCTACCCAAAAATATTCAAAATCTGAATATTCTCTCTCTAGAATAAATTTTCTCTCTCTAGGCTAAAATAGTTAGCAACAGGGTCTTTATATTTCTGAAGAGGGTTGATTGCCGGGGGAAGATACTAGACATCAAAAAGGGGTTGGGGGAGGAATCTTACAAGTCTAATGGTTAAACACACCTTGGTGCATTCAATAATAGATGCCAAACTATTGGGCTGATGACGAATTCACAAGAAAGGTGTACGTGTGCACATTCATTAAAAAAATTTCTTTATAGGAATGTGTTCTTGTTTTTGTTTGCCCATTGGAACTAGTGAGTGACCACAGTTCACATTCCATAAATGAGGTTGTGGCCATCTTGATGGAAGGTTTCCTTTTAGTTCATAGAAAATCTACCCCTTATTACTCACATAAAAGCAAATTGCCAAGCCAAAATCACTAATAAAATCTTATGTGTAATATGATCAATGGTGGTTGAAGCTAGTAAGAATGATTATGAGCAAAAGCTACCCTCTATGCTATGGGCCTACTGCACATCACTTACAAAGGTGGATATTAATAGCACACCTTTCGAGCTTACATTTGGCATAGTGTCATTGGCACAATAATGCCAGTGGAACAATTTGTCCCAAGCCTCCGAATTGAAGGAAAAACCTCTTAATTACCCTTGAAAATCTAGATGACCACAGACTCCATGCATTCTATGGAATGATTATTAAAAAAAATAGAGTCAACATAGTGGTTTAACAACTAATTTGAAGATAAAGACATGCATGAAGGAGACATGATACTTCTGTGTACAATGGTAAAAATAGCACAAAAACTAGAGTACAAAGGCCTAGGTACCTTTAAAGTAACTAACTAACTCCTCAAGGGGTGGTAAGGACTAAAACCTTGAATGGAGTTAAAATGAAGACTATATTAATGGTCGTAAGGTGAAATACTACTATGGACTTTTAACCCAAGATATGATCTGAAAAATCCACAAGGAAAAGGAAGAAAAACAACACCTTAAGGCCATGAAACCTTGTTGAGGCACAAGCTTAAAAAAGAAAAGCCCAAAATATCATAAGGACCCCTAGTGTGCAGATCTTTGTATACAAAGCTGAACTTCAAGGAATAACTAAGATGGATTATACTATCAAGCTAGCTTTCCTCAAGATGGAATTTCCTTAAAGGGACCATATAGCAACTTGGCAAGGTCTAGTTAACATTGGAGCCAATCATAGTTTGTTCTCTGGGAAAACATAAACCTTCCTTGGCCACACCCCACCTTAACTTCTACAACTCCTCACTCAATAACCATCCCATCAAACCATTAGCATTGGTAGTTTTAAAGGTAAAAATCTTTTGATAAAACTAAATAAGGGTTTTTAAGTTCTTTTTAACCCCACAATGAAATAATTCATCTTACTTTTACACAGGAATGGATTGTGGTAACAACTAGAAAAAGAGAATTGCTACATTGGAGGTAACAAAAGATGTGACAGTGATGTTGATGCATGAAGACATTCCAAATGTCTTGGCATTCTAAGCTTCATCATGTTTCATTTACTTCCATTCAAGTACCTCAAACCTTGTCAAACTGGCCACCCTTACCAACTCTCCATCTTATCCACATTATCAAGGACAAAAAAGAAACCCATGGTAGTAATAAAGCTGGTCATTGATTATAGTCAACATGCAAAGCTGCGTACCTATGAGCATCTTGGAAACCTAAGAAGAGTATAACTAGATCGAATTTAATCACGATTGTTACAACCTTACTGGCAATAAAGTCAAAGGACTTGGTTACATCAATTTCATACAAGCAACGATGGTGGATCTCCAAGAGACTCTTTAAGCCCAAGTAATATGAAGGTAATCCATGGATATGGATTCCTAATAAAAATAAGTCTAATCCACTTTCCAAACCCATAACAAAAGTAGTACCACATTGCTAGCCTAAGTGGGAGTGGAGAATAAGGACCTCATCTCCAACTAAAACTTCCAAACCACAAATCCGAAAGGTACAAGAGTTTAGCCAAGATACCCCCCCTTGCCAAGAAAGCTAAAGAGGTCCCTTTAGTTCCAAAATCATCAGAACCACAAGGAACAATTTACAGAGTGAAACAACCTAAGCATTCATCAAAAAGGGCTCAACATCTATCTAAACCCCTCAACTCTGGAAGTAGGAGCTTGGCAATACCACATCTACTAGATAGTTGGGGACCAAAGCATCTCTAACTGTGCCAATGCACACATAGTGATCTCCAAGGTGCATCATGGTTGAGTAAGTACTTCATAATTGCCATCGATCTCATAATTCCCACTGATCTCATAACCCCCATATCTCCTTCCCTATAATTGAGTAAGCGATACTCCATAATTGCTCACTGACCCCATAACCCCTAGATCTCATAACCCCCTAACTCAACATGCCAATGCAGTTGTAGTGATCTCCAAGGTATCATCATGGTTGAGTAAGAAATACTCCATAATTTCTCACTAATCTCAGAACCCAACTCACCTATCTTGTAGTTTATTTGGTGACCCAAAGCTATAATCTTTTTCAATATACATAGTGAGGAGTGCTTAAAACCCTTTTAATAAAGTATAGTGAGAGGAATTCTTAAAAAAACATGCTTAAAATCAAACAAACTTAAAAACATTTTTTAAGACAAAAGGCCAAAAAGTTATATCAAAGTACGCTAAAAGAGGAGGAAATCTAAAATATGAAGAACGCAGTTGAGTAGGAGAAAATTGCGAAATTGCCAAAGAAAGCAAAAATGTAATGTCAAAGAAAGGAGACATGTGTTGGACATATGTAAACAAAATCAAGGAAAGCAACATAAAGAAAAAAGCAAAAGTATTGTAATTATGAAGGATAACCCCCAAAAAGAGGATTAAAAACTACCTATTGGTCAAAAAAGTCCTTACTCATACTGTGAGACAACTCATTTCACATCTCATCGCATCTTATGCCATAAGCTAACACTGGTCACATGTGCACGAGATAACTCATCTCATGTCTATTATCATTTTACCTCCCCCCAGACATTTCATACCTTTCATCCCATGGGTCAAGGATTAAAAACTACCTATTGGTTAAAAAATTCCTTACTCATACTGCAAGACAACTCATCTCATCTTATGCCATAAGCTATCACTGCTCACATGCACATGAGATAACTCATCTCAGTTCTATTATCATTTTACCTCCCTAGTCATTTCATACTTTTCATCCCATGGTTCAAGGAATTATTATCAATGAGTTTGACACAATTGAGCATGGTTAGTTCATGATTGGAAAACCAATCATATTTATATACACAAATGCAACCAGTCTATGAAGATAAACCAGAAGGTAGGGAAGACATCCCATGTTTCACGAGTCAAGGCATTCTTACCAATGGTAAGCTTCCACCACACATTTGTGGTGTGATGAATTATTAGAGAAGAGGATCATGAACAATAATCCTTGGAAGGCCTTACATGAGAGAATCAAGGTTGGTTTGTGATGGAAAACCAATCATGTTTAAATACACAAATGCAACCAATCAATGAAAAACCAAAAGACAGGGAGGAATCATCCCATGGGTCAAGGCATTATTACCAATGAGTTTGACACAACTAAGCATGGTTGGTTCATTATTGGAAACCCAATCATATTTATATACACAAATGCAATCAGTATGTGAAGATAAACCAAAAGACATGGAAGACTCATCCCTCCATGGGTCAAGGCATTCTTACCAATGAGTTTGACATAACTGTTTGAATCGCTTTGATCAATATGTGTAAATATTACAACAAGTTGCTGGATAGTGAAGATGAGATCTAGGATTCCAAACCTCTCCCAGAGCCTAACAACTCTGAGTATTGGGTCTATGCCTTAGCCACCATGGACACTCTTCCACAAAATCCTGGAACAAGATTTGAATGACTGAATGGGATAGAAATCATCTCCATGTTAATGCTTAGTGTAGCATCCCTTTTGGGAGATAACAATGATTTTGAGGCAAGAGTAGCTAGTGATTTATCTAGTGAGAACTCCTTCATAGAAGGATTAACTTTTGCATTTCCCACACAGTCACTCGACTACGAAGGAGAAAATCCCATAGAAAGCCTAAGACGTATCTTCTCCCCATGGAGACATATCTTTATTGGCTTTGTTATCTTGAGGCCATGGATTCACATAAAGCCTACACTACTGATAGTGGGAAGCTAACCTAAACAAGGTCACTATTCAGACCAAGACATTGGTCTATAAAAGTGACAAGGAGCCCACAAGCTCCGAGCAAGCCAAGCTTTGTCGAGCTGCCATGCAAGCTCAATAAGGTCAAGGCTGAGGAGGTAAAGAAGGAAGGGAAACTCAAAGATATCTTCGAGCCTTAAGAGGAACATCTGAGGTAAGTGCCCGAGTACTTTAAATCCCATTATATCGGGGACATAGTAGTACGGTGAGGACGAGAAGGCTCAAAGAAGCCTAGACAAAGAGCCACATGCTTCATCATATGACATCCCAAGGAAATAAAACTTGTTGGACAAGGTGGAAAACCCAAGCCAATGTTCATTGCCAAAGACCTCACCCCTAAGAAAGAAGGAGAATTCATAGCCTTGCTTAAGGAATTTCAAGATGTGTTCACATAGAAATACACTCACATGAAGGGAATTCCTCCAAAAGTGGCGAAATACACCCTCTCTTTGCTTAATGGCATGAAACCATCCAAAGAGATCCTATCAAATAAATTCCAAGTACGATCAAATGGTCAAAGAAGAGATAGACAAGCTCATTTTGACGTAGGGTTTGTGTATGAAATTAAACACACCGAATGGGTGTCATCATCAATAGTGACCATTCCCAAAAGAACAAAAATCTTAGAGTATATGTTAACTGTAAATGCTACCACCATTCCTGATCACTACCCCTTACATTACACATGAAATCATGAAATCATAACACATAGGTACCTCTAACATTACTCTCTCTCTCTCTCTCTCTCTCTCTCTCTCTCTCTCTCTCTCTCTCTCGGGATATTGACACATGTAGACACCAACACATTTCACACTTTTGCAAGATATTGATAAAAGTCACTTCCATACATGAGACAGTGAATACAAAATCCATGGAAAAAATCAATAAGTGTTCTTGGTTGGAATCGTAACACATAGGATAGGACATCTCTCTCTCTCTCTCTCTCTCTCTCTCTCTCTCTCTCTCTCTCTCTCTCTCTCTCTCGATATTAACACATGTACACACCAACACATTTCACATTTTTGCAAGATATTGATAAAAGTCACCTCTATACATGAGACAGTGAATACAAAATCCATGGAAAAAATCAATAAGTGTTCTTGGTTGGAATCGTAACACATAGGACATCTCTCTCTCTCTCTCTCTCTCTCTCTCTCTCTCTCTCTCTCTCTCTCTCTCTCTCTCTCTCTCTCTCTCTCTCTCTCTCTCTCTCTCTCTCTCGATATTAACACATGTACACACTAACACATTTCGCAAGATATTTCGCATGTAACACATAGGACATTTCACTCTCTCTTTCACTCACACACACATACACACACACTCTCTCTCTCTCTTTCCCTCTTGGGATATTGACACATGTACACACCAACACACTTCACACTTTTGCAAGATATTAATAAAAGTTGCTTCCATACCTAAGATAGTGAATACAAAATCCATGGAAAACATCAAAAAGTGTTTTTATTTTTCAAGACTGGCCATATCTCCCCATGACTCATATTCCATGTGAGGTTCTAGAACTACTTGAAGTTACATGATCTTGCTAGTTTGTGTTGGGTCCTGGTGGTCCCCCCCAATTCAAATACTGATATGGGTTGGTCATGTTAGGCTGTGGTATACCATAAGGGTATGGCATCATTGCTGGTGTCATTTCTACTCCTGGTGGTGGTGGAGAATAAGCAAGTTGATGGGTTATATTGGTAGCTCCAGGTGGTGGTGGATAGTAAGAAAATTGTCGAGCTGTATAAGTAGCACAACCATGTGGTACATATGTATCATGCCCTCACAACCATTGGGGTTGTCCATGCCAAGGTTCCTCCAAAAAAATTTGAGGTTGTGTGCTTGCTTGAATAATTTTCTTGGATTCTTTACCTTAAAACCACGTGGAACCCAAGTCTATGGCCACATCTTGAAATGAGCCAACTCCTAATTATAGCATAGCCAATCATTTTCTATGCTTATACAATGCCGGCAAAGCTCCTTGCATGCCTTAACCATGACACTAGTCCCTGCAAAGTAATCAAGGACTAGTTCGCCCTCCATTGTGAAAGTACCAAGGAGCCACCTGCCAAAATGAAGAAAACTTAAGATCATTGTCTTACATTGTATCGAATCATTACCAACAAAAAGCACATAGTGTTTATTCTATACCTTGCAGTCTCGACGGGTCGCTCAGCTGCAACCCGTAGTGGTTGATTACATGCCCCCCTAATAAGAGTGGCATGCCTTCCTTTTAGGTAGAGTGACTCACTGAGAAGGTCAGTGCAGTGTGTAAACCCACAGGTCATAGCAGATTACCGTTCACTCTCATATATGTTAGAGGTCGGATGCTTGGTGGATGTTGAACAAACACCCCAAAAATCAACATTATTACCTACACACTCATGACATATACCTCACTTGTTTGAATAACAATTAAGAGTTTTCTTTTAATTTCCCAATACTAGAAGAAAAGATAGTGGTGGTTCATACCTCTTCAAAATCTATCTCATCAATGCGATCGTAACTCTCTTGCAACTCAAGATATAAAGTACGTTGAAGAGCAAGATCATGTGCTCTTACTATCTTGACTTCATTTTATTAAAAAAATTAAGCGCACTCATTATCATTATCATTGCACTAGAGAGAGTATGGAGCTGCCTATATTATGGTTGCAATGGAGATTTGCAACATAGAATGTTGCTATGGAAGTTTGAAGCTACCAATTGGAATCTCAAGGAGATTATGCATCATGGAAGGTGCAAATGGAGTCACCATCATCAAAAGAAGATGCCAATAAAGGACCCAAAGCTAAGATCTTGCATACATCATCGAAGGGGTCATCAGCGTGCAGCCTTGGCTACAGGAATATTATTATTATTCGTTACTCATTTCATGACTGAAGCGCCTCATGTTTTGGTCTTGAGCATTAGTAGAATGCTCAATTTGATAAGGGTTGCTATGGATTGGGAATTGCGAATCCCATGGCTTTTGCATGTGGGCAAGAGCACAAAAAGGTGCATGCTTGGCGGCATCGGCATTGGCAAGAAATAATGGGCTGAGTTTGTAGCTCATTTTGGAGCATGCTAGAAGGGTGGAGCTCTTATTTTGCTCATGAAAGATGGGCAAAGTTGAGTGAAAGCTACAAAGCTTTCTTATGGTTTTCACCGATGGTTTCTCAAGGGAAGAAAGCACCCTTGAACAAGATGCAATAAGCAAAGGCATGCATGTTGGAGTTCAATTGGGAGCTTGTAATGGCCAAATTGGTGGTCACATTGAATCTCATGGTGGTGAAGATCAATTGTGGCAAAAGCAAAAGATTACAGGACAGAGTGTTACAAAGCCACCTCATAGCTCTGTTGGAAAGCTACACATCATAGTAGCAAGGTAGCTATGGAACAGGTCATAGGAGCAGAAGTTATCTAGCCAAGAATCTAGTGATGCAACATAGAAAAACACCCATTCAAGAAATCCAAGAAATCAACCAAGAAATGCAAGGGAGTGCTTAGCAACTGTTTAAATATCACTAAGAATCCATAGTCTTGAGTGTAGGAGGTTGAAAAATACCCTTGCCTTGATGAAAAACGTGGGCCTCTATTTGTAGGTTTTTGGAGACTCCATGGGCTTCATTCCTCGAGAAAGAGGGCTCCAACAAGGTAGAAATTGAAGGAAGTTACCTTTGCTAAGCAAAATAGGGCATTCAATCATGCAATGAAACTTGTAATGAAGTGCTATTCACGATTTTCACCACTGTTTTGAAATTTGCCACCCAGCTGTTGCCTCTCCAAAGATCATTCCAAGTGTCTAATATGCTCAATAATCCTCCCATAGTGTTGCCTAAATGATGATTAAAAAGGATCAAGTGATTAGAGCAAGAATAATGATAAAACTATGGTTTTCTTGAAGCACCTAATGGCTAGAAATTTCTGTAGAAAACCTTGGGAAAATTTGGGAAAAATGGGATCAATGAGAAGCTATGATACCACTGCAATAAAGGAAACCTAGGGATTGCACTCATTAGCATGGAGTACACACATGTCCCACTCATCATAGGGAGTAGCACCCATTGCACTCATAATGGAGTACACATAGTTTCTCAAGAGGGAGAAGTTCACCATGGAATCTTAGAGCTCCAAAGAGTAAGAGTACTCATGAAAGTATAATGATAAAAAAGGGTACAATGTCCATGAGCCCTATACCTAGTATAGCCCAAGGCCCCCCAAAAGTACACATGTAAATGTCCCTAAGCCCAGGTTCCTAGGCCCCATTCCCCATGTGCATGTGCAATGAAATCTACTTCATTACAAACGCCCATGGTAGAGAACACTTACAGAGCATGAAGAGGAATTAAAACCACCATAGAAGCTCAGTAAAGCAGCTTAAGAGGTCATGGTGCAGTAAGAAAAGGCTATGGCGAGCTCACAATAAATGGAATGAGAACTAAAGGCAGTTGGAATGAGAACTAAAGGTAGTTGGAGAACTAAAGGCAGTTGGAGAAGAAGGAGCGCATCAGAAGTGTGTTCGTGTGAGCAATTGTAAGTAGAAGCTCAAGGAGCAATCTTACAGTAAGAGAAAGAGAGCTCTTACATATGGCATGGAAGCAAAGCCAAGGAAGATGGTCAAAGAGCAGTAAAACTATACCCAAGCTGTACTATGGTAGTAGAGCCATGAAGAATTTCAGCATATAAGTAGCAAGAAGAAAATATCCTCACAAGGATGAGGGTTCTTGGCTGTAGACAAGAAGCTTGCAGCTACAGTGATGGCAAGCTCAAGAATAATACTGCCACTGACTGGTAGTGTACATTCAACGTAGTTGTAAAAGCTGGCTATATGCAGTGGAACCTACAAAACGATAAAGCACACCGTGTGCTATAGACACGGTGCAAGTGCTGCACCAGAGAACTTTAAGTAGCAGATCCGATTTTATGTTATCTATGAATTAAAAGGACATTAAAATTTATCAAATGCCCTTAATCAACATAAGGTTTCATTCACACACACCCACATGAGGGTCCTCTATTATATACACATTATATTATGTGCATAGACTAGGAGACTAACCCATGCTAGGCATGTGAGCATGGGAGCATGGGAACATGCTCTAGTGTGGGACAAGGGTTAGACCTAACCTTGGGTTGGGGTTAGGGTCACACATGGAAATGGAGAGTCAAGAGTCACTTGAGAGCTCTCCTATATAATAGAGGCATGGGGAACTCTCAAGGGATGTTCTCTTGTGTAGAGCATAGTATATGTGCTGCTAGATTGAAGGCATACCTCTTGGTGGTATGGGACACCAAGGTGGTATGTGGTTCTTCATTACTTTGATGTGTGTACCCTTGGGCTCGAGGGTGGTGGGTGGATGAGTATATGCCTGGATTATGTGTGTTTATGCATATTAATTAGCTAGAGAGATCAATGGGGCTTTAACAGTGGTATCAGAGTGGTCTCTAGTTAATTTTTTATGTTTTTTCTCCTCTTAATTCTCTCATTATACCAATTTTTTATCATTTTTTAAATAAATTTTAACATTTCCTAAGCAAAAAAAATGTTATTTCTTAGTTTGTTTTGGTGTCTTATGCATTGGAACGTCAACAGAGTAGTTGGAACATAGTGCTTCTTGACTTGGATGGACGTATTGACGATGCGGGAAAATTCCGTGAGTGAAAATGCTATTTTTCTCTATTTTTATGGTTAAAATAAGCATTTTATGGATTTCTTTAACCAAAATACCGCAATGCTATTGCGGGTATTTTTTTGTAGAAAGGATTCCCTACATCTCTACAATTTTTAGGAAATTTTCCTAATTTTTAAAACATTATTTGTGGTAATTTAGGCTTTTTTACGCTTTTTTGTGAGTTTCCCGCAAGCGTGTTGAGGCTGCAATCTGCGGTTTTCTACTGGAAATTAGCAAAGATGCATTGCTCCGATCCGTCAGGTTCTCTCCCATAGTCTCTCTCTCACTCTTCTTCAGTTTTTTCCCTTATTCCCCTTCTCCCATAGTCTCTCTCTCACTCTTCTTCAGTTTTTTCCCTTATTCCCCTTCTCCCGTGTGTGAACACCTCTTAGTGGGGTGGAAATGATTTTTAATCAAGTGATTAGTAATTAATCACTCTATTACACAGAGCCTACACAGAGCCTGAGAGAAGAAGGAAGAAGAAGATGGTAGAGGGGAGTTGGGGGAGAGGCTTGGGGCCTCCCCACTCACAGAATCGGCCGCGTGCGGAGGGGGGGAGGGATTTTGCACGCACGCAGGAAAAAATGTGTCCCCTTACGTTGATTCGTTTTTTTTTTTAGCTTTATAAAAGCTTTAAATCAAAGCTTTCAAGAAAAATCATCATTTTCATGATTTTTTTAAAAAAAATCTTGAAACCTTTGGCCTTTCGGTTCCATTTTTTTTTGACCATTCACATTCCGGGAAATTGCATGTCTTTTTGTTTTCTACGACCGTTGGCTGTTCGCATTCTAGGATGACTGTTCAGGTTCCGAAATTTGTGTCTGTCCGTATTCTTGTACGTTTGGGGTATAATTTAAAAAAAATTTAAAAAAATCCTGAAAATTCATGGAAAATTAGACAGGATTTTTCCAATTTTTGGAATATCCGGGTTTGTCGTCCGGCATGTGGCGTGTCCGTTCGGGCACCTGTGACCGTTCGATTTCTTGTATTTTTTGTATACCAATTGTATTTTGGTAAATTTTATCATTAAATTTTTTTGAAAAATTTAGATTTGGAGTGCCATAAGATAGGATTTAGTGGAGTTCAAAATTAGTAAATTTTGAGGTCCTAGAAAAATAGAAAAAATTAGAAAAAAATCATGATAATTCTTTTTTCTCGAGAATTTAATATTTTCGGGGGTTATTTAGTGTTGAAGTACGTTTTCACATGCTGACATTAGATAGATGTGGGTTATTTGCATATAATTAATGCAAGTGTGCCTCGTATTAGTAGTTATTTCCATTTGGATTAATTCTAGACGGTGTTTTCATGATTTTTGTCGTTGTTTAGTCACCAAATGCTAATTAGGCATTTTTTCTTATGTGCAGTCAATTCTAGTGAATTAATTTGCTAGATCATTTTGGTCAAGGGTGGTCAAGTGAATTTGGCTCGAGTGATTCGTAATTTTCAGAGAACCTTATTACCATGGCTCACATTGATTTCTTGATCAATAATAATGTCGACGAGATGTGTGATCATCCTGACTTAAGAAGGGAAGATCTTAAATTCCAAGTTGTTGAAGAAGAGGAAGCTGTTGGACACAGTGAATTTATGAAAGCGACTGAGCATCTGGAAGAAGCAACTATTGCCAAATGCCATGACAAGATGGAGTCACTAAAGGTGCAGATCTTGACTCTGCAAAAGGCTCTTTTGGCAACGCCTCCTGCTCCTACCAAAGTAGTTGCTCCATCATTTGCACCAAAGGTGTACGCTAGTGAGAAAAAGGAGAGGACTCAAGAATGTGAAGATGCACAAAAACTGCAGATGGCATAGGGGTTATTGAAAGGGAAGGCATTGACTTGGTGGAAGAATCTCAAAAAAGATTCTATTTCTAGTACAAGGTAAAATTTCAAAGAAGCTTTCAAAAAAGAGTTTGTCCAACCAAAGGATAAATTTAAGATAATTGCCAAGCTTGTTAAAAATGGCATGGGAATTAATCATTTGATAATTATGTGCAAAAGTTTTTTGGTTTGCCAAAGCCAAATAGATCATACCTCATGTGGGATTTTCATCAACGGTCTAGCTCATGACTATCAGTATGAGGTAAAAAAATGCAAATTCAAAATGGTTGAGAATACTATTTAGGCAGCTCAAGTTTTTCATAAGACAATGGTCAATGCCAACACTTCAAAACCATCGTCTAATGGAAAGAAATCCACATTTACTTTTACGAAGAGTGGACAAAAAAGAAAGATGGTTTTTACACCAAAACCAAAAAATTTTGACAACGTCAATAAGAAGCTGAAATTTGTGTGAGCAGGGATAATCTCACATGTTTCAAATGCAAAGAAAAGGGACACACGAAGAAATTATGTCCTTTGAATGAAGCTGCAACACGGCGTCACCAAAATCTTATACCAAAGAAATCTATGCACATTACAGAACTTCAAGGTAAATTTTTTGAAGTCAATATTACGCATCTTGAAGGAAGCCAATGTCTAGATTGTACTTTCAGTAAAGACGTTTTTGGTCCAAACGAATTATTTTGTATTTATGGAATAATAAATGGGCATTAGATTCATATATTGTTTGATCCTGGTAGTACTAACAATTTTATTGACAACATTATGGTACAGAGGATGAAGCTAGAAACCACTCAGAATGATCACATGTACAACGTCAGGTTGGCTAGAGGACAAGTCCAATTCTGGGACAAGAAGGTGTCAAAGCTGCTGCGGCTAGACATCTAGTTGTACTCGGAAAGACTTAATTTTCATGTCATGAGCTTGAATCATGTAGACATCAATTTAGGGATGGAATGGTTTCATCGAAAAAATAAAGATTTTTCTGTTGATTGGGTCAAACATTTGATGTCTTTCTATCACAATGGAAACCTTGTTACTCTTAAGAGAAACGTTGTTGTACCGAAGGAAACTTTCATTAATGATCTTGAGTTAATAGAAAACCTTTTCAACTACTATGAACTTTTCCAATTGGTCATGGATCCAGTGTCGTCATGTGTTCATTTTGATGTCAACATTGTTTCTTTAAATGTTTGGGAAAGTAAAGTGTTAAATTCCATTAAGAGCGAATTTCAGGATGTATTTCCTGATGAGTTACCTCAAGGATTACCTCCTAAACGAGAGGTGGACCATAAAATTGAGCTAGTATCGGGTTCAGTACCTGTTAGTATTCCTCCGTATCGGCTTAGCTGTGCTGAGGAAGACGAGGTAGCCAAGCAACTAGCTGAATACTTGAGGATGGGTCAAATTAGACCAAGCAAGTCTCCTTGGGGTGCACCAGTTCTCCTAGTTAAGAAAAAAGATCAAGGTACCTAGCGGCGGATGTGTATTGATTACAAACGTCTTAATAAGGTTATAATTAAAAACAAATACCCATTTCATAGATCAGACGATCTTATTGATAGGTTTCAAGGAGCTAAGTATTTCACAAAGCTTGATTTTGGAACCGGTTATCATCATATCCATATTGCAGCAGAGGAAGATGTTGCAGTACATTTGTGATCAACCGGACTTGAAAGGTAGAAAGGCCAGATGGGTTGAGTTGATTCAGGACTTTGATTTCTTGATTAAATACAGGAAAGGTAGCTTGAATCACATTGCCGATGCGTTGAATCTGATTGGTGAAGTTAACAAACTTAGCTTCACGAAAATTACTTCCAACTTGTACGATTCACTCTCAGGGAAAAATGCAGTACGGATATTTTCTTTGGAAAGTATTGGAATTTGGCAAAATCAGGGTCCAACTCCGAGGGGTAGATCAAAACATGGTGAATCAAGGAAAAGCCAACCAATGTTTTATTCGGAGTGGTCTTTTATTCCGAAATGATAAGGTCTGCGTGCCAATTGTGCTAGAAATTAAACTTAGTATCCTCTTTGAGTGCCATGATGCACCATCGGGCAGGACATCATGGCATACAGCAAACCTTGGCTTTAGTTAGAAGGATATTTTACTGGCCAAAAATGAAAGATTTTATTCAGAGTTATGTGGCCCAATGTCATCAATGTCAGATAAACAAGGTGGAATGCCTTAAATCTGCTAGGTTATTACATTCTTTGGATATTCCGTCTCGAAATTAGGAAAGTATTTCCATGGATTTCATTATGGGACTTCCACGTACCAGCAGGGGTCAGAATGCCATTTGGGTAGTCATGGATAGATTGACAAAGATGGCTAGGATTTTACCCACAAAGACAACAATCAAAGCATCAAAATTGGCTTACCAATTTGTTGAGAAATTATTTAGACTATATGCTCTACCTTCTCATATTGTGAGCGATCGGGACTCTAAGTTCACGGCTCATTTTTGGCAGGAAGTTTTCAAGAAATTGGAAACTACTTTGAGTATGATTTCCTTTGATCACCCGTAGTCTAATGGGCAAAGCGTGTGAATCAGATTTTAGAGGATATGCTTTATGCATATATCTCTGGAATACCATCAAGTTGAAAAAAGTATCTTCCAATGATGGAATTTACCTATAACAGTTCTAAGCATACGGCTACTGATTATAGTCTGTTCATGCTTATGTATAGGTATCAACCCAGGGCACTTGTTAATGTCAGACTTTAGGACATTGAGCTTGATGCATTGAGGGATTTTTTGCATGATATGCAAGAAATACTGACCCAAGCTCTGGATTCTATCAAGGAGTGCTCAGGATAGAGCACAATTTTATGCTGATAGGGGACACTCACCTTGGCCTCCTTTTGAGCTAGGAGCGTTGGTTTATTTGAAAGTTGCTAAAGATTCTCAGACTCTATGAATAGGAAAGTGCTCAAAATTATCTCTCCTAGATATTATCGTCCATTCCAAGTTATACGTCGGATTGGCACAGTTGCGTATGAGCTAAAACTACCTCCACATGTCAGATTTCATCTATTCTTTCATGTGAGCAGACTGAAAGAGAAGCTAGGAGGTGAGGATAGCACAGTTACTTCTCACGAACTTGTTGAGGTCAAGGATTTATCCTATGTTCCACATGAAGCTGAAAAGGTAATTGAATTCAGGGAAAGGAAACTTCATAATCGCTTAATCCTTGAGGTTAAAATTAAGTGGAAAGATAGGAAAACTGAGGATTCGACTTGGGAGTCAGTTGAGAACGTTCAGCACAAGTTTCCTTCTTTTCATTGTAAGAGTGCAATGTTTTTAAAGAGGGGAAGTATGTTATGTGCACATTATATTATGTGCATATACTAGGAGGCTAACCTACCCTAGGTAAGTGAGCATAGGAGCATTGGAACATGCTCTAGTGGGACAAGGGTTAGACCTAACCTTGGGTTGGGGTTAGGGTTAGGCAGCCAAGGGTTACAAATGGAAATGGAGAGTCAAGAGTCACTTGAGAGCTCTCCTATATAATAGGGGCATGGGGCACTCTCAAGGGATGTTCTCTTGTGTAGAGCATAGTATCTACTCTCTTGCCATTTCAATCCTGAGCTATGTGCTACTAGATTGAAGGCATACCTGTTGGTGGTATGGGACACCAAGGTTAGGTATGTGGTTCTTTATTACTTTGATGTGTGCACCCTTGGGCTCGAGAGTGGTTGGTGGATGAGTATATGCCTGGACTATGTGTGTTTATGCACATGATTATGTGTTCACCCATGATATAAAGATAATCGTACACAAGCTACATAGGAGCTCAAAATGAGTTGTTCAAATGTGTGTAAAACTTGACATTTACCGTTTGAGATGGCATGAGAGCGGTTGGGCTCATCGCACAAGTGTAACACTCAAAGTGATGTCTAGTAGATTCTAGACATGGATTAACACATGCATGAGTGACCTAGGGGAGACTAACGCACTTGAGATGACACTTCAATTTCACATTGAGGGGGAGTGTTACCAAATAGCATTTTCATCTATCAAATGCTAAATTTGTGTATGGGTGAATGAGAACACCTCGCTTAAGAGGGGGTGTTGAAATATGTAAGCTCAGTTTATGTGTGTGTGGGGAAGCACTCTAAAAGTGCTCAATATTGTGTGGTGTGAGATATGGCCACTCATGTGGAAAAAAGAGTGCCACATATAAAGTTGGATGGGTCAATGGCTATCTATTATATAGAAGCCTCATTTATATGGACATGAATATGCAATAGAGTATTGTTGAGTGTGCTACTCTCTCCCTCTCTCTAGTCATGGAGTTTTTGGTGTGGTTCGATCCACCTTAATCTTATGCTTAAGATTTTATCTACCACCATGATCAATCCTATATTAGGATTCTTAACATACAACCTTTAAGGATTTGGAAGATTGTGGAGACATTCATTGATGACCTTTGCATGCACTCCAATGGAAGGAGCATCTTATTCATATTTGGCTGGTCTTTTGAGAGGTGCAGACTCTATTATATCTCATTAAACCCACTTAAATGTCAATTCTTAACATACAACCTTTAAGGATTTGGAAGATTGTGGAGACATTCATTGATGACCTTTGCATGCACTCCAATGAAAGGAGCATCTTATTCATATTCGGCTGGTCTTTTGAGAGGTGCAGACTCTATTATATCTCATTAAACCCACTTAAATGTCAATTCTGGGTTAAAGACAGTGTCATCCTTCATGACACATCGCTTCCAAGAATGACATCTCCAATGAGAACAAGATATATGTAATCGTGGAGTTTCCACCACCTATCAATTACAAGGGGGTGTGGAGATTCATGGGGCATGTAGGGTATTACAAAAGATTCGTTTCTTGTATGCCATATATGCTATAGCCTTTTGAATGAATAGAGAAATGTGAATGGGCATACGAAAAATTAAAGAAGTCATTAGCAAGTGCACCCATCTTGAGATCCCCCAAGTGGGATCTAATTCCATGTGCATATCTACACTTCAGCATTTGCTATATTGGATGCATGTTAGCACAGTCGAGGAAGCATAACATAGACTTTCTTGTGATTTTTTATAGTTTTCAACTCAATGATGTTGAAATGTAACTACACAACCACTAAGAGAGAGGGGTTAGCCATGGTATATGCTATAAAGAAGTACAGGCATTACCTCCTAGCTATAAAAATTATTTCTTTGTCAACTATTAAGGATTTCTATATTTAGTGAATAAGCCTTGCACCATGGGGTGCATCACTAGATGGTTGCTTTTGGAGTTTTATCTCACCATTATCATCATGCAGAAGGGGTCTGTGAATGTCCATGCCAACCACCTCTAGGAGTGGAAGATGATATTCTCCACGCTCCACTGCTCCACGTTGAACATGTACGAGAATGGACCATGGGGTGCATCACTAGATGGTTGCTTTTGGGGTGCATCACTAGATGGTTGCTTTTGGAGTTTTATCTCACCATTATCATCATGCAGAAGGGGTCTGTGAATGTCCATGCCAACCACCTCTAGGAGTGGAAGATGATATTCTCCACGCTCCACTGCTCCACGTTGAACATGTACGAGAATGGAGTGAAGAGATTGCTCACTTCTTGGCTTATGGATTTTCCATTTGATCGTCCCATCAAGAAGGATAGAGATAGATGCCTCATTAGGAAGGCAGCCCCTATCAATTAATAGCATGAATTCTTTACAAGAAGAGTCAAGATGGCATCATGAGGAAATGTGTTCATGAAGATGACTTTGTCACCATTCTTACCCATTCTAGCATAGGTGGAGCACACTTTGCTGAAAACACGACTACCCGCAAGGTTCTCCAAGATGGACTTTGGTGACCTACACTCATTGGAGATGTATTTGAGTTTATCAAACATTATTATGAATGTCAAAGGTTTGTCATAGTCCATGAGAAGGTCGAATTCCCCTAACCCTTACAGTTTCAGTGACAACTATTAAAAAGTTGGGTTGATTTTTATGGGTCCCATTAGCCCAGCTACTAAGGGAACATCGGTGTGCTTCATCATTGTCCACAGACTATTGGGTTGAGGCCAAAGCTACATAGAAAGCTAACGCAAGAGCTATCACCAAGTTCCTCTACGAGAATGTTGCCCACTAGAAATAGTGAGCAATTGTGGTACACATTTTATCAATGAAGTGGTGGAGTTCTTGCTCAAAAAGTTTCTTATGGTGCAGGAAAGTTGACACCTTACTACCGACACAAGCAAACGACTAGAAGGCCAAGAGCACAACCAAGATGTTGTGCACTATTCTTACCAAGAAAATAGAAGCATCGAGGAGCAATTGGGAGCACAAGTTGCACTCTACTCTATGAGCCTACTGCACGGCACACAAGGTCGTTATATTAACAGCATGCCTTTTCAAGTCGCATATGGGCTTGACATTGTCATGCTAATGGTGGAACATTTAGTCACACAAGCCTCCGACAAACTTAGCTAACCCTCTCATAGAGAGTTTAGTTATCTTAGGGCAACTTAATGAGTAAAGACTATGATCCCACTCATAGAATAATGGTTGAAAAACTATGGCATAAGGAGCAGTTAACTCAAGGACAAGCCTATGGAGGTAGGAGATACATTGTTAATGTACAATGTTAATAACACCAAACGGAAACTTAAGTACAGAGACCAAGGTCCCTACCGAGTGACAGAGATTCCTCCTCAAGGTACAATAAAAATAGAGACCTTGGATGGGATTGAGATGGTGGAATGATAATGGTAGCAAGTTGAAGGTGCTACTATGGACCTCTCACACCTAGGACATGCTCTTTCAAATAAACAACAAAAAATAGGAGAAACAAGAGGCTGTTAACAAAAAATGGAGGGCACACCTCAAGGTGATCACCTGAAAAAAGAAGAACCAAAGACACCCAAGCATATAGATCTCCCCAACAAAAACACCCGTGGAACTCGCTAAAGTTGGAGTTCCCCCAGGAAGTCCATCTAGCAGTATGACTAGCCTTGTGGATACCGAGGTTAGCCATAATGTTTTGTCTTGGGACACATGGACCTTGTTAGGCCACTTGCCTATCTATTGCAACCATTCTGTAAATCTATGACTATAGATTATTTGGGTTGTACCAGTTTACGGATCCTAACTAGTTCGTAAACTAAGTGCTACACATGATTATACATCCAAATCTCTTAAAAACACAATATTTAAGCTTAAATAATAAATAAATAAATCTAGGATTAAGCTAAACCCTCTTCTAAATACTCTAAACCATGCAATTGTGCTACTCTAAATCAACTCTAAACACAAAACAAAGCACAAAGCTTAAAAATAAGATTGCAAACAACAAGACAACACATCTGAGACTCCAATACCATATGCCTTTCAAAGTGTGGCCTCCTAATTGACATCGATTAATATTGGGTGATAGATTGAATTTGAGGCTAAGTCCTAAGGTTAGTCCCTAATAGCGGCCCTATGTTCAATTCAAGTGCTTATCTACCCTTTGCCAAAATATGTGCCATTGGAGACTTTGCCGAAGCATAGCAAATGCAACTTCTTGATGTGGATGCATTACCCCCGCCGTTCATCTCAATCTTCACTTTGTTGTCACACTAGAAAGCTCCATAGCTATGAGGTGTGGAGGAAAAGCTTGATTTGCATTCATGGAGGCAAGATGAAGGATTTCTACACTTTGACCAATAAGAGAGAGAGCTCACAAAGCTTCGTTCTTAATGGTGAGTGTATTGATTCAATATTACTAATACTAGAATGAGCTAAAAGCTTATCAAAATGAATTATATATAAGGAGCTATTTTTACACTAAAAATGGCTGCCTTAAAAATAGTACTCGATTTTGCTTTACTAGCTCCACTACCTCCTTTTCTATGTTACAACAAAGCCTGTAGACTTCCACATTAGCATTTAAGTTTGATAACTAGTTACTTTATCAATAACAACACCACAATACAAAAGATATATCTTAAGTACAAAAAGGGTAGCATGGTCACCTTAAAAAAGGTCCATTGAGCTCGAGCTATGCTTAAGAGCTCCACCATAGTTGCTCTTCGCCCGCTATCCTCCCACCGAGGCGATTGCTAATACAACGGGTGGTGCAACCTCTGTCACAAAGATCATGTGGGATCTCCGTGGAGAAGATCATGGTGATAGCCTAATCACTCAATCAAGAGGGAGAGAAGAAGTAAGAGGAAAGCATGAGGGAACAAGTGATTAGCACTAATCACTCCCAAACCCTAACCCTAAGCACACCACACGTTAGATTAGAGTTGCAAGAGAGAGAGAGAACACTCCACTTCTATTGCACAAATGGGAGAATGAGTTACAAACAAGAGAAATTGGCTTTTATAGTTCCAAGACTTTTCCCACTAGGCCGCCTGGGAGTAAGTGACCCGAGGCGCCCAAAACATAGTTACAAGGACTTTCTTTATGGTTTGGCCACTCTCGTCTGTCTTCAAAGCTCAATACTTGGGAGCATCTTTAGGGTGTTTCCCTCATCAAATAATAGGATTTACAATATAGTGTGGGTGCCTATTACATAAGTGTGCGGGCATAGTTGTCGTAGGAATGTGTTAACCAATATGTGGTTAACATACTCCCCTTCCTAAACTCGATCTCGTCCTCGTGATCGGTAAGAGGTTACCGAGGGACGCTTGGAAGTGTTGCACTTGGTTGGTTCTCCTGGCTCTCCAGAAATGAGAGGGGGTGGGGGAGTTAGTAAGATGGAAGGAAGTTAGTGGAGTACTGGTGATTAAGAGTCCAGCTAGTTGTATGGGCTCTTATGAATTAGCTTTCTTGTATGTGTCCAAGAGTACTCTTTATTTTGGTGTTGGTGTTTTTTTTTTGGCCTTTGTGGGCTGTACATCCTCTTGAGAGGAGTCGAAGTACTTGAATGACTAGAGTAGCACATAATACTTAATGACCGATATCCAAGTGGTAGGTGTACGGTGGTATTAAGGAGGGGTTAGTAAAACAATGGTGTTAGTAAGCAAGTGGCGAGGGGGGGATTATGGATGGACAAGGAGGTAAATCGCATGGAAACTGCTTGTGCTCTGAGATGCTATATTCGATGGCAATGTACATGTAGCTCTAGCATCTCCATCAAAACACCGTAATGGGTATCTTGGCTCCCGTGGGTGTTTAGTTATGGGAGTGCAATTGTCTCTCTTTTTCTTTTAGTGGTTTGTCTTCTTCTATCATTGTAGCTCATGGAATTTAGATCATGTGTTGATAGGAGTGGTAGTTGATGAAAAGACGAGGATTTGTAGGTGTTGAGCATAAGAAGAAGTTATGGATAGCATGGATTAGGCATGAAGCACAATTATTGGGGCGAAGCAGGGGTGATTAAGAAGATCCAGGTGATGGGTTGTAACATTAACCAGGCTTGTTCCCCCCATGGTCCCCCAATCCAAAGATGTACTTGGACGGCTGTCGATGATGAAGCTTTGTGCAATATGTACGTAAATGATAGAGCCCAGTGAGAATTTGTAGGTGTTGTGCATGGGGGAGGGAAAAAGGTGTGCCCGTGGTCCTAATCACCTAGAGACTCTCTTTTTTTGGGTCCTCATGTGCATGAGGATTTATATGTGTTTATTGGTTAGCACCCCTAAAGAGGATTTTGTACTAATTAGCCCATTTGGCTAGATTTGTGAGCTTACCTTGAGTTTATCTTTGAGTAGTTGTATGAGCTCTGACATTTGTGGCATGAAGTCGAGGGGGAGGGGGGAGCTTCATGGGTCGAGGCTCCTTTGGTTGAAAGGGCTGGGCAAATTGAGCTTTTGTATGTGGGCAAGTCCATGGGATTTAGTTTATGAAGAGGGGACTTGCTTGCCTATTGGTTGCCAAACCATTTGCGTCAGTTGAACAGATACTAGCTTGGTTTGTGTGGTTTGGGCCAACTGTTGAGGATTATGCCATGGGATCCAAATGATAGAGTTGTCATCATTGAAGCCTTGGGCTTCTAATAGATGTTTGGGCACCCATTGTGTTTGCCGAGTGATGAGTGGTTGACAAGGCTTCTTGGTTTTTTGTATAAGGCTTTAAGCTACGAGTAGGTTGTCGACGTTTAGAAGAGGCTTTTAATTGTGGCTTTGGGAGCCACAAGTGTGTGTTGCCATCATGGAAGCCTTGAACTTTAAACACGTTGTTGGCTTCATTGTGCTTGGGGTTGCCTAACCTTTGGCCCGTTGAGCCTTTTGTCGCAGCTCCTTGGGGAGTTGTTGTGGTGGATGGGCATAGGCTGCATTCGTGGTTGGGTAGCTAGAGATGAGTGTTTCCTTCATAGTATCCTTGTGCTCTTAGCACAGGCGATTGGGGACGAGCCAACATTGAAGCTTTAGCTTAGGGTTGGTTTTTGTTGGCTTGGTTTACTTCTTGCTCTTAGGTTTCTAAGATGGCCTTATGGGATCCAGAGTTCTATGTAGCCATCATAGAAGCCTTGGGCTACAAGAAGATTCTTGGGCACCCACCATTGATTGTCATGAAAAAGGTAAGAGGTCACGGTGCTGGTGGTGCGGGTGGTCGAGGATGTAGAGTGGAGGGGAATTGTCGATGATGAAGCTTGATTGTCAAGGTTGGATGGTGTTGTCGACAGTACCCTTTAAACCAACATTGGTGAGGCATGAGGTGTAGTAACAAGGGAGACTATCGTGATGATGAGGATGGAATGTGAGGGGGAGGGGGAGGGGTAGTCAAGGGTGCGGGTGTGTGTATCATTTCCTCTTGGTGGGGACACAAGAGGACTGTGGCTTTTTTGCTCTGTTAATTGTCATGTTGGCCATTTCTTCTCTGCCAAATAAGAATGTGAGGGGGAGGGGGAGGGGGAGGGGAAGTTGAGGGTGTGGGTGTGTGTATCATTTCCTCTTGGGGACACAAGAGGACTATGGCTTTTTTTATGTTAATTGTCATGTTGGCCATTTCTTCTCGCCAATTTATTTGGTAGAGAGTGGCATCAATCGACTCTTTTCCAATTATAATCCGGCCTTGGAGTGCTCCTGCATCTGTGACGTGACATTTGCACTCCAAATGGTTATTTCCTATAGATATTTTAGGAATGAAATACCTAACACTCATTAGACGCATTTCATGTGAAATTTGAATGTAAATGTTTGCTTATGTAAGTGTGGGTTTTCCAAGAGTTTTCCACACCTTCAAGCATATGAGATTGGTGTGGACCATAGAATATATGTGGGCTCACCACCATTGAAGACCATTCTCAGTGGGGGGAGTCTAATCCACATTCTCAGTGGGGGGAGTCCAATCCACATTCTTGGTGGGTTTAGTTATTGTGGTAGTTCGGGGGGGGGTGTGGCAGTGGTGGAAGACTTACTAGGTTATGGAGATGAGAGAGTACCCTTTGTGGAAGTAGTTGGTACAGGCAGAGGATCAAATTCAATGCACTCACCATCCCAAAGGATCATCGTTACCTTGCCTTTAGGAAGCTCGAGGGTATCTGTGTTGTCAGCTGAGTTTATTGTACATGTAGCATTCTTTACCCAGTGCCCTCCAAAGATAATTACTTCTGTAGTCTCACCCGTGGGAGCCACATAAAACTTACACGCTAATGGGTTAGAGACAATATGTACAGTTTGTGTAAAAGACCCAAGGCTTTGTATACATTGTCCACTAGGTAGTTGAATTTTAGCATAGGCACTATGAAGAGATGGTTTTCTTAGGGAGACCCATGTTTCCAATGGCAAAAGATTGTGGCTAGCTATGGGACACAGCAAGGCACACAAATTTACTTTGAGCATTTGAGTCCCTTTACGAAGGTAGACATGATTTGTGTCCCAATCATGGACTAGTTGTGTTTGTCGCATGAAGGGCCTTCCTAGGATGCTACTATAGCCACCGGTGATGATAGTCCATGACTACAAAGGTGAGTTTGAAGGTCATGTCACTTTGAGGTCCTTTGCTAGGCCAAGGGGTCGTACAGATGTCTCGTCTGCTGCCCCACAAGCTTTATCACCAATTGGGTGGGATTAGGGGGTGGTTGTCCCCAGTTTTCCCAGCACGTTCTTGTGAGGATGCTTATGCCAGCACCCCCATCAAGCATGCCTCTAACCGCATGTCCGTTTTTGTAGGAAATGGACAGGGCTGCATTTATGTCATCACCTTCAAAGTAGTGGCCCAATGCATTTACTTGAATTGTCAGTGCGCCTTTAGGTTGCAGGTTGTGCTCATGGAGTAGTGAAGGATGATGGGGCTCTGATTCATCCGAGGAATCTGAGTTATCTCTCTACTCTATGGAAGCCTGTAGTTTTCGTTCCATCCAATCCCTAAGGTCATTCCATAAATTTGGATTTCCTTTTAACAAGGTTCCAATGGGCATTTGGATTTGGGAAGAAAGAAAAGCGGAGAGGCCAGCAAGGTCGCATTGATGAGGAGCTTCCTCGTGTTTAGGGCCTTGTTTATAGGGTGGACTGGCCATGGTATATGGAAGTCCAATTTGGTCCTTATTTGACAAGGCTTGTTGAGGTCAAGACTTGGGTGCCATGGGGAAGGGTAAAATACCTTAGCAAATTTTGTGTGGGAGCCTCATGAGTCTTTGTTAAACTCTGTGTGAGTGTCCACATCGAGTTTTTTGATGCAAACATGGGATTTGGTCATGGCCGCCTATGGAATAGGCAATGGAGGATTAAGAGGCACAAGCTGGGCAAGATCTTCGTTTGTCAACATCATGTTGGCGAATGGATCTTCCTCAGCCTTGAGCAGAAGCGGGGGCTCCTACCTTACCTAGTGTAGAAGTTCACGTTCTTGTCTCAGACATCGAGTAATTATGGGGGATTGCGCGTACTTGGGTATTGGTTCAAGGGATGCAAAAATGAGCGGTGGTTCAAGTTGAGCCTAGTAGTGCTCTACCAGTGCTTAGGCCTCCTGAGAAGACATTGCTTCTCGAGGATGGGATTGGGATATACGGCCAGCCGTTTCTGTTGTTTGGTTAGTATTTGGGGGTTGCATGGGGAACTGGCATTTCTGCACGATCATCACTCTTGCAGGAGGAGCGCAGGAGGAGGATGTGGTCTTTGTTGAGCCACTCTGCAGATGGTAACCCGGTCTTCACCTTGGCCAATGTGCTTAGAGCGTTATTTCTTTTTGGATGGGGCACATTTAGTAGCTAAGGTGCTAGGCTACTTAGGTTTATTGGCTTTCTTGAGCTTGGCGTGCAACCATGTGATGACATTCAATGGGACAGTGGATATCTTCCCATGTTGAACCCTCGACACATTGAGGGATGGTATGCCTTCAACCATGGAGTGAGAGACTGATTTTTGCAAGGGTAATCCTTGAAGTAATGGTCGATTCCACATTCGTGACATTGTGGTGTCACTGGGCAAGCTTTTCTTTTGAGGGCAGTCAACCACTCTATGGGGTCCCTGGCAGAGGAAACACTGAAGAGGTGATTTCCCTACACCTATAGTGTTGTGCACAATCGGTTTAGGGTCCATGTGAGGGACATGCAAAGGGAGATGATGTGTTATGGGTGCCTCAGGGGGGTGGCAGAGCACATGGGCTCCAGGGGTTTAGCAATGGACCCAGGTTTAATCATTCTATGATCAATGGGGTTTGCCTTGAGAGGCGACAGTTGGAATGGAAAGATGGGCATCATAGAAGGTCGTGGTAGCACTATGTGTGAGTGGTTAGTTGGGGGTGGTGCCATTAGTAATGCATGGTGCCCGAGAGGAGAGGAGGGTAATGTTACAAATGAGCTTAGGGTTTCATTGGCTTGGTGTGGCCAATTGCATGGAATGGCATTCTCGCATGTTATTATCGAAAAAGATCACCCATTTGTAGGCTTGATCAAAGGTGAGGAATCCTTCACCAACATGTGGTCGTAAAGCCTTGGATTATGCAAGCCCAAGAGAAAATGGTCCATTAAGTGCTTGTCACTCAATTTTTCCCTCTTGTCAGAGCATAAATTGAGGTACTTAATGTGTGCAATGTAATCGCGTAAGGTTTCCTCTAGTTTTTGTTCCAATTAGAACAATTGGATTACGGGGCTCCATTTGGATTTGTAGGGTGCAAATCCAAGAATGAAGGCCTCTCACACTACTTTGAAAGTGTCTTTGTGCCAAGGATCCAAGGATTGGAACCATTGCACTGCCTTGCCTTCAAGGCTAAGTCCAAAGTGACTTTAGTTGCATCATCGAAAATTTCAAATGCCTGACAGATTTGGTTGAAGACTTCTACATGGGATACAAGGTCTCCAACTCCATGGAATTTTGGTATAAGTTTAAAAAATTTCACCCACATTGGTTGTGTATGTGATGTATATGGGTGCAGTTATTGTGCCACTCCCCTTCCTAGAGCTTGTGCTAAGCTCACAATGTCTAATTGGGGATCAAGAGGAGGTGGTACATGGGTGGGGGGTGGGAATAGATCGGTAGTTATAGGAGGAGACACGTGTATGTGCTCGCGTCTATTCACATCAAGGTGCATGTATGGGGGTGCACCACTAAATCAGGGCTCTTTATAAATCGTTTCACCCTCATGGCCAAATGTGTGTGGCATGGCAGCCACATGTGAATGTACCATGGCCAAGGTGTCGTCCAATGGAGTGGAGACACTTGGGGCATGCAACCATGACCGAAAGTTGAGGCTTAGAAAAGGTTCTACAATGCACATGCAGACCCAAAATAAGAGTTTTGGCTCTCTTTTGCCTTGCACGTGAACGCACCCTCAAGGTGAAAAAGGGTCTTTTTAGGTGTTTCATGCTTGTTAAAATCACTCGAGTGAGTTGGGGAGGTAGACCTTAAGCACCTCTAAAGGTTTGAATTTTTTTTTTAAATCAAGACTTTTTGGGTATAGTACGCTTGTACGCATAAGAGCATACGCTCGTGGCTTTAGAAAGGTACGATCGTGCTTAAGGTGTGAATGGTCATGCCATGTTTTTTTTTTTTGAGAATTTTTTTCGACGAAGGTACGCCCATACACTTATGAAAGTATGCCCGTGGCTTTAGGAAGGTACGACCGTTGGCTAAAGTGTAAATGGTCGTGCCAAAGTTTTTTTCCAGAGAATTTTTTTTGGAGGAAGGTATGCCCATACATTTATGAGCATATGCCCATGGCTTTAGGAAGGTATGGCCATGGCTAAGGTGTGAATGACCGTACCAAAGTTTTTCTTTCGATAATTTTTTTTCGGGGAAGGTATGCCCATGGCTTTAGGAAGGTACGCCCGTATGCTTATGAGCGTATGCCTGTGGCTTTAGGAAGGTACGACCGTGGCTAAGGTGTGAATGGCCGTACCAAAGTTTTTTTTTCCCTCGAGATATTTTTTTGGGTACGTCCGTACGCCGCGTGAATTTAAATTTGAGGTGAGGTGAGTGATGGACAACTAAGATTGTTGAGGTGAGGTGATTGTTGAGTGATGGACAACTAAGATTCCCTCATTAATGCAAGGTAGGTGGGAAAAGGCTAAAGTTAGAGGCTACCTCTAGATTAGTGGTTTTCAACTAATCTCTAGAGGCACTCTAACTTACTAAAAATTAATCCTTCTTAATCTTACTGTTAATCACGTTTTAACCCTCTTCTTTGTTCTCTTATTACTCCATAATGGGGTGAGGAGTATAGAAATGGAAATTAGATAGGTGGATTAGCAATGTTTAGGCTAACCCAATGATGTGATCACTGTGATTAACCTTTTTAATTAGGTCTCTAATTAACCCCTCAAAAAGAGAAAAAATTAGGTAAATAAGACCTAATTAGTGCTAATTCTCACTAATTGTGACCTAATGGGAGTGGTCTAGGCATGGAATTAGGTCAAGGCAAGTGTTTCGAACACTAATTCCACTCCAATTAGTCCAATTGCAAGTAATTAGGCTCAATTTTTTTGATTTTTAGCTCTCTTTAAGCTCACTAATCATGTTAACTAGTAGATTAGTGATAATTAGTTAAAATTAAGAGATTATTTGTGATTTTTAGGGTTTTTTGGTTGATTAGGATTCTAACTTACATTCCTAAGCTACCCCTGTATACTAATCTAACAAAAACATGTTTGGAAGTAAAAAATTAGCAAAAAAACACTCTATATTTATGAAAAATCCTCTTCTTTGAGCTCTCTAATCACTCAAATCTCTAGTTTTTTTTGCTGATCTTACTCCCAACCACAAGCTATGCACAAAGTTTAATTTTTAAAAAAATAAAAATTATAACAAAACAAATCAAACAAACCAAAAATCGAATATCATAGTTACTTACTTGGCATCGGGCTATGGAGACTCCATCGGATTCGAATCAAAAAAAGCTTTGACAAGTAGCGGATTGGCGCTCCCCGGCAATGGCGCAGGTTATCGATTCACAGAGATTGAGCTATGCTCTCAGGAGCTCCATAATAGCTGCTCGTCGTCGCCACCACTATCCTCCTGCACTTGTTGTCACACCTAGGTGGTTGCTAATCCAACGGGTGGTGCAACCTCTCTTGCGAAGATCGTGTGGGATCTCCGCGGAAGACGATTGCGATGATAGCCTAATCACTCAAGAAAGAGGGAGAAAAGAAGCATGAGGGAACAAGTTATCACTTCCAAACCCTAACCCTAAGCACACCACACATGCTAGATTAGAGAGAGAGAGAGAGAGAGAGAGAGAGAGAGAGAGAGAGAGAGAGAGAGATGCACAAATGGAAGAATGAATTGCAAACAAGAGAAATTGGCTTTTATAGTTCCAAGCCTTTTCCCACTAGGCCACCTAGGAGTAAGTGACTTGAGGTGCCCAAGACATAGTAGCTTTTCTCTATGGTTTGGCCAACTGATCGAGATTGTCTTATTTGTCCTTCGAAACTTAACTTGCATCTTTAGGGCATTTTCCTCATCAAATGACGGGATTTACGATATAATGCGGGCATCCATTACATAAGTGTGCAGACATAGTTGCCATAGGAATGTGTTAACCAATATATGGTTAACAAAGGTGAAAAAACTAGATAATATTGATGCAAGCAATAATGTGATATGGATGGTTTCATAGTCCACATGATGGTGGTCACATGAGTGATTGAGGAATGTAGGAGATGTGATTGAGAGAATTAAATGATCAATGGAGAGATTTATGGAGATGATTGTGTGTCTACGTATGTCTCTTTTTTTTGCTATAAATTGAAATACTCCTCACATTTGTATGAGTATTGATGAATAGATTTATTATGATTTATGAAGCTCATTATCATGGTTAAGCTTTTATAGTGCTAATCTTCTTTATTATACAATCATAGTGCTACTCTCCTTCATTAAGCTTTCTAATCATAGTGTTGCTATACTCTTCATTATCCAATCATAGTGCTACTCTCCTTCATTAAGATTTCTAATCATAGTGTTGCTATACTCTTTGTTATCCAATCGTGAGTTTGATTTTATTTTATCCTCTTTAAATTGAAATCTCAAGTAAACAAATTCTATCTATGTGCAAATAAAACAAGAGATTCCAAAAAGGGATTAGGAATTTTTTGGACCCAAAAAGGGCCTCCTAAGGATTCCTAATTTTAAGGGATTAGAGCTTTAAAGGCTGGGCTTAAGGGAGACAAAGGCTATGATGACCCCTATTTTTTGCCTTGCCACATGAGCCATACCCCCCTAGTTTCACTTTTTAAAGGGAATATTCTTATACTCTCTCTCTTACTTTTTGACTTTTCTCATACTTTCTCTCTTACTTTTTGAATTTTTTTATCTTCACTCTCTACAAATTGAATCTTTCTTGTTAGTTTGAAATCTCCTTTCTCATTAACTCCCACCTCCCTTCTACATCAGCAAAACATTCTCGTATTTAGGTGGGCCCCAAAAAGTGAAAATTTTTTATTTTTTATTTTTTTACATTTTGAGGTGGAAAAACACCACCCAACCAATATGTATGATGAAAATAAAATTTTCCCTCCAAAAAGCTTGTAATTCAAGAGTCACGTCAGAAGCCCGTCAAGAGCCATTACATCCATAACTAAACTATCAGGTCCCCACAACCCCATAAACATAACTAACTGTCAGGAACCACTACATCCATGAGATCCCGAAATTGTGGGGACCCTATTTTTTTTTAAAAAAAAATCTCATAAATGTAATTTATTGATGAAAAACTCCATGTTGTTAGTATATTTGTATATCAAAAATATCATTTTCTACTTAGAAAAACGGATTTGTGTTAAACCTCCAGCAACAAATCTCCAATAGCAAAGTTTTAATAACAGTCTCTCTCTCTCTCTCTCTCTCTCTCTCTCTCTCTCTCTCTCTCTCTCTCTCTCTCTCTCTCTGTGGATCTCTCTGCTTAGCTATGGTGCCTTTGCAAGCTGTGTGTGTAGCCCCTTGTGAAGCTAGAAAATGGAAGGTTGATTTACACATTCGTATTCGTGAAGAGTATGGCAGCTCTAATTAAAACCCATCCTACTGATGCACAATCTGTCCAAGCTCGTAGGATAGCTAAGGAGAAAAATGTAGATCTTTGGGTTGATGGGCGTCTCTATCCAACTTACCCTCCAGAGCAAACCCTCCTTTTCGCGACTTATCATCTTTTATGCAATTTGTTGGTGAAGGAGAGCTTGGCTTGTTAGGATACTGCAGAAGATTGACTACAAGTGGAGCTTGGCAAACCCATATTCTCCAATCTCAATTGCAAGCATCACAATTCACCCCTTTACAATGTCAAGAAGGACTTAAAACATCATCAGATAAAATGAAAGAGATCCTCGCAGAGAATGTGGAGAAGGATGCAAAGATTCAAAGGCTAGAGGAACTTATCAAACGACTCAAAGTAACGCCAAATGGTGCTCGTGAACGCAAAAAGATATTAGTTGGTATAGAATCTCTTGCATTTAAAGGTGGAGCGCACGGAAGAAAAGGATTGGTACAACAAAGTAAGTAACATAAACTTTCATTATGCACTCAGTGATTTAAACAAAATAGTCATGATTTGTGTTCTGCCAAGAATTTTCTACAAGAGGTGTGTGGTTCTAAAACGAAGAAGGATGGAAGGATTTGGTCAAAGACATTCTGAATACCAAGGTATTCTCTCAATTATTACTGACCCTCATCAACCTAAAATATGCCAAGCTGTTGTCAGCAATGTGGTGAGCAAGATTACCACCTCCATCGATTCTTCATTAATTCAACATGCTTGTGATGCGGCTAGAATCAGCATGAAAGGGTACCAAGCAATCTGTCAGGTTATAAAAGATGCATTTCTAAGACAAGGAATCACTGGCACTTTATTTCCTACACTCAAGGTGATTCACAATGTCAAGCGTATCAATAATGAGAATGTGCAGCGAGCTATAGGATAGTTTTATCACGTTGAGGGCACACTAACATTAGACACAGGGTCAAGCAGAAAGAAAATCAAGACAACAAGTACAGAATTTCACTATGATGTTTACAATAACATCTTTGTTCATATTGAGAGACTACAACAAGCTATGGTAAAGTTCTATGGTCTTTCACCAGAAGGTGAGAACTTGCAATTGCTACTATTCATGTTTTTCAGTAGAAAATGAAGACGATTATTTTGTTTTGAATATTGTAAATTACCGTTTATTTGCAGTTTTAGGAAGCACACTTTCATTTGTGCTCAAGCTAGATGAGTGCCAAATTGTGAAAGGTCGGAAGCTGAAATGTATGAGTATTATGCTTGTGAATGAGGCCATGATATGTGCATGGGAAAAGACTACCAAACCAAGTTTTAGTGTGCAATCTGAGAAAGGTGCAATCTGAGAAAGAGGTCTGGTGGCTTGGTGCATTCGAGGTACCGAAGGAGACACATGAGTATTGACATGGATGTTTGAAAGGACTCCTTAGATAACAGATGTAATCAAAAAGCAAATTGATGGTCAACTTTTAGATGTAGAAAACATAGGAAAGTTCAAGGTGGATTGGCAACTTAGGGGAGATTTAAGGTAATAATTAAATGCATGATGGGTTGTGCTCAAGGCGTGACATCAAGATGGCCTTGTCCATGCTACAATGCTCAGATTGATATTCCTAGGCAGAAAAAGACAAATGGAAAAGGTATGCAGAAGGTTGGTTCTGTTGGGAAGGATGCCTCGAAAGGCCCCAAGAACGGAAAGAAGCAACAGGAAGATGCAGTAGATCCAACCGAGTCAACTGATGATGATGAAGATGAGGAACAACCAAATGCAAGATGGGTGGAAGGTGTCATGTGTCCTGATATGCTAGGAGAACCAAACAAGAATTCAAATTGGAGCCCCATCATTAATTTTCCACTAAAGAATATTCAGTTTTGCACACTTCATGCATTCATGAGAATCTTCGATCGATTATGCATTCATAATGCCTACATAAGAAAGGAAAGTTGCAGCCCTTGGTAAATTAGAGCATCTTTTGAATTCTATGGGTTGCCATGGTGGAAACGTGAAAATTGAAGTGAATAAGCAAGCCTCTGGTATGTCATACGAGGTTGCTCAAAAGGTCTCCATGTGACTGGAGCAAAGACAAGGAGATTTTTGGAGAAGCCAGCAAACATAGAGAATTCAAAGAAGACTTGGGAACTCTGGAGAGACCTGTGTGCAATCACCACAAATGTAGATTGTCCAATGCTAGCTCTTGTAAATATGCGCAAACAGCTTTGGATAAATTTCAATAACATGGTTTGCATTATGAATCAAAGTAGCACAACTACCCAAGAACGAGCATCATTCCAACAACATATCATAGAATTCATCAAAAGTGCTTGGGGAGAGAGTAAAGCAACTACAACCGAACCTTTAATTTTCTTGAAGAAAATAATCAAAAGACTCATAAATTAAATCAAATATCAAACAACTACTTGAATTAAATTAAAAATTAAAGCACAAAACAAAACATAAGATAAGAGAAAGAAATACATCACCATCAACACAAGGCAACACAAGACTGGGTGCAATCTTTCCCCCCCAACGTGAGTGGCTTCTTCTCGCGTGGGTATTTTTATATATTCCAAAAAGCAGGCTTTAAGCCAAAAATAAAGTATACATCCATATTTGGACTTTGCCATTTAATTAGCCTTTGTCCTCAATTTTAGCCTTGGTCCACCTTTGTCCTCAAACCTTCTAAGGTTTACACTATTTTTCTAATTCAATAATCTAACTTGTGCACATATGCACATTACAAAATAAATCAACTAATGCTCGTATGCACCCTGTACAATAAATTGACACGTGCACACACACACGTCACACTGATGTCAAAATAATATCAAATGCCATAATACACCCACAAAATATTGTGAGATTGGTCCACACGCCATGACTCAATCCACCATCCGTGCGACACCTAAATCGGTACCCTCGCACTGTGCAACACCTAAATCGGTACCCTTGCACATCTCATCACCTAAACTCATAAACATAAACCACGTCAGTAGTAACAATCAATTGACATCACATCAATCAATCCTAACGTGTTCATGATGAGAAATAGGCATCATTAAAAAAATATATACAAATTTAAATGACCATGATTATTATTCAAATAACATGGGTCATAACAGTCCTCCCCGTTGGGAATCAACTGTCCTCAGTTGTGCAATCAATGAGTGGATGGCTTCATGGTACAAGTGGAGGACAACATCATCACATCAAACAATTTCTAAAAATAAAACCAAACAAATGAACGCATGTAAAAGGGATCTAAGTGTCCCATACCACAGAGGTACCTTCCACATACAAACACTCGTTGGTGAAAGATAGAAGACATAGATACGTCTGGGGTAGGTATGTAAAACCAATCTAATGTCCCATACCATAGATTAATTCCACATGACACTACCTTAAGAATAGAAGTTTGAGACGGAGTAGCTAATTCCCTCTGAAACTTTCATTCCGACATAACTTTTCTCTATCCTCAAAATTAAACTACAAGTCTTATTCGAAAAATAAATTAGGTTGAAATGGAAATTCTTATCAGCTTAAGATTGAAAAATAATCACTTACATTGCTGTCAATAACTTGACGAATTCTGGGGATTTGTTCTTGATCTTAATCTTGATCTTGTAATTGTCTAACTAAATTCTCAGGATTTGTTTTTGATCTTAATCTTGATGAATTCTTGAGATTTGCTTTTGATCTTAATCTTAATCTTGATCTTAAGCTTAATCTTATACTTGAAATCAAAACTTGAATAAAATTAGACATCTTGCGTCCTAGTTGATAGCAAGAACTTGATAAATCTTGGCTTAGATTAAAAATACTTGAATTGACGAAAATTGAGAGATTAGTCTTTAATTAATCATAATTGTAATTCTTGAGTAAATCTTGTTCTTAAGGGGTTTAAATCTTGTGATTGAATATATCTTTGACTTAGAGCAATTCTTGGTCTAGCAAGAATCTTGTACTTGGATAGATCTTAAACTAGAACACTTGAAAATTTAGATAAAACTTTACTTGAATTGTTATAAACTTTGTAATTGTAATTGGTATACAACTTAAGCTTGGTTTCTAGTCACTTGAAAGCTATTTCTTTACTTTTCTCGTCATTACTAAATTCAATGGTGAAACAATTGATAACTTGAATCAAAGACTTGAGAAACTTGCTTGGCTCTTGAATCTTCAAATTGGTCTTAATCTTCTATGAAATGTCTAGCAATCATTTTTACTTGAATTTGGCAACAAGATCTTGAAGATAACTTTTGGTAATCTTGTCTTGATCTTTCTAGTTAGGTCACGGTATCTAAAATTCTTTTCAGGAGCTAAAGTTTTCTAACTAGGTCTAGAAACAAAGAATATTCAGAAAACAGATACAAAAGCAAACAAGAAATTGTGTACAATAAATAATTTTTAACACATACCTCTACCTTTGGTTAATGTGTCGAGTGCGTTAACTTCTTCGGTGGGGTGTCAAGCTGTTCCTGAATAGTACGATGGTGCGGATATTCACTCATTTCTTAACAATTAAAAGAAATAGAAAAAATTAAAAACAAGAGAAAAGATAGGATTTCTTATCTCATATGGAATGTCGAGCTAGATGTGATCTTGCCAAGTTAGCTCAATACACAAATGCATAATTTTTTTTTTCAAGAAATAATCCATGTGCTCTTTAAAATTAAAGCTTTATTAATTAAAGCTTAAAGAGTTTCTTAATTAAGCTTACTAATAAAAGCTTTGCTTAACATGATTTTCTACTAATTTAAATCCAACACACAGTTAAACCCAAGCTTAATAAAAGCTTAAACGAAATGATTAGGTAAATTCAATCATCTTGGAATTCATGAAGCTCAAGACAGATTTGTTTTTAAAAAAAACTTTGGAGGAAATTATAATTAGTGCATAATGATTTCAATATTTACAACTTGTAATATATATATAGCTTTTATGATGATTAATAAAGTTTTAATTAAACTTATTAAAGCTTGTAACTTTGGCCAATGACAACTCCAAAAAGTGGAGTCAAAAAAAACACAAAAAGAAAACAGCCCCACTGCATCTGAATTCGCAGCCGTGGGCACCGCCGGCCAGATGAAGAAAAGGAAAATAAAAATAAAAAATAAAAAATCAGCGCCTCCCTGAAATTCCCAGCGTTGGCCGCTGCCGAATACGAAGGAGGGAGAGAGAGATAGGGAATTTTATATATATATATATATATATATATATATATATATATATATATATATATATATATATATATATATATATATTTCTCTAAGCTTACGCCCAGCGCAGCACAGAGCAACCGGGTCTTAAAAAAATACCTCCCCCCCTCTGAATTCGCAGAGCTGGCCGCCGGGGTAAGAAGGAGGGAAAGAGAGAGAGAGAAAAAATCAATTTCATAAATTTTCTTTCACAGAGCTTATTTCTCTATAAATTAGCTCTTGGTGAATTATACACCGTCCATTATAGATTGCTTCCTCCCTCAATGGTTTAGCAATTGGAAAGCTAAGCTGGATTGACTATCAATTTTGAAACCCATCCATACAGACAGATCACAAAGAGGTCAAGAATTTAACAAAACCGCTTTTCAATTTTGAGAGAGGTTTCATGGTTTCTGAGAATGGTTTACCACCTTTATTTTATCCTTTGGGCAATAGCTTACCTTTATTTTATCCTTTGGGCAATAGCTTGATGGAGATTTATTACCCAATGGTCAAAAACAACCTTTATTTCATCACAGAGCAACCGAGTCTTAAAAAAATACCTCCCCCCCTCTGAATTCGCAGAGCTGGCCGCCGGGGTAAGAAGGAGGGAAAGAGAGAGAGAAAAAAAATCAATTTCATAAATTTTCTTTCACAGAGCTTATTTCTCTATAAATTAGCTCTTGGTGAATTATACACTGTCCATTATAGATTGCTTCCTCCCTCAATGGTTTAGCAATTGGAAAGCTAAGCTGGATTGACTATCAATTTTGAAACCCATCCATACAGACAGATCACAAAGAGGTCAAGAATTTAACAAAACCGCTTTTCAATTTTGAGAGAGGTTTCATGGTTTCTGAGAATGGTTTAACACCTTTATTTTATCCTTTGGGCAATAGCTTACCTTTATTTTATCCTTTGGGCAATAGCTTGATGGAGATTTATTACCCAATGGTCAAAAACAACCTTTATTTCATCCCTACATAAAGAAAAATCCCTAAACGTGTTCTTCTTCAATTAAAATTCAAGAAAATTTACCAAAATCTACCAAAATTCACCTCTATTTGTGAATTTCACCTCTTTTTGACCGCCTTCAAGAAAATTAAATTTCACCAAAGCTCTGATACCACTGCAACCGGACCTTTAATTTTCTTGAAGAAAATAATCAAAAGACTCATAAATTAAATCAAATATCAAACAACTACTTGAATTAAATTAAAAATTAAAGCACAAAACAAAACATAAGATAAGAGAAAGAAATACATGGGTGCAATCTTCCCCCCCCAACGTGAGTGGCTTCTTCTCGCGTGGGTATTTTTATATATTCCAAAAAGCAGGCTTTAAGCCAAAAATAAAGTATACATCCATATTTGGACTTTGCCATTTAATTAGCCTTTGTCCTCAATTTTAGCCTTGGTCCTCAATTAACCTTTGTCCTCAAACCTTCTAAGGTTTACACTATTTTTCTAATTCAATAATCTAACTTGTGCACATATGCACATTACAAAATAAATCAACTAATGCTCGTACGCACCCTGTACAATAAATTGACACATGCACACACACACGTCACACTGATGTCAAAATAATATCAAATGCCATAATACACCCACAAAATATTGTGAGATCGGTCCACACGCCATGACTCAATCCACCATCCGTGTGACACCTAAATCGGTACCCTCGCACTGTGCAACACCTAAATCGGTACCCTTGCACACTTCATCACCTAAACTCATAAACATAAACCACGTCAGTAGTAACAATCAATTGACATCACATCAATCAATCCTAACGTGTTCATGATGAGAAATAGGCATCATAAAAAATATATATACAAATTTAAATGACCATGATTATTATTCAAATAACATGGGTCATAACAGCAACATACTATATGGTAAGTTGTACAATAAAAAAAATAAACTGGTGTTTTAACCTGGACTTTTTCTAATTAAATTCTATTATCATGTCTACATCACATAGTTTATGCGCATGGTGCGTATTTCATGAACAAGTATGAATTGCTCGACATGTGGAGTACCCAAGGGATGGAGAAATCACATTATAAAGCAAGAGGTTTATTTCAAAAATACAAGACATGGAGGTGGAGCTTCTGTAGAAGGAACACGTATAAACTATCTACAAGAGATGTCCAATTGGTTTTATCGCACAACCTTTGGAAGGGTATTGGTTAGGGAGCGGGCCCAACAATCAAAGCTTGCGCAAGAGGCACGCAAGGCTGCAAAAAGTCATGCTCGGCTTGAATGGTTGTAGACCAATGCTCCCCATAGGCATGGTGCTTGGCGTGCACGAATGAGGAGACAATAGAGGCATGGGGTTGTGCACACACCAGCACAAATCTAGATATAATAAGGCTAAGAAAATAAGTTTAGTTAGGTTTTTTTTTTGCCCTTAAAAAAAACTATTAATAGTTCCTTCTCTCACTTCATTTTCATTTCACTTTTTTAGAGAGCTTGAGCTTAAGATCTACGTAGGCCGCACGTGTTACCATGCCTTCACAAAACATAGTGCAAGGCACCCAACGACCACATACTGGCAACACCACGGAAGAGAGTGACCCCTTGGATTCTAGGACACGCCCAATGGGATCACTAGAGTCCAACCATCCTCCCACAGCAACACCAACGCACACACATGCAGGTCCTTCTAGTGGGAGCAAGTGCGTGAAGAAGACCCCATAATGTAGCCACCCCAGAGATCAAGACAGAGAGGCCGATGATGAGCAGTTCGACTGGGTAGGTGAAAACATTCCTACATTGCGCAGCACCATAGGTGGCAAGACCCTACTACCAAGATAGGGTCCCCTACCTACCCGGGAGGAACTTGATACACAGGTAACACAGCAGCAGCAGGAGGAGGATTTAGACTATGAGAGAGACCAAGAGGAGGTTCCTGCAAGTGCGCACAAGCATAGAAAGGTCAAGCTCTTCAAGCCAAGGAAGTCCCAACCTCGCCAGCGCACCAACACAACACAGAGAGCTCCAAGGAGAATGATGCACCAACAAGGGCATAGGGCTCTACAAGAAATCAAGTTTTATAAGAAGAATCTCCTTTCGCTTGCACAATGAAGGAGATTCTCCAACGATACAGAACAGAGTTCCGTGTGCAGGAGGGGATTGCCCTTGAAGCATTGTAAAAAGCCTCCGAGCTTGTTGGGCTTTTTGAAGACACCAACCTCCTTGCAATACAGGCAAAGAGGATTACCATTTCTACCAAGGACATGCAACTAGCTCGGCGTATTCGAGGCGAGCGAGACACGATTTAGAGATCTTAGATGTTAACCTTATTTTTGAAGCAACTCTTTTATTTCAAACCCCCCTTTGTAACAAGCCTATCTGGCTTTCATTTTGTAACCTCTGATAATTAAAATTTTAAGTTTCTCTTACAATGTCTCGGTGTCATCATGTTGTTTAAAATGGAGTGTCTATCATGTGCCAGTTTGTCACCCAAGGCATCGGAAATGCTCCTGGAGGACTGAGGAAGCTATACCAGAATAGTGCGAATTCAGCCTCTGCAAACGGCGATGTAGGCTAAAAATTCACACTGTTCTAGCACTTCTCCCCTAGCCACTCAGGATCATTTCTGATGCATTTATAATGAAGTTGAGTACACTAATTGTGAGAAACAGTAGTTTATAAGATAAAAACACCTTTAATCATGTGTAAAAATACATTGTTTGTCATCCAATGCATCAGAATTGCTCTTAGAGGACTGGGGAAGCTATGCCAAAATAGTGCGAATTTAGGCTCTGCAGCGGCGGTGCAAGCTCAAAATTCGCAATGTTCTGGCACTTCTCCCCTAGCCACTCAGGATCATTTCTGATGCATTTATAATGAAGTTGAGTATACGAATTGTGAGAAACAGTAGTTTACAAGATAAAAACACCTTTAATCATGTGTAAAAATACATTGTTTGTCATCCAATGCATCAGAATTGCTCCTAGAGGACTGGGGAAGCTATGCCAGAATAGTGCGAATTTAGGCTCTGCAACGGCGGTGCAGGCTCAAAATTCACACTGTTCTGGCATTGCTCCCCCAACTACTCAGGATTATTTCTGATGCATTTATAATGAAGTTGAGTACATTGATTATGAAAAAAAATATACAAGATAAAAACACCTTTAATCATGTGTAAAAATGCATTATTTGTCATCCAATGCATTAGAATTGCTACTGAAGGGCTGGGGAAGCTGTGCCAAAAGAGTGAAAATTTGGGATCCACAGCAGCGGTGCAGGCTCAAAATTCGCATTGTTTTGGCACTGCTCCCCCAAGCTCCCAGGGTCATTTCTGATGTATTTATAAAAAAATTGATGGTACAAACTAGAAAAAACAATGATAGATAAAAATAAATTTGCAAAAACTGTATTGTATTCATATAATAAGAAGTGATACATCATCTTTACAAAAGCTTTCTTACAATATTAAGCTTACTTCTCTTGTTATTGGGCAGAGTGTGCTCAAGGAGTGAATTGGCCTATTTCTTGAGGATCCTTTATGCCTATGCTTTTAGCTATACCTATACGAGCAAGAAGCTTACCCCTAAATCTAGAACCAAAAACATCGAAGGCAAGGGATTTTTAATCAGAACTATACATTTGGTGCTCTACGCCATAGAGGCTACACAGAGCACCTTAGAGAGGGCTTTCAAAAAGAAGAGAGTGAAGGCAGATTGAGGGGTGTAGTCCTTGTGGATAATGGTGATGCCATCCATAGGAAGCCGACCAAGATAGTGCGCCAACGCAGCATCATGTCCATGGACCTTGGCCTGGTCTCTGTTGTTGCCGCCGCCTCTCCCAGCAGCAAATGCATCAATTTCAACCACCCTCTGCAATCATAAGTGCATTTTCAAGGTCATGAAGAAATAAGTATTCTTCACCTTCCACCACAATGGTGCTCAAGAGATTAATCTCAAGCTCTGGCGCAGCACCTTGCTCTCCTCGTGTGGGGAAGATGGCCCTGCATCTTCTACTACAGTGGGCTGTTCATCAGCTGCAGATTGTGCACCCTCTGGAAAGTGCTTTAATGCAAGCTGCTCTTCCACACCAGCACTCGTACACCTAGTGCCTTCACTTCCTTGTCATCCCTCAAATACCCTGCCAACTGCAATGTAGGCATCTCTACCTCCTCATCCGAATCCTCATTGTTGCTGATGAGGAACGCAAATGTGGCGAGCCACGAGAGGAACCTAGTTCCTAAATTTCCCTTCCCCAACCTCTTCACCTCCTGCTTATTGAAGGTACACTAAGCTCCTGCGGGAATGCAGATGTCGATGAAGCGTTCAAGGCGCTGGATGTAGGGGCGGGCATATTGTTGAATGTACTTAAGCAGCTCAATAGGCACCCATCGATCATTGGGACAATGGGAAAAGGAGATAGAGTGGGGAGCCAAGTATTGCTCCATGTATGCAATTTGCGTCTCATAATGTTGGGATGCAAGGGCGAGCGACTTTTCAAAGTCGACTTCACAAGCGAACATGACAAAGAGCTCGCTCTTGCTTGCCCATGGGGTGGTGGAGAGAAAGTGGGTAGCCATGTGAATGCAAAGAGAGAGTGTGAGCTCGTGCTTGGTTTTTATCGCGTGAAAATGAGAAAGAAGGCACCTTTCGCTAATTATAGTTAAAATTTAAAGTTTGGCCTTTTCACACTAGACCGCTAGACAAAAAAATCACAGTTTGCAAAAATATTAAAATTTCAATTAAATAAAGATTGGTTGAAAAAGAGCCTGCTATAAAATTACAAGCATGTTATCTAATCTAAAATTGTTATAATGTCTTCATTTTTTGCCTCTCTTGTGACATTTACTTCATGTTGATCTCCATCTCCTTGTTGACTTGAAAGCTCATCTTGCCTTCACCTTGATCTTGAAACTCTTGCCCCTCACGTGCATCAGCAGAAGAGAGGCTATTTTCCCATATACCCAGTTCATCTTCAAGCTCTTCCACATGCCTACTATGTGTTGGTAGGGCTATGCACCTTGCTGCTGAAAATTCAAGGTCCCCCATTTGCCATGATTATGAGACCATGGTTGTCCCCTCCTTACGCTTCCCAATCTGTAAAAATATAGAAAGTGGCACAATAACCAGAAAGTGTAAGGGTTAATTCTAGACATGTAGTGGAATCAGATATACCTTCCTTCTCATCAACTTGAAACTTGACTCTTCCACATTGTCAAAGCCCATGATGCTAAAGTGTTGACGCAGGTCTGCTAGGCTCCAATGTTTGCTTGCTGCCACTCGCTTAATCCATCCATTTTGCATCATCACAGCTACCTCAATAGGCACAATTTCTTCTTTTGAGGCTTGAAGTGGGATCCATGTCCCGTGCTTTTGCATCCATCTTTGGTAGTGTAGACACATGTACAAAATAGAGTGTGCCTTCAAGAACTTGAAAGACATTGTAGAATCTATTACATTGCACTTGTACACATCACCTTGATGTGACCCCTCATTAACCTCCCACCTCCCAACCCTCTCCTAGTAATTCTTGAATGAGGTCAGACCGTACCTCCTTATAAATATACATTGTTTTTGTTTGGTGCATTGGCATGGAATTAAACATGTGCATAAAAACATGTAAAGGACAAAACCAATTTAGCCCTACTGACTAGATGCCTTTGAAAACTTGAGTGATGTCTTGATATCACTTACCATCTTAAACTTTAAGCATAAGATGGTCCAAGCATCATGTTTGGGCCATTCGGGATTGTTAGGAGGGGGGTTGGGGATCTCTTCTAGCTTGCCAAATAAACCTGGTTTTTTATCTACAAAATATGAGTGAGAAAAGAAAAAGATATTGTTCTGTACAAGATCACTTGGGCTTTGAGATACAAACATTACCTCTTGCATAGCATAAAAAACTCTAGTGAGGCTTTGGAGTGGTTGTTCCTTAACATAATTAGAGGGAAAAATATCTGCAGATAGAGACATAAGAAAATGGAGAATCATAAGAAAATTTGAAACAAAAAATCCAATATTGGCATGTTGTTAAAGCTATGTTTATATTACACTGACAATTTGAAGGAAACCTTGGTCGTTGACCTTGAATGTACAAGTCTCCAAGGGTATACACATGTTGCACTATGGCAACCAGTCCTTCCTTCTTAGTATGCTTGAAGCCTTGTAGCCGCCCCTTCCAATGATGTAGCATATTCCCCAGTTGACGCACTCGATGTGGTCCCTTAGAGCTTGGCTGCATGTAGACCCAAGCCCCAACCCTGAATTCTTGTTGGAGCCCAAACTCCATTCTCATCTCTTGTGTTATGCAGCACAAGCTCTTCCACCTTCTCCCTAGGTCTTCTCACATTACTGGAAGAGACCATGGTGGTAAGAAAAGAGAAGAAGGGAAAAGAAAAGCTTGTTTTATAACAGAGGAGTGGAGAGGAGAGAAAGTTCAGGGTTTTTAGTACAGCAATGGAAAGCTTAAAAGAGGGTTAGAGTTTGAGAATAGGCTTCCTGAACCTAGAGTAGACTAAAGAGGTATAGAGTTTCTGCAGCAATGGAGAGGGAGGGAGCTTGAGAGAGAGAGAGAGAGAGAGGGAGATTGAGAGGGAGGGAGCTTGAGAAGGAGGGAGAGCTTGAGAGGGATGGAGTTTCTGCAACAATGGAGAGCTTAGAAAAGGAAGAAAGAGGGAGAGGGAGCTTGAGACTGAGGGAGCTTGAGAAGGAGGGAGAGCTTGAGAGGTATGGAGGTTCTACAGCAATGGAGAGCTTAGAAGAGGAAGAAAGAGGTTCAAAATGAGCTTTCCAAACCTAGAGTATGTTGGGGGGAAGTTTGAGAGGGAAAACACACTTTTGGGAAAAAATTAAAAAATTTCAATTTTTAGGGTTTTTAATCTACGTGATTCTAGGTGGGGGGACCTCTAAGTTTGGGCCCAAGAGGTAAGGGGACAAGAGTAGTAATTAGGCCCCATTAGCAAACCAAAGCCTAGGCCCCCTAGGGTCAAAGAAGTAAAAAATGTGCACCCAGCCCTTTTCTTATTGGTCCATTCCTAATCAAAAGTTAATCCAAGAGACCCTCTTTGGGTCCAAAAATTTCCTAATAAGTTGCTCCACAAAGTTTTCATATAACTCAAGATAATGGTAAGTTTTATATAAATAAAAAGAATCCACCTTGGCTATTCAGATTTAGTATACTAGTATCTTAGAATTTTGGAGAGCTTAGAAGTCAGCTTTAGTATACTAGGATCTTAGAATTTTGAAGAGCTTGCACACCTAATGACAGTTGAAAGGGTTTATTAGAATTTCTCTTACTAATTAGAGCAAACCTTATAATTCACATTTCTCTCACTAATTAGAGCAAACCTTATAAATTTTAGTTTATTAGCATTTATTACACTAATCAAAGCAAACCTTTTAAGGTTGTCCATCCAATAAGACTACTTATACATTGGAATTGTTGCTGAGAATGAGTGTTCATCCAAAATTTGATGTCAAATTGATAAAAGAGATGTTAAGGGTTGGAGATGGTTTAAATTATTATGGGAGCTCATCTAATCCGTGAATTAGCTCAATTTGCCAAAAAAAATAAATGTGGAGATATTTTGAAATTTTTGAAAAGCTGTTAGGGATTAACTATTTTTGAGTTTCTTTTTACATCAAGGGACCAATCTAAGCAGGATGGCCCTTGGGAGACACTTTGGTCACTCAAGTAATAATTTTGTGATTTCCTTTATGGGAACTTCATTATCTAATGGTGATTCTAGTCAAGAAATATGCTAAGTGCATAAATTAAAATGGGGCTAAGCTATAAGTTATCGCTAAATGTAAAGCAGCTAAAGCATATTGCTTTTCTGTAGGACATTAATTTCATTAGTAACCCAAAGACTATAAGTGAGTGGATTCTCATAATAGGGGTTCTCTATTACAAGGATTTCCATAGCACATGAGCCATCACATCAAGCTTAGACTAAGCTCTACCCATACACTTGAATAGTGAGCTTTGGTGGTATCGATTTAGGCATGGAGTGCTGTTGATGTGGTCAAGATGTGGGCTTGGGGGTGATTCGATTAGAGCCGTGGTTGTGGGCAATGGCCTAGATAACAACCTTGTTATGATGTGTATGTTATATATATTCATGTGCTTGAGGACTTTCATGTGAAATACTTATGGATGGACAAGACCCATACAATGCTTTAGCCAAGCTCTAGCCATAAACTTGTTTAATGCTTTCACGTTATGAGAGAGTGGATTTAAGCAAGGAGTGTTAATGGTGTTGGTAAATGCTTAGACTTGGGGGTGGTTTGATTGGCGCTATGGTTGGGTGGTCAACTAGAACTCATATTATAATTTGTATGATATATATGCATAATGTAGTTGAGTACTTCATTTTAAAGAGTTAAGGGGCTCTCGTAGCCCTATATTTGGGCTCATAATGTGTCCTCCTCCTCATGGATTGTGTACATGGCCTCAATATCAACAACCACTAATAATAAAAAATGGAAAAACGTATGATATTATGTTGATTCATAAAAAGCGACTTCTAAGATTTTATTTTTTTGGATTTAAAACATAAAGCATGGGCTAAAAATGCTATTTAATCATGTGTTGAATCTTCCTTGCACATATAATTATTTCATTTCAATGCTTCATTATAATGCTATTATTCACGAGGAGGGCTTTGTCTTTCACCTTCACAAACATATGTTGTTTCTTCTATATAGAATGTGGATTTTTTATGACAATGTAATTATTCATGTGGAGGAAGGCTTTATCATCTATCAACACATGCACAATCATATGTGATGTGTACCTTTTTAAGTTTCGGACACAAGATACTTCTTTTAAACCATACCAAGGGCATATATTTACAGGTTTGTGTATGAGTATGTTTCCAAGTGAGTAAAAACAACGGTTGAGAGCCTCATACTCATTGCAATTATTGATTTGTATTAATGCTCATGCTAGAGGCCTAGACTTCAAAATCAATCATGATTCTCATTGTGCAGACACAAAGTTGATGCTTGACATTATGTTATTAGATTTTGTGGGGGAAAATATGCAAGAAAAATGAAGTATTTAAGATAGAATTTTTGAGATAAATGTGTAATAATAGGGCCCCAAAATGTTTTTCTTTGATACATTAGATAATTATGAGGACCTCTGAAAAATTTGTTATGAGTTCTAAGATTGTTATTGGCAAGGTAACAACCTTTGAAATGCAGTTTTAATTATTTATAACAATAAAATTAAAAAATGAGATTTGCTCAATAAGATATTGTGCACGTGGCGTTTTGTAATCTACATCATGTCTTTGCATCTCGTAGAGTGATGGTAGAATCATGGGCGCTCAAAATTGGTAAGATGGGGTGTGGAGGCTCTCTCTCTCTCTCTCTCTAACTAATAAATGTCAATAATCGATCCTACCAAGAAGCTTTCTTTGTTTATTAAGAGAGGTTGCCAGATGCCCCAAAATGTGTGAGAGCCAATACCTAAATATCTTATCCATAGCATTGTTGCCTTTCGACTCAGCTCCCAAAACTTACGATGTGAGACTAGATGATTGAGTAGGGGGCTAGAATCCCAACAAACATGCACACATTGTTCTCTTAATGTTTGGGATATGGGAGATAGAGCAATGCACTTTATTTGAATGCCCAACCTATGCTACCTTTCACACACGTTTTCCTCACTTATATATTCGAGGAAGAACATAACATTCACACCTTCCTCTCACTTATATATTCACATGTTTTCCTCACTTATATATTCGAGGAAGAACACAACATTCACACCTTCCTCTCATAGAAGGGGAAAGTCATTGCTTTTGCCTTCTTCGAGAGATAGTTTCTCCCTGACTCTCCTTTGTGTATGCACACCATGCCTTTGTATGGGTCTCATAGGTCGTCGTATTCGGCCTCAATAGATGGTAACATGATCTATCTATCTAGATCCAAGACATAATCTATCTATCTATCTCTCTCCCTATATAAGCCCCCTTAGAGCATTTTTGATTAATGTCTAAGGAATATGTCTTTTGATTAATTTCTATGAAGGGCCCCCAAGGCTAAAGCTAAAGGTGTTAGGTAGGATTTAACATGTGTGAAATTTTTGGGACAGTGTGCATGCATGGGACTGGGTGGCAATTAAAGGGGGCTCGATCGTGGGCGTCCTCTACTCCTTTCGTTTGCCTTCGAGAGATAGTTTCTCCCTGACTCTCCTTTGTGTATGCACACCATGCCTTTGTATGGGTCTCATAGGTCGTCGTATTCGACCTCAATAGATGGTAACATGATCTATCTATCTAGATCCAAGACATAATCTATCTATTAATGTCTAAGGAACATGTCTTTTGATTAATTTCTACGAAGGGCCCCTAAGGCTAAAGCTAAAGGTGTTAGGTAGGATTTAACATGTGTGAAATTTTTGGGACAGTGTGCATGCATGGGACTGGGTGGCAATTAAAGGGGCTCGATCGTGGGCATCCTCTGCTAGTCCTTTCGTTTGCCTCACTCTTGCGTTGCATGGGGCGGGCTCGGTCGTGGGCGTCCTCTACTCCTTTCGTTTGCCTCGCTCCTGCGTTGCATGGGGCGGGCTCGGTTGTGGGCGTTCTCTGCTGGTTCTTTTGTTCACCTCGCTCCTGTGTTGCATGGGGCGGCTTGGTCGTGGGCATCCTGTGCACCTCTTCTGTTCGGAGGTGAGATGCGGGTCACTCCCTTCTTCCTGCGTGTTGCTCAGAGCATCCGCATGGAGTCGTCTGATGGTCTGTTGTTGGTTCGATTTAGTGAGAACCCTGATTAGTTGTTAATGCTTGTTTAGTTGTTATTTACTTTTGCTGGTTCGATTTGTTTAGTTGTTGTTTGTGTTTACTTGTTGGTTCGATTTGATGCTTTAAACCTTGCTAATCTTGTTTAATGCTTGATTAATGTAAGGTTTATAAGGTTGTTGGGTACGATTTAGCATGTGTGAAAATTTTGGGGCAGTGTGCATGCATGGGGGCTGGGTGGCAATTAAGGGGGTGCTGCTCCTTTCTTCATGATGTGGGGGTGCTCGCTCCTGTGTTGCATGGGCATCCTTTGCTCCTTTCTTCATGCTGGTCCTTTCGTTCTAGGGGGGCCTTGCTCTTGTGTTGCATGGGGCGGCTCGGAACACTTCTTTCCTATTCTGTAGATTAATTTCTCAATCTTAATTTCTGTACATTGGCCTCATGAGGGCGCGTACAGCTTAGGTATGGATGATGAAATCTTGGTTGGGGCAATAAAAGGGCACCTATGTGGGGGCTCTGGGCTGGGAACTCACTGTTGTTGTGGGCTAGGGTTGGTTGGGCTGGGTCTGTCGGATTGTTGGGTCGGGTTTGTGTGTTGGGTTGGGGCTTGGTTGGATTGACTCTGGTGCCATGGCACCTTGCCGTCCTCAAGGGCTTATAGACATCACAAATGTAGGTAAAGATACAACAGGCCCTTCTACGCATCCACGGGAAAAAGGGAAAGTCTTGGAGGTTACTGCATCCACGGATGCCCGTGACAAAGGCAAGGGTGTGGCAAATTCAACAAATCCTCATAGGGCAAGGTTTGTAGGTTCTGACCCTAAAGCGCCGCTCGTTTTGACCAGGTTGCTTGAGGTTTCTGTGATTGTAGGTGTTGGAAGTGGTGACATAGATATTGCATTCTGAGAACCACTGGAAGACTTTGTTCCGTCTGAATGTATTAGTAGTTTGTTTGCTCTTGAGAAGGGTGGAACATTGAATCATATCCACTTTCAAATGGTTATTAAAATAATGGCAGTTTCCTTGATCTCTGTAGGCAACCTTATCAAAAAATATATTGCATGGGATGTATCAAAACCAGCTGGGGGCATTGTCATGTGCAAGGGTTTGAAACAAGTTCGCTTGCACACACTCGAAGGCATGTTGGGTTATTGCATGAAAGATATGTTTAAACCTCATTTTAAGTTTTTTGTCACAATGTAATGGAGGAAGAAATTACAAGGGGGCGGGAGCAATATGTATTGTATGGGGCTGGAGATTTAAAGAATGAAGTCTCTATGTCTCGTCAGTGAATATATTTGACTGAGCATATGTGTACATGGATAACTACATTCCTAATAGGCTTGGGGCAACATTGGAGTCAACGCTTTTGTGCATGCTACGCACGGGGAAGTACTACCCCTTTGCCCATTGGTTGATCCCTAAAACTGGAAATGGGATGGACAAAAAAAGAGCAGCCACATCATGGAAAGTGATGAAGATATCGCATCTCACTCAACTAATTGATGTTGATCAAATTTTCTTTTTGGATTCTCCTCATTGCAGGTATTATCCGAGTGTGGATCCTGGCAATGAAGCAAATGAAGAAGATGATGGGAAGCCCGGTTCGAGAAGCAACCCCATCAATCTTGAAAGTGACGAAGATGTATTGTTTTATGGAGAGGGTAGTTCCTTGTCTGAAGAAGGGAATCATGGATCTTTTCTAGATGGCTCCGACTATGTGCCTTTGTTCCATGCTTGCAAGACAACCAAAGATGCTGTTTTCATGTGACGTTGAAGAAAGAAACCGTTTGATGCAATGTAAATAGTTGTACATACTTGAATCAAAAACCTTGTACATACCTGAAGCAATAATTTTGATGAATATATGCAATAAAATTTTGAAAATGTCTATCTTTTTATTTTTTGTGAATATGCCAACAAAATTTTATTTCAATATGCAAAAGAGAAATTTTTATTGCAAACCATTGAATTTAAAATATTTATTGCAAACCACTGAAACCAAGGTCTAAACCATCCAAGGCAGACTTTGGTGGCATGAGGTGGACATACTGTGGTAGCATGAGTAGCTACTACCATAGGAGGGGGGACATCATCATAGCTCTCCATGGAGGAGGATGGTACTATTATTGGATGAGGCATACTTCCCTCTCACCCCACTATACATTTTGACATCTTGACCGACTACATGTACAACCTTTTTCAGAATACATGTTCATGGTATAGGTGGGTAGTCTGGGTTTTCCCCATGTTCATGGAGATATTGTACTACTGTTGGTATCATAAACCCTTTGGGTGTTTATTTAATAAATTCTTTCTTTCTCTCTCTCTCTAAAAGTTTATCAGTCGATAGTAGGTTTTCTCTTTCATAGAATTGTCAGTACACGAGGGGCTCCGGAGGTTGCAAACCGTTCAAAAAATTGAAAAAAGGTCCCCTCTCTCTCTCTCTCTCTCTCTCTCTCTCTCTCTCTATACATATATAGTTCTTTCTCTCTCCTCCTTTTCATTGGAATGGCTTTCATCATCGTCATCATCAACAATCGTGTTTCTGGTGCAGCACTCCATTTGCGGGCAAAAAACGTACTGGCAGGAGAACGGCAAGTTTTTTTATTTTCCCTCTCTCTCTCTCTTTCGATCCATCCCAAGTTCAACCTCGCCATAGCCGGCTTGATTGCAGAGAGGTCTCCAAACACAGTGGTGAAGTGCACTTTTCGGGTTTAATCCTTTTCTTTTTCTTTGCTCTGGTGTTGAAAAATTCGGGTTTCTCCTCCTGCAGAAGCTTTAATCTTGCCATTGAAGCTTTTAGTCTGTTTTGCTTCCTTTTGAATCTTAAGGTATCCTCCTTTAGGTTTCGCTTGGGGATTTATTAATTCCATGCTTCCTTTTTTCCGCCATAGCCGCTCATTTTGATGCAGTTGGTTGTTTTTTGGAATCCATCTCTCTGCCAGAGAAACCCTACCTCCTCTCTCATTTTTATCAGCTGGGAAGTTCTTTTTTCGCTTTTCATTCTTTTCTGCTTTCCCATACTGCTTACTTCATATCTCAGGTCTTGTAAAGCTTACTGTGCCAGACATTTTTTGGTCTTGGTAAAGACTATACTGTTTTTAAACATCTCAGCCCTGGTTAACTGTACTACCCTGGGAAATTTTTTCGTCATATCCATCTGCCAGCTACCCGTGATTTTTTTGGAGGATTGCTGTTTTTTTACCTGAAGATCATGCTGCTTGCATTTCCCTAAAATGGAAGAAGATGCTGGGACGGCAAGTAACACGAGTGCTTCTGAACAACAACATCAAGAGCAAGAAAAGCTACAAGAGCAGGAACGTGAACAGGAACAGGAACAACAAGACTTGTCTCCCCTCACCCCTCCTCCTCCCACCTCTTCCCCATCTCAGGCCTCAGAGAACAACAATGATGATTGCCAGGAGCTTGAGCATAATGAGTACCGGCATTACCATGTAGCTCCTCCATCATCAAAACCGGCCTTGGGGCCTAAGCCCGCCCCGGCTTACACTGCCATTACCTCACTCTCAGACACGGAGGCAGACCATCCGGGCCCGCGGTGTGGTCACACTTTGACAGAAGTACTAGCTGTGGGGGACGAGAATACACCTGGTTATGTTGGCCCTCGGCTTATAGTGTTCGGGGGTGCTACTTCAATCCAGGATGGCTCTCAGGCAGCTGGTCCAGAGTCCATCAGTGGAGGCGCTGGCATTAGTAATTCTTCTTGTTTAATGAAGAGTTTTTGAGGTGATGTGATCAATTAAAAAAAAAAACTTTCAAAATCATAGGTGTAAGTTGCCATCTTCAGCAGTGTAACTGTTCATATGATTTTGCTATTTGCAATCACAGGATTGGCAGGAGTCACCAATGATGTGCATTGCTATGACATAGTTTCGAATAAATGGACAAGGTTTGTAGCAACGAAATTGTGGTAATTATATATATTTATCTTTTGATGCATGGGGAAACAACTTAGCTAGCATGTAGTTTAATGCATGCATGAGTGTCCAGCAGCTTGATGAGGAGCATTTTGCTATATATCATAAAACAATTGTTATGAACTTAACGGGCCAAAGGTCCAAAGAAATGAAAGGGCGTTAACATCATTAGTTTGAAAACAGAAAATAAAGTCTACAACAATGTTTGAGCACCTTAGTAATGGCTGCTGGAACCATTGGCATGAAAACGTAGTTTGCTTAGTGTCCCTTGTTTGTATATCCCCCACTTCCCCCCTCCAAAGCTGGTCGGCCTGTCAGGTCAGGAGTAGAGGACTGCTTTTTACATCAAAAGTTCTCATTTTATGTTCATATTGGGCCTAAGGGTGCACAGTCGCTGGTGACTTTTGATGCCATGTACACATGAGAGACATACCTAACGACAAGATTACCACTGAGTGTACAAACAGGTAGGGGTGCTCTAGGGTAGTAGTGGATGTGTCCAAGTTGCAGCCCAAAAAATAAGCATTGAAGTGATGCAGGTTCGGGGCACCATTTGGAGGGCGGGCTACAGCCTTTGGGCAGTCCAAGACCAGCCTGGGCAAGCCTCAAGGGATGATTGTTATGTCCCGACCGGCTTAGGGTTAGGTTAACCCGGGGCTAGGGACATGTGCTAACCCAAGATTAGGGTTAGGGTTAACCCTAGAGTAGGGTTAAGGCTTAGTAGGGTGTAGGGACCTGGAGGGTTCACACGTAGGCTAAGGGCACTAGTAGGATGAGGTCTAGATTGGCCTTAGGCTTATAAATAATAGCCATGGGTTAGTTATGGCTAAAAAGCTTATAAATAAAGCAGGAAAGATTATAAATAAAGCAAGGGCCAATAATAGGTATTGCTATATAAGTGACCTTGGGGCCACTTATGAATAATTAGAGGTATCCAGTGGCAGACAGGAGAGCCGCCAAGGGTGTTCAGGACCTCAGGTCCATGGAGCTGTGAGTGGGTGGTGAGGCCTGGTGGTGGAGGATTGAGGTATCCAGTTGCTAGCCACAATTAGTCGCAGTCATGCGATGCGTATGACCTCAGGTATAGTATAAATCCTCCTCTCAAGTACGTGGGTCTAACCCTAGCCCTCTGTGGATCTATGTCAGATAATCGTTGGTTCAGTCTGTGGAGACCTTACAGTGGTATCAGAGTTGGATCTGAGAAGGATAGAACCCATGGATGTGGGGATTGATCGGTTGACCCAGGAAGTCCACAAGACAGAGCCTTTACTGGATGCTTTTGGCAACAAAGCCATGGTTTCTTCTTATGGATGTGTGGGAGAAGCAAGGAAAGGAGAGCTTTATGGATGGATGTGCAAGGAGCAGGGGAAAGAGGAAAAAGCACCCTGTATATGCAGGTGGATTTAACCTTTTGATCCGTGAAAGCCATGGTGCCGCCTAGGGGCAACACTACCCCTGGCTGAGATCTGATTTTTGTCATAAGAGTGCAAACACGAAATCTGGGGCAAGGCAGGGTGTATGGGCTGGTTGGTGCAACCAGAGATAGGGTTGAATCAGGCTGGCAAGACAGGTGGCCTGGAGCCAGCCAGGGGCACGACCAGAATGGCCAGTGCATGGCCGGCTTGGGCGCGCAGAGGGCAGCCCCGGCCAGTGCAGTCACCGGGCCTGGGCACGTGGTTTAGAGGCGTGGAAGGGCAGTCAACCAAGGGGTGCACATGCAAGCCAAGGGGCGGCCAGGAGGTGCAGCCTCAAAGCAGCCAGGTCAGGCCAGCCTCAATTGTGTATGGCGTAGCCACGAGGTTGCACCGCGTATGATAGAGGGAGAAATGGGTGGCAGCAAGGCGAACATAGAAGATGAGGAGGTGCGTGAGATCTCACATAGGGAGGCAGGGAGAGGAGTATCAAGTTTAGCAGAGGGGGATGTCATGTGCATGATCAATGCCCCTTCTGGAACCAGCCGACTGCATCACCCCTCCATGATCCCAATTGTCCTGCTCCAAGTCCACCTTTTCAAGAAGGCAGCCTAGGGCTGCAGACAAGTAGAGGGGGATGTCATGTTTAGCAGAGGGGGATGTCATGTGCATGCAAGCCAAGGGGCGGCCAGGAGGTGCAGCCTCAAAGCAGCCAGGTCAGGCCAGCCTCAATTGTGTATGGCGTAGCCACGAGGTTGCACCGCGTATGATAGAGGGAGAAATGGGTGGCAGCAAGGCGAACATAGAAGATGAGGAGGTGAAACGAGACCCAAGCAGGGGTCACCCCTTCCTGGACTCACTTCTCCAGTTAGCACTCTATTATACACTCTTAAAAGACAATAGCACAAGACAAAATAGCAAAAAGTAATTAACAACTCTGAGCATAGATAGATGACACCACACTGAGGCCGGAACGGCCGGCCCCCCCCAAGGAAATGATATTATTACTTGGGAGAATTTGTTACAAGTACACGGGCCCAAGGCCAGATTTCCAATAAGCAATGCACAATGAAAACAAAGTATCAAACCCAAACATGTTTGTTGATGCCGAGTCTGAAGTCACCAAGGGCTGCCCCGTCCATAGCACCTTCCAGAGTCACACTTCGCGTGCAATCCACCCGTCCCTGGCACTACGGATCACGCCGTGCCAGTCCTAGCGATGGGGCACCCTCACGGAGTTGACTCGGTGAATGGAAGAGGAGTCCAGACATAGGAGAGCAGGAGAATTCCTCATTCTTCGCGATGAAAATCTTCTGGAGCCACCGTACCTGCTGTTGTACCTGCTGTACCTGCTGTACGACCAGAATCAGCAATTAATGAAGGTACTGTACTTGCTGTACTTGCTGGTGTACCTGCTGTACCTGCTGTACGACCAGAATCAGCAATTAATGAAGGTAATGTACCTGCTGTACCTGTTGGTGTACCTGCTGTACCTGTTGTACGACCAGAATCAGCAATTAATGAAGGTACTGTACCTGCTGTACCTGCTGTACCTGTTGGTGTACCTGCTGCACCTGCTGTACGACCAGAATCAGCAATTAATGAAGGTACTGTACCTGCTGTACCTGCTGGTGTACCTGCTGTACAACCAGAATCAGCAACTAATGATGGTACTGTACCTGCTGTACCTGCTGCTGTACCTGCTGCATAACCAGAATCAGCAATTAATGAAGGTACTGTACCTGCTGCTGTACCTGCTGTACCTGCTGTACGACCAGAATCAGCAATTAATGAAGGTACTGTACCTGCAGTACCTGCTGTACCTGCTGGTGTACCTGCTGTACGACCAGAATCATGAGAATAATGAGTGCTCCAGCCTGTTTTTTCTAAATCCCAGCCAACAATTGTGTTTTCTTCCTCCAAAATGCAAGGGAGAGGGTTGGAAGTGAGGCGCCTTCCTCCCATGCAAATAATTTGGGTGTGGTAGGTGGGGTAGGTGGCCAACCCCCACCCCACATGCTATAAAAGGGTGCCCAGGCCAAAAGAAGGTGCCCACACTTATAAAGTGTCCACCTACTTTTAATGAAGTATGAAACCTGTAAGTTATAAGACTTATAACTTAAAACTCTTATTAAAATAAGGATTTCCCACCTGTTCACACGCCACAAAACCTGTCAGAAGACAAGGCATTCCACGGCTCACGGGAGGGCGTCCCCGACCCCTGAGCTAGACACACATGTCAAGCATGCAAACGAAACCAGTTCACGCGAAAACATTTCAAAGGCAGGCAAACATGAGTGCACAATGCAACATTGTTAAAGGATAATCTCCGTTCATGTACTTGCACAATACTTGACATTTCCGGGCACAAACAAGCCCACCGGAAAGTCAGTTCCAGGTACACACAGAGTGTACAATCCACCCGTCCCTGGCACTACGAATCACGCCGTGCCAGTCCTAACGGTGGTAATCCAGAAACATACACCGTGTGCAATCCACCCGTCCCTGGCACTACGAATCACGCCGTGCCAGTCCTAGCGATGGAGCACCACTACGGAGTATGCTCATCCAGAGCCCAAAGCTCACACAAGAAGATAAGAGGACCATTAGATAGCTCAATGGTGACATCTCCCCGTCTTCTAAACAGTTGTCCGCAACTGAAAAGCTTCCAAATAGTCATAGAGAAGCTGCGGATAATCTTTGAAGTAGTCCTCATCAACCCACTTAGCATCAATGGGGAGATAGTTCTTGAACTTCACCAAATAGCGTCTTACAAGCTTGCCTGCAGATAGCTTACGCTCTTTATGAAACACAATCTGCTCTGGTTGCAAAATCTCTTCCAACTCATCCACTTCTGGTGGATCCTCAATGATAGGAAGACTTGGTTCCGGACCCACATACTTTCGTAAGAGGCTAACATGGAAAGCATTATGTATCTTCCAATGGGATGGCAATGCTAAACGAAAAGCAACTTCATTGATCTGCTCAATGACCTTGAAAGGCCCATAATACCTGGATGAGAGCTTGGGAAACATCCCCTCCTTACCAGATCTCTTACGGAGTCTAGCTTTTTCGAATTTCAGCAATACCCAATCATTTACCTTGACATCCAAATGCTTTCTATGCTTGTCTGCAGCCTTCTTATGCTTCTCTTGAGAACGGGCTATGGCGGTCCGTACCTGTGCAAAGGCAATATCCAAGTCCCTGACAAAGTCATCAGCAGCAAAAATCTCATCCTTAGTACGTAGGATGGGAGGCAATACCACTTTGCCATAAACTATCTCAAAGGGAGCCTTCCCAGTAGAAGCATGCACCGTGTTATTGTATGCAAACTCCACAAGTGGCAAATACTTTTCCCACAAAGTCTTTTGATCAGCTACATAGCATTTGAGAAGGTCCAATACGGCTGAATTTGCTGCTTCACTTTGACCATCGGTTTGAGGATGAAAAGCGGATGAAAAATTCAGCTTTGTGCCCATATTGTCAAAAAGTGCTCTCCAGAAGAGACTGGTAGTTCGAGGATCACGGTCACCCACAATAGATTTAGGCATACCATGATGCTTGAATACCTGTGATAAGAAAACTTTTGCCATATGATTTGCCTTGATCGTTTTCTTGACCGGCAAGAAATGAGCTTGCTTGCTAAACCGGTCAACGATAGTCCATATAGCATCATTACCTTGCTGAGTGCGAGGCAAATCCATGATGAAATCCATAGCTATACTCTCCCATGGCTGCGAGGGAATAGGCAATGGTAGAAGCAATCCAGGAGACTTCTGACGATCAAACTTGACCTTTTGGCAAGTAAGGCAAGCACGTACATAAGCCTCAATGTCCTTCCTCATCCCTGGCATTGTTGGCTGGGATTTAGAAAAAACAGGCTGGAGCACTCATTATTCTCATGATTCTGGTCGTACAGCAGGTACAGCAGGTACTGCAGGTACAGTACCTTCATTAATTGCTGATTCTGGTCGTACAGCAGGTACAGCAGGTACACCAGCAGGTACAGCAAGTACAGTACCTTCATTAATTGCTGATTCTGGTTGTACAGCAGGTATAGCAGGTACAGCAGGTACAGTACCATCATTAGTTGCTGATTCTGGTTGTACAGCAGGTACAGTACCTTCATTAATTGCTGATTCTGGTCGTACAACAGGTACAGCAGGTACAGTACGTGTCAGTACCTTCATTAATTGCTGATTCTGGTCGTACAGCAGGTACAGCAGGTACACCAGCAGGTACAGCAAGTATAGCAGGTACAGTACCTTCATTAATTGCTGATTCTGGTCGTACAGCAGGTTCAGCAGGTACACCAGCAGGTACAGCAGGTACAGTACCTTCATTAATTGCTGATTCTGGTCGTACAGCAGGTACAGCAGGTACAACAGCAGGTACGGTGGCTCCAGAAGATTTTCATCGCGAAGAATGAGGAATTCTCCTGCTCTCCTATGTCTGGACTCCTCTTCCATTCACCGAGTCAACTCCGTGAGGGTGCCCCATCGCTAGGACTGGCACGGCGTGATCCGTAGTGCCAGGGACGGGTGGATTGCACGCGAAGTGTGACTCTGGAAGGTGCTATGGACGGGGCAGCCCTTGGTGACTTCAGACTCGGCATCAACAAACATGTTTGGGTTTGATACTTTGTTTTCATTGTGCATTGCTTATTGGAAATCTGGCCTTGGGCCCGTGTACTTGTAACAAATTCTCCCAAGTAATAATATCATTTCCTTGGGGGGGGCCGGCCGTTCCGGCCTCAGTGTGGTGTCATCTATCTATGCTCAGAGTTGTTAATTACTTTTTGCTATTTTGTCTTGTGCTATTGTCTTTTAAGAGTGTATAATAGAGTGCTAACTGGAGAAGTGAGTCCAGGAAGGGGTGACCCCTGCTTGGGTCTCGTTTCAGGAGGTGCGTGAGATCTCACATAGGGAGGCGGGGAGAGGAGTATCAAGTTTAGCGGAGGGGGATGTCATGTGCATGATCAATGCCCCTTCTGGAACCAGCCGACTGCATCACCCCTCCATGATCCCAATTGTCTTGCTCCAAGTCCACCTTTTCAAGAAGGCAGCCTAGGGCTGCAGACAAGTAGAGGGGGATGTCATGTTTAGCAGAGGGGGATGTCATGTGCATAATCAATGCCATGTACCTTCTCAGGGCTAATCCAGAAGGGGCAGCCAATAAAAGATAGGAAGAACCAGAATTTAGGAACCTCAGGTGTAGCATCTGTGGTGGACTTGGAGCAAGACAATTGGGATCATGGAGGGGTGATGCAGTCGGCTGGTTCCAGAAGGCTGTCGGCTGACTCCAGTGGGAGAAGGGACTGAAGCGCATTTTCAAGGCGGCTGACCAACAAGGACTTGCGTTTTGTGTTTATGGGCCGACCAGCAGTCGGCCAGTTCCCCATGGATTCCAAGGGCTATAAATAGGCCCACTTGCTCATTGTTCTAGGTATTCACTCCCTCTAGGGGTTTGAGTCATTAGGGGTCCCATAGGGGACTGTTTTGGTGTATTCCACCTTTTCAAGAAGGCAACCTAGGACTGCAGACAAGTACCTTTTTGTACTATAGCAATATACTGATTTTCCAGCACTTCTCTCTCTCTACTCTCTCTCTACTCTCTCTCTATATGTGCGTTTTGCATCAGATGTTTTCCAAGAGTGTTTAGGGCTGAAAGAAGACTCCCAGAGCTTCCGCGTGTTACATTGGTATCAGAGCATCAAGCTCAGCAAAGCTAAACACTGATTCAGTCCCATATGATGGTGTACAGGTCCAAGGTACAGGAAAGTACACGGATTCGAAGCCCAAGGCGAGGAGCACAGAAGCGGGAAGAACTCCCAAGAGGTTTGTTGGTGTTCCACAGTGCCAGAGGGGATGGCAGTCCTGTGAGCCAGATAGGTTCTCGGGCAACGGTCCCAAGGGAGGTTTATCCTCCAAGGGTGATGTGAGAGTGCTAGACTCATTTCTCATGAATGAAGACCAAGACAGTGTTCAGAGTCGGGGCAAGAATGGATTGTGGACTAGAGGAAACAGATGCATAGATCTTCGTCAGAGACAGAGTGGTTTGGAGAACAGGCCGGGTTTTCAGAGAAAAAGGGTTGCCAGGGATGGATGATGACAGAGGGACTTCGGTGAAAGGATTGGGATGATGACAGTCATCCAAGAGCAGGTTGGATTCCCGTCACAAGTTTCGCAGAGGGGGATGTCATGTGCATGATCAATGCCATGTACCTTCTCCGGGCTAATCCAGAAGGGGCAGCTAGTAAAAGATAGGAAGAACCAGAATTTAGGAACCTCAGGTGTAGCATCTGTGGTGGACTTGGAGCAGGACAATTGGGATCATGGAGGGGTGATGCAGTCGGTTGGTTCCAGAAGGCTGTCAGCTGACTCCAGTGGGAGAAGGGACTGAAGCGCATTATCAAGGCGGCTGACCAACAAGGACTTGCGTTTTGTGTTTATGGCAATGCTGCTGGCCGACCAGCCGTGGGCCAGTTCCCCATGGATTCCAAGGGCTATAAATAGGCCCACTTGCTCATTGTTCTAGGTATTCACTCCCTCTAGGGGTTTGAGTCATTAGGGGTCCCATAGGGGACTGTTTTGGTGTATTCCACCTTTTCAAGAAGGCAGCCTAGGGCTGCAGACAAGTACCTATTTGTACTATAGCAATATACTGATTTTCCAGCACTTCTCTCTCTCTCTACTCTCTCTCTACTCTCTCTCTATATGTGCGTTTTGCATCAGATGTTTTCCAAGAGTGTTTAGGGCTAAAAGAAGACTCCAGAGCTTCCGCGTGTTACAAGTATATGGAGAAATTTCTTGATTTCTTTGTTTTATGAGGATGACCACTATTGCCTCCATGAAAATTGTTTCCATTCACATGCCCCATTCTTTTGCAATACCTACATTGAATCTTCTTGTTGGTCCTCCACTTCCCCTGTTGTAAAGAGAAGCCAAATGCTGCCATATACCTTTGGCTAGCGTCATATGCTTTACATGATTGATTACCTGCGGTGTGTAGTTAAGGAAGATAAACCACCGGACCCTGGCGTTGACACGATCCCACATCTGTGCCTGTGCCTGCCGGTCCTTTCGGATCGACGGTAACTCCCTTTCCTCTACTTCCGGCCGTGGAACCACAACAATGACGAAATCAGCGAGGTCGTAAGACTCCATAACAGATTCCATCATAACCTTCCATATGCCGTAGTTGTTCCCGTCCAACTGACGGTCCACCGGGAACGGATCTTCACATGCCTCTTGGCCATCTCTAACAGATCTGCCATTGCGGGAATGCACTCTGAAAAAGGGTGGGTGAGTGGGAACAAAGAAGAACTTTCACCTGCAAGTGGCTGTCCAGCATATCAGCCCGCCGTCCTCTTGCTTCTCTTCCCGAACAGTCCCGAACAGTCCACCAATCAGCAACACAACAGTCCCCCTCTTGCTCACACAAATCCCAAGAACTATCTAGAGCCTAGGCTCTGATACCATGTCAGAATACACAGCGGAGATGATGACCAGATCTGGGAACACGAGCAAAACGCAATGCAGAAAATAACAGCACAAGAGAGAGAGAGATAAAGGCGTGTAACTCTGCTCTATATAGACAAGAAGAATCCCGGAATGATACAAAACTGGCAAAGGGGTGTGGGGCCATTTTCGGCCTGCTGTAGGACAGCCGACAGGACACCAGAGGAGCCCACGATTTGCAAACAGCAGTCGGCCAGCATAAAAGGTCCACGACTTGTCCAGACCAGTCGGCCAGCTCCATGATGTGAACACAAACGTGCTGATGCAGTCGGCCAGCAACTGGGTCCTCCTGGCATCACAGGGTAGCCACCCATGCCAAGAAAAATAGGAAAAATTGGGGGAAAAATACAGAGTGGGGAAAAATGAGAACACTTGGGGAAAAATGAGAAAACACCTAATAAGGGCAGGCACACCCACAACAAAGGCCCTGGTGTATATGTATAGACAAGACATGACTTCTAATAGAAAGGACCAGATATACGAGAGATCATAGCAAAACAACGCCGCATGAAATAGGTGAGTGAATCTATATATAATGGTGAGTGAACATATGTACAAGAGCCCTCTGATGTGAGGTGACTCTGAGTAGAAAGAGCAGTGCAGAAGCAGAGATGATGTCAGAGCTGAAGCATGGTTGATGACGAAGGCTCGCGTTGGTGGATGCAGAGGCATTCCGAGGTGGTAGTGGCAGCGGAAGGTGAAGTGATGCAGGCTCTAGTGACAAGGGTGCTGTTGTACCTGAGGGGTGATGAAGGGTAGAGGGCTGCCATCCCGAGAAGTGGTGGAGCAAGCTTTGGTGATGGTGAGGAGCAGAGACGACTGTCGTCCCCAGTGGTGTGAGATGGTGAGCAGAGAGTGGGCTGTTGTCCCAAGGTAAATTGTAGAAGAAAAACGATGATAAACTGTAGCAGAGAGTGGGCTGCTGTGTCCCAAGGTAAACTGTAAAAGAAAAACGATGAAGTACTGTAGCAGAGACTGGGCTGCTGTCCCAAGATATGTACTGATGATAATACGCTGAGGTGTTGTACTGTGTAGCAAAGAGGGCTGCTATCCCATGAACTGATATGAAACGGCTGATGTGTTGGAGCTGACTGGCGAGGAGGATGAATCAGATGCGATGTAGGCGCCAGCAGCAGTAGCAGCAGATCAAATCGTGGTACCTGATATGGTCTATAAAGTGGTACAAGCTGATGAATGACCTTTTTGGCTTGAGAGGGGGTGTGTGAAAACAGCTTTTTGTCCAGCCCTAAAAAGGGGATTTTTCTTGGCTTTATTGCTTTTATTTGGGATTTTTGTATCTTTGCTGCTAGCCGACAGCCTTTAGGCTGGCCGACCAGTACTCCCTCATACTATATATAGGTTAGCCTCACAACTGCAATTGATGCAGCCACCATCACTGATATGTATGCCCAATCACTATATGATGTACTGGACCAGCCGCCCCAGCTGCCCCAGCCATATCCTCCACGGCCTTGACCTCCTCACTCTACTTTTTTTACATTAGGCATGGTGGAGAGCGCTATATGTCGACTACAACACAGACGGGCAAAGGATGCCAGGGTCCCACATTGACACATTGGAAGAAGGAATGTATCCCCCTCTGGAAACAAAATCTAATAAAATCAGAGAGGGTGATCCTGATGCAAAGGTGGTGAAGGTGAGGTGATGTAGATGGGTTGATTGTCTCCCAAAGCAAGATCTTGAAGGGGACTCTCCATTGAGGAAGAAGTCCCATTCCCTGTATGTGTTGGAAGCAAGGCCATATCTCTGGGTTGTATGTGTGGACTTGATCTAGTAGTTGTGTGTGTGTGTGTGTGTGTGTGAACCACCTCTTAGAGGGGTCACAATAATATCTAGATATTTGTGTGTGATGTGACATATGCAATGTTGTGAGGAGAAGAATCTTTTGGCCTATAAAGGTCTTGTACTTTCATTGAAGAAACAACGAATGCATCACATCATTGAATTGTGTATTTCTTCTCTCTAGTCTTGTGCTTTTCTTTCTCTTCTTTCTCAGTCGATTTCAACAAGTAATCATGGCTCTTATATATGAGCCCCCATAGCTTCATCTCTCACCTTCTAGCTGAGCCTGATTCATCAATGGTATCAGAGCCTCGACCCTATCAGCAGTTGAGTACTATCAATAGTCGCCAACAACACTTGCGCTGTATTGTGCCCTCCCAGCCTATCGCATCCATCTAGTCCTGTTGACGACTCATGCCACTATGCTCTGTGTGTCTAGGTTTAGCCTCCCTTTACCTTACTCTCGGTCATGCCAATACGGATATGCAACCTCTGGCCACTGTCGAGACCAACATCACGTGTGCGCTGTTTGCTTAGCCGCTTGTCCTTGCAGCGCTTTTGATGCCTGCATTGCCACTGTATTCGACCTGCTACCCCATTCAAAGGTTTAAATAAGCTTATATTAAACAATATGTTGGTGCTGCGTGCCTGTGTCGACTTCAGGTCCAACAGTCGCATATCTGTCTGTCAACCACATACGAGCTTTTGTCCAGTTTTGAAGCTCTCCTTTGTGCCGCCGATGCCTATACCCACTGCTAATCGCCTCGCTCTCTCCTGTTGGCCTTGGTGTGCTCTCAAGAAAAGGTACAAAAAGCGCTTCAGAGTCAATAATAGCAAGAGTGCAAGAAGAAGCTGGTGCAATAGAAGCCCTCGTACAAGCTATCTGAAGAGTTAAAAAGATCAGCAAGCACTTGCAGGTAATCATCAAGAGCTACAAAAAAAAAAATCAATTTGGGGCTTTTCACCTTTTTTCTGCAGACCAGACAAATTAAGGCATTACTCTCAAATTTTTCATCATTTTAAAAAATTGAGGGTGCTCTACAAGCATCAAAGGGGTGCTACAGCCTCCTATAACATCAATTTCAGAAAACCCTAATTTTTGGAAAACCCCATATTTTGGGAAACCCTAATTTTTAAAAAACCCTAATTTTTCCCAAAGGGTTAAGATGAAAAATTTGTTACAGTAATGATTCAACCTCTGAGCCACCGAATGAGTAGGAATCACGAAAAAGAGCTGATAAATGGGATGTTGCAGTGGGTCCTCTGCCTCAAATGTCCCTTGAAAAGTGATGCAGGCTCTGGTGACAAGGGTGTTGTTGTACCTGAGGGGTGATGAAGAGCAGAGAGGGCTGTCGTCCCGAGAAGTGGTGGTGCAAGCTTTGGTGACCAGGGTGCTCCAATACCTGAGTGGTGGTGGTGAGCAAAGAGGGCTGCCGTCTCGAGTGGTGTGAGATGGTGAGCAGAGAGTGGGCATCTGTCCCAAGGTAAATTGTAGAAGAAAAACGATGATAAACTGTAGCAGAGAGTGGGCTGCTGTGTCCCAAGGTAAACTGTAGAAGAAAAACGATGAAGTATTGTAGTAGAGAGTGGGCTGCTGTCCCAAGATATGTACTGATGATAAAACGTTGAGGTGTTGTACTTTGTGTAGCAGAGAGGGTTGTTGTCCCATGAACTGAAGATAAAAATGCTAAAGTGCTGAATGTAGCAGAGAGGGTTGCTGTCCCATGAACTGATATGAAACGTTGATGTGCTGGAGCTGACATGCGAGGATGATGAATCAGATGCAATGTAGGCGCCGACAGCAGCAGCAGATCAAATCGTGGTACCTGATAGGCTCTATAAAGTGGTACAAGCTGATGAATGATGAGGCTAACCTATATATAGTATGAGGGAGTGCTGATTGGCTAGCCTAAAGGCTTTTGCCCAGCAGCAAAGACACAAAAATCCCAAATAAAGCCTAGAAAAATCTGCTTTTTAGGGCTGGACAAAAAGCTGTTTTCACACAACTGCACGCATTGATGAATCTTGAGCAAAGAGATCCTCCAATTTGGACCATACTTGATGAGCACTTGTAAGAGTTTGCACGGTCGGTGAGACCTCTTGTGTAATGGTCTGCACAAGAACTGAATACACCTTCGAATCACGATTTTCCAAGTCTTGTAATTCCGCAAGGAATTCATCCTCTTGATCGTGGGTCTACCTCCTCGAGTTCTGAGGATGCTCGGGCTTCTTCTCACTGCCCTGAACAATGTCCCACAAACCCTTGTGGATGAACTAGATCCGCATATTGAGCTTCCAATGGGCATAGTTGGTTCCGTCCAACTTGTCATCCTTGTTCGTACAGGGGGGAGCCATATCCACAACAACAAAGTACACAAATCTCAACACTCCAAGACTCCTCTCGAGCACTTTCCAACGGAGTGACGCACCAGGACCAATCAACCCCCTCTCAAATCTGAGAGAGAAAGAGGTTGGATAGTAGCAAAACAGTCCACTGAAACTCACTAGAAACACCCAATTGGAGGGAGGGGAAGCCGGGGAAGAAGCGGGCAGCTTGTCAGGTTGTACCACATGTGAAGAGAACACCTTCCACTGCTGTCCACGTAAAAACAGAGAAAACAGCTCTTTCACCGCGATCAAACACTGAAAAACAGCACCAAGAAGCTTGCTGATGACGCTTGGTACGAAGCAGCAGCAGCAGGGCAGCTCGGGGAGTGGAACACTGATGAGGAAGAGCACCGGAAGCAGAAAATGCAGCTATGTTGAGAAAAAACGCAGCCACTGTTTGGATCTCCAGAAAATGCAGTAGATGGAAGGAGAACACCTTCCACTGCTGTGTCCACGTTGTAAAAACAGAGAAAACAGCTCTTTCACCGCGATCAAACGCTGAAAAACAGCACCACATGTGAAGAGAACACCTTCCACTGCTGTCCACGTTGTAAAAACAGAGAAAACAGCTCTTTCACCGCGATCAAACGCTGAAAAACAGCACCAAGAAGCTTGCTGATGACGCTTGGTACGAAGCAGCAGCAGCAGGGCAGCTCGGGGAGTGGAACACTGATGAGGAAGAGCACCGGAAGCAGAAAACGCAGCTATGTTGAGAAAAAACGCAGCCACTGTTTGGATCTCCAAAAAATGCAGTAGATGGAAGGAGAAGATACAGTCGCCTTCAGGAGCCAGAAACGTAGCCAGCGGATGAAGAAGACACGGTCGCCTTCAGGAGCCAGAAACGTAGCTAGCAGATGAAGAAGACTTAGTCGCAATGTAGAATGCAGCCGGGTACCTAAGCAATTGATACCATGTTGGAGTATGCACAGGCGGGAGCGTAGACAAAACAAGAGAGAAGAGCGAAGGAGATAGAGAGCTTGTGGACAAGATCACCTTTTATAATAGCATGAAGCTTTACAATGGCAATAGCCAGCAAGAGGTTGCATTGTGCTTGGATTGGACTACATCAAGTGAATAATGGGAGACCCCTTTGATAGTGATGTGAGGGAGTTGGCCGATTGCTCCACGACTAAAATAGGAGGAAAAAATTAAATACCCAATAAATAGGTATTCCCCAAAATAAACCGAGATGCACAAATTCTAACACCCTCCATTGGCCAAGGTGGCCAGAGAGAGACTTCGGCGTTTGTGGATTTGGGAGGGCCAGCCTTTCACGCATCTCCAGTGGGACACGGGGGAGTGGACATGGCATGATCCAAAGGATAGGGAGGAGACTTTGGTACCCCCTTTTTTTCATACACCACACGGCTAGGCTGTAGGATTCAGATGCCAGAGGTTGAGGGCACTACAACAACAACATGACACTGGTAGTCCCAGGGCCTCTTGCCGCACTTTCTCTCAGATTTCTAGAAGAGGTCGTGGGATAGTTTTCGGCCGCGGAAGATCACTCTCTTTATGTTGCAGTTGGCGCATAGGAGCTTGGCGGTTGGCCATTGGAGGTAGGCCAGCATTATGTTCGAGGTGTGGCCATCCCCAGGAGTCCCAACGTCATTGTCTTTGGGATTGCCGAAGGTTCAGCAAATTTGGTAGTGGATCCTCCGCATCTTTACTATAGACCGCGTCCCTTCCACACTGCAACGTGGGGAACTGTTACTTGGGCCATTGAGGCCAAGGCTGTCATGGCATATGAGGAGGGTCACCTTCGTATTTTTGCAGTGCCAGTCCCAGCTCCATCTACTTGTCATTGGACTCCAGATTCTTGCCAGAGATGGGAGATTTGCAGCAATATTGCCGCATGATACATCTGGAGAGCTCGATGCAGTGAAGCCATCGAAGGCACCCTTGCTCTGCAAGCGGAGTCCATGAGGAGCATCTAGCTTAATATCATTCATACCCTGCGTGGCCAGTGGGGGCAAGCCTCAGGGTGGTTAAGACTGCATGCATAAGCATCGGGAAGCCTTCATGAGCATCTGGCAGCCTATTCCCTTTCTCAGATAGTGATGGTGAGCTTACTTGGCACTATAGACCACCTGTGTGGTTATTTCTCCCTCCCCCCATTGTATGAGATAGCCTTCTCCTCATAGAGCGGCCAACCGGAGGAGAAGTGCATCCTTCCCCCTCATTTTGTTCCTTGATTCTCGCTCCATATAAGGAGATGAGTTTGTACTTAGCCTTTGAGGCTGTTTTTCTTGGTAATAAAAATAAAATCCTTGGTTAGGTCTATGGACACCTTACAATGACACATGCATCTAATGTAATAACACTTGCTAGGGTATGACTGGTACGGTAGGTAATATAGGCGTGTACAACCGAAGGTGCAACAGGTACTGTTGTCGAGCACATCAAAAGGTACTGTATGGGTATAGCAGATAGTGCAGTGGGTACCATGTACGGCAATATCGAGCAGTTGGGTACTAGAGTAGGGTACATGGCAAGTGTAGGCGGGTAGAGCCAGAGAGAAGCGGGGTCAAGTCCTCTTAGGCCAAGTGGCATAGCCCACCTAAATTAATGGTGGGCATCTTTAGTGAAGTCTGAATGCCCAAAGGCTATAAAACCTTTCCCAAAATTTAAAGGGTTAAACAAGATACTTACCACTTGTTCACATGCCACAATACAGAGCATTCGCACGGTTCACGGGGTGGTGTCCCTTGCCTGTGAACTGGACATCATAGTAGGAAGTCACATGAAAATATTTAGGTTTAATCACTTTTAAGCAAGCAGAGATGCATGCACATGTATTATACAATGGATATATCTCACGTTGTAGCATGCACCAAGCTAGGACTGTGTGAAACAACGAAGCCTTTCTTTAAACCCGAGTTTAGTAAGTCTTTAGCAATCCTTCAAAACAACATACATGAATCTGAAAAAAGATGATGTAGAGACGAGACCAGATGGGGTCCCGAATTACCCACTGAAAGCCCCCCTCCCCCCCCCCCCCCCCTCCCCCCTCCCCCTGTGTGTGTGTGTGTGTGTGTGCAAGCAAGAGTATTTGCTTTATTTCTTCTTCTGGAGAATTGTATACAAGCTGAACCATGTCCACGAAACTGAGCGGACAAACTGACTGACCGACCGCCAAACACAAGGACAGAGCGATCAAACGTTGGGCAGAACTGTGCATAAGCTTTAGGTGACTGTGAAGCTATCTTCGAGAGATACACCGGCCCGAGACTGAGGATAGGTGTGCTGAATAATCCTGAAGAGACTGAGCTTCTTTGCCTTGGGCTGAACACACAAAAATGGCTGTAGGTATGCACAGGCAAGAGCCTAGGCATACATGCTTGACTTCTGATGATAATCTCTGATTTGTATCTGCCGATTTTGGGACTGAACATGTCTTGCATATTTATATGGCTCAGGAATGCAAGTCGGTTGCCCCTACAGCCTGTCGGCCAGCAGTAAATGTCCACGACTGGTGCATCATGGCATCAATTGCTTGGTCGGTTGGCTGGTTAGCTGGTCGGCTGGCTGCCTGGCCTAGCGGATTGGGTCCCAAGTCCTAAAAGGACTTGGCCGACTGCATAATAGCCCTCAAGAGAGGCTGTCGACTGGCCATCGTGCATGGCTAGGGGTTTGGCTACCCCTTGCAAGGCTAGCCCACCTTTTGGGGCTGCCTTGGGGCTGGCCTCTTCTACATTCAAATGCAACTAAATGCTAACATGCATCCTACTGCTATGGCTGACATCTACATGCATCTAAATGATGAACACTTGCTGAATTCTCCACAATGGGTTAAGAGGACTGACCTGACACTGACCTCTATGGCTGGGCGACTAACCTACGTAGTTCGTGCGAGACATGTCCCAGACTGGGCTCACAAAGGGGTCACGGCATAAGACAAATATATTCTAAAAGGTACTACTTCTGAACATAATTCTTGCACTGTTGATGAGCCAGTTTGTCATCCTGTATCATAGTGCATGGGTGCACGTGACATTTCCCTCTTGCTTAGTTTGGCGGCTGGTTCATAGCTTTGAGATAGTCCGCCAATAATTGTGGATACTCGAGGAAGAATTCATCATCTAACCAAATGGCTTCATGGGTCCCTCGATCTTTGAACTTTACATAAAATTGGCGAAGACGTTGTCCAGAACCATGTTTCTAGCGATGTAGAAGGATCTGCTCAGGCTCTATCACCTTTGCTTCATTAACCATTTCTGGTTGCTGCTCTTCTGTAACATTCTGCAATGAAGGCCCAATATAAGGCTTTAACCAAGAGAGGTGGAAGACGTGTATCGTCCAACTGTCTTGGCAATATGAGTTGCATGGCGACATCGCTTGTCTTCTTGATGATGGGAAAAAGACCAAAACTTCTAAATGACAACTTTGGACAGTGCTTGCCCACTTGCTTGAGTCTTTGCTTCATGATCCTGTTAGCAGTCATCTCCTGTCTGTATATTTACACCAGGGCCTGTGTTGTGGGTGTGCCCGCCCGATTTAGGTGTTTTCTCATTTTTCCCCACTCTCCATATATTTCCATTTTTTCCTATTTTTCGTTGGTGTGGGAGGCTATCCTGTGCCTGTCGGCTATTCTAGATGCTGGACGACTGGACTTTGCTGCCCCTAGGTTGTCCCTTGTATGCTGGCCGACTGACTACAGCTGGTCAACATGTGTTTTTGTTGGCCGACTGGAGGAGAGCATGTCGTGAGCCGTACGGGAAGGGGGGTTGTTTGTGTTATTGATTGGAGGACTATTTTGGGCCGTACGGGAAGAGGAGAAGCAAGCGAAAGGCGGGCCTTGTTGCTGGACAGCCACTCGCAGGTTTAGTTCTTCATTTTTCCCACCCACCTCCTTTCTCAGTTACACCCCCGCAATGGCAGATTTACTTGAGATGGCTGAGAAGCATGTGAAGATCCCGACACTCCCCATGTTCCTAGTGGACCTTCAGTTGGACGGGAACAACTACGGCATATGGAAGGTAATGATGGAATCTATTTTGGAGTCTTACGACCTTGCTGATTTCATTGATGTTGGGGTTCCACGGCCGGAGTTAGAGGAAGGGGAGTTACCCTCTATTCGGAAGGAACGAGAGGCACAGGCACAGTTATGGGATCGTGTCAATGCCATAGTTCGTTCTTTCATCTTCCTCAATTGCACACCACAGGTAATCAATCATATCAAGCATATGACGCTGGCTAGAGGTATTTGGCAGCATTTGACTTCTCTCTACAACAGGGTGTCACCCATGAAGAGAATCTCCTTGGAAGTTCAGATGCGGGTGATGAATCTGGCAAAGTCGTTGACGATGCAGGAGCACATCAACAAGCTGCAAGCTCTTCAGCAGGAAGTTCTCCAAGCTGGGAAAGAGATATCATCAGAGGATATGGCCATAACGTTGCTGTCACATTTGCCCTCTCAGTACTCAGCCTTTTACTCTTTGTTGATTACCAGTGGCAGGCTCAGCACCATCACATGGGAGGAGCTTGTGTCCATGGTCTTGGACCAAGAAGAGCGATTCACGAACCCTCCACAGGGTGGAGATTCTGAGGCCTTAACTAGCCAACGGTCGAAAGGCCGTAATAACAACAACAAGGGCAAAGGGAAGGCTTCATCAGAGAAGTCTTCTGAGAAGAAACCCGACTCAGACTGAGAGAAATTGAAGGCCGAGAGGACCTATAAGGATTGTGGCAAGAAAGGCCACTATTGGAGGAAGTGTCCCAAGCGGACTGGGAAGAGTGTTGATTTTTCAGCTTCAGCTGCAAAGACTCCAACCTTTGTGCACTTAGAGATGATGGACACGGATGCTTCATCTTCTTCGAGCAAGGAGGCAGTTGGCTTCACCGCAAAGGATACTCGGGAATTGGTGCTTCTAGGCACATGACTCCTTCCCGTGACTTCTTCTTTCTGGATCTGAAACGGTAGTCAGGTCACATTTTCATTGGCGACAATTCCACAATTCCGATACACAGTGAGGGCCAGATGGAGATCATTCCTGATGGCAGAGGGGGGAAGCATTTCCCTCATGTTCTTTACGTCCTAGCACTTGGTTTTCATCTATTGTCAGTGCATGAGGTATGCAAGACTGGCTTCCGGGTGGAGTTTGAGGAGCATTCTGTTGCTCTACGGGACCGCGAGACTATGGCCAGGTTGTTTGGGAAGGCGGTGTGGAGAATGGTATATACAAACTCTCTTCACTCTCCTCTTTGACAGGTTCTTAGGTTGGTGACTTGTGGCACTTTCGGCTTGGCCACTTAAATGTGGATGCATTGCGGCGAGCTTTTTGAGACTAGATGGTGGTTGGCTTGCCAGATGTTGGCAACAGGCAAGGACGTTGCAATTCTTGCATACGTGGTAAGCAGCACAAGGAATCTTTTTTGAAGCAGGCTTCTAGGCGGGCTTCGAAACCATTGGAGTTGGTACACACTGACTTGTGTGGACCTATGCAGATAACATCCTTGGGAGGTTCTTTGTACTTCATGCTTCTTGTTGATGATTGTTCCAAGTTCACATGGGTTTATTTCCTTTCTTAGAAGGACCAAGCTTTTGCTCGGTTCAAGGAGTGGCATGTGATGGTGGAGAAAAGAGTATGGCTTGTAGGTGAAGACTCTTCAAGCTGACAAAAGAGGTGAATTTTCTTCTAATGCTTTCGTGAGTTTTTGTGCGGAACATGGCATCAAGAGGGAGCTGGCCAATACAGGTTCGTTGTCAGAGAATGGAGTAGTTGAATGGAAGAACAGGACCATGGTGGAGATGGCGAGGACGATGCTGGAGCATCGTGATCTTCCTCGTCCACTTTGGGGAGAGGCTGTGGCTACGGCTGTCCATATCCTCAACCGGTCTCCGACGACTTCAGTACCGAACATGACTCCCTTTGAGGCATATTTTGGCAGGAAACCTGATGTCTTCCATTTGTGTTTGGGAGTGATGCGTATGTTCACATTCCGAAGAAGCAGAGGGGGAAGCTCGACTCAAAGTCCCAAAAGCTTATCTTTGTGGGATATAACTCTCTTTCCAAGGGATACATGTTATATGATCCAGAGAGGAACGAGGTTGTTGTCAGCAGGGATGTGGTCTTTGATGAGCATGTTCCGGTTTCCACTATTGATGAGCCGCCACTTCTTGGAGACCGAGAGGATTCTGATGATGATTCCCAGTCTATTGTTCTAGCTGGACAGCCTCAATCAGTTGAGGAGGTTGAGCTCGTAGCTGGAGATGAGTCCTTGCAGTAGCAGGAGGCTCCGCGTTTTGTTCGAGTACCCAGGTGGTTAGTGGACACCCTTCGGGAGTCAGGTGTCACGGAGCTTCCCTGCGAATGGACCACAGAGGACGGACCTCAAAGATCGCACAGAGTCCGTGATAAAATTCATTTAGTGGAGCTTTTACAGGTAAACTATGCTTTGATGTCTCGTATCATGTGGGACAAAGAGCCCACTTCCGTCAAGGAAGCCCTTGCACAAGATACTTGGAGGAAAGCCATGCAGGTGGAATTGGATGCCATTGAGAAGAACAACACTTGGGAGTTGGGGTACCGAGGCCGTCAAAATGGTCAGTCATTGGTGTCAAGTGGGTCTTTAAGACCAAGTATGCGTCAAATGGGTCAGTGGACAAACACAAAGCCAGACTTGTGGCTAAGGGTTATGCTCAGCGGCTAGGCATTGACTATGAGGATACCTTTGCACCGACAGCGAGGATGACCACAATTCGAACCGTTCTTGCCCTTGCTTCTTCTCAGCGGTGACCCGTATATCAAATGGATGTCAAATCTGCGTTCCTTAATGGTGACCTGCGGGAGGAGGTGTATGTTGAGCAGCCTCCAGGTTTTGAGGTTCCAGGATCAAAGGTTATGGTTTACAGGTTGAGGAAGGCCTTGTATGGTCTTAAACAGGTTCCCAGGGCTTGGAAACAGAAGATTGATTCCTTCTTTCTCCAGACTGGATTTCAGAGATTGGTTGGACATCCCAACCTATATCTCTTTCGGGAATGCAGCATGGTCACGTTAATCATCCTTTATGTGGATGACCTCATTCTCACCGGCGGTCATGTGGAGCACATTAGAATGACGAAGGCTGCCTTGTCAAAGGAGTTTGCGATGACCGACTTAGGCACTCCACTTCTTCTAGGAATTGGAGATCTAGCAGACCCAGAGGGGTTTTTTTGTCTCTCAGCAACGGTATGTTCATGAGTTGCTTGAGGCCTTTGGGATGGAGAACTGCAAGCCTATCACGTCGCCGATGGACCCGAACACGAAGCTGATAGTGAATGATCCTTGTGAGCTAGTTGATGCCTCTCTGTACTGGAAGTTGGTTGGTTCATTGATCTGGTTGCTGAACACCAAATTGGACTTGAGCTTTTCTGTGGGGCTATTGAGCTCATTCATGCAGAAGCAGTTGAAGTCTCATTGGGACGCAGGATTGTGGATCTTGCGGTATCTGTAGGGTACGAAGGATCTTGGACTCTTTTACACAAGAGGGGGATTGATGGATGGAGTCAGACTCCAAGGATGGAGTGACTCAGATTGGGGAGGAGATCCAGACACGAGGAGTTCCACATTAGGCTACAGTTTTTCCCTCAGCTCAGGAGCGGTTTCATAGAGCAGTAAGAGGCAGCCAATTATTGCCTTGTCATCGACAGAGGCAGAGTACCGGGCTGCTTGTGGTGCTGCTTGCGAGGTTGTGTGGCTGCGGAGGTTGCTTGGCGAGATTGGGTTTCCACAGAAGGAGCCCACAGTCATCCAGTGCGATAACTAGAGCTGTATCGCTATTGCTTGGAACCCGGTCTTCCATGCTTGGACCAAGCACATAGAGATACAATATCACTTTGTTTGTGAGAAGATCTTGGCTGGTGACATCTTGCTTCTTTAAAGTTCGACGGAGGACAATGCGGCGGACCTCTTCACGAAGTCTCTACCTCAGGCTATGCTCCGGCGGTACTCCAGCCCACTGGGGTTGGTTCCACATCCAGCAGCTGAGAGGGGGTGTTAGCAGTCATCTCCTGTCTGTATATTTACACCAGGGCCCCTGTTGTGGGTGTGCCCTCCCGATTTAGGTGTTTTCTCATTTTTCCCCACTCTCCATATTTTTTCCCCATTTTTCCTTGGTGTGGGAGGCTGTCCTGTGCCTGTTGGCTGTTCTAGATGCTGGCCGACGGGTCTGGTGGCTGTCGGCTGTTTTTCAGCAAGCCGAATGGTCATCTAGGGCCATATAAATGTTAGAAGTCATCTCCTGTCCAGTTTTATACACCAGGGCCTTTGTTGTGGGTGTGCCCGCCCTTATGAGGTGTTTTCCCATTTTTCCCCACTCTCCGCATTTTTCCCCTATTTTTCCCATTTTTTCTGAGGCTTGGGAGGGCTGCATAATTTTTATAAAAATTTTGCCATAGCTCCGCTGCTATGACTGATAAATCTCAATTTTTCTAAGGGATAAAGCTTATGGATGGAATCTGTTGTGGAGTCGTACGACCTCGCCGATTTCGTCGTTGTTGGTGTTCCACGGCCGGAAGTAGAGGAAGGGGAGTTACCGTCAACCCGAAAGGACCGGGAGGCCCAGACACAGATGTGGGATCGTGTCAACGCCAGGGTCCGTTCGTTTATTTTCCTCAACTGCACACCACAGGTAATCAATCATGTAAAGCACATGACGCTGGCCAGAGGTATATGGCAGCATTTGGCCTCACTTTACAACAGGGTATCGCCCATGAAGAGGATTTCCTTGGAAGTACAGATGCGGGTTATGAGCCCTGCAAAGTCGTCGACGATGCGGGAGCATATTAACAAGCTGCAGGCTCTTCAGCAGGAAGTTCTCCAGGCTGGGAAGGAGATATCGTCAGAGGACATGGCCATAACGTTGCTGTCACATCTGCCCTCTTCGTACTTAGCATTTTACTCCTCGTTGATTACCAGTGGCAGGCTCAGCACCGTCACATGGGAGGAGCTTGTGCCCATGGTCCTAGACCAGGAGGAACGATTTACGAACCCTCCTCAGGGTGGAGGTTCGGAGGCCTTAACTGGCCAACGGTCGAACGGCCGTAACTCGGGCAAAGGGAAGGCTTCATCGGAGAAGTCTTATGAGAAGAAGTCCGACGCTGACCGCGAGAAACTGAAGGCAGAGAGGACTTGTAATGATTGTGGCGAGAAAGGCCACTACTGGAGGCAGTGTCCCAAGCGGAAGACTGAGAAGGGTGAAGACTCCTCAACAATCATGAAGACTCCGGCTTTTGTGCACCTGGAGGTGATGTACACTGATGCTTCATTTTCTCGGGAGTGGATTCTCGATAGTGGTGCTTCCAGGCACATGACTCCTTCCCGTTCTGGTTTACAGGATCTCTGCAGGCTTTCTGGTCATATTCTTACTGGTGATACATCCACTATCCCAGTTCACAGTGAGGGCAGGATGGAGATAGTTCCCGATGGCAGAGGAGGGAAGCATTCCTCCCAAGTGTTGTATGTTCCGGCACTTGGTTTTCATCTGTTGTCAGTGCATCAGGTTTGCAAGACTGGCGTACGGGTGGAGTTTGATGAGCATTTTGTTGCTCTCCGGGACAAAGCAACAGGCCAAGTGGTTTGGGAAGGTGGAGTGGAGAATGGAGTCTACAGGCTTTCAGCACTCTCTCTCCCAGGTCCTCCGGATTGTGATGAGTGGCAGTCTGGTAATGGCTACTCAAGTGTGGATACGCTGCAGGTGCGGGCTTTTCGAGACCAGGTGGTGGATAGCTTGCCAGTAGATGGCAGCAGTTGGCAGGAACTTTCCAGTACTGAGGTTGGTAGTTCTTGTTTCGTGAGTCAGAGGAAGCTGAACAGGTCACTTATGCTCTGATGTCTCGTAGTGTTCGGGACATAGAACTTCCAGTAGTTGAGGATGTTCTTTCCACGGGGACCTTTCGGAAAGCCAGGCAGGTAGCAGGTGATTACTTGCAGAAGGAGGTGTTTTCTCCAGGCTTTGTGGTTCCGGATTCAGAGGGGGTGGTTGACAGGTTTCATCAGGTTTCCTGGACTTGTTTATGCACCGTAACAGGTGTTGATCCTTGTGAGCAGTGTGATGTCTCTATGACTCAGAAGCTGTATGGTTCATTGATCTGGTTGATGGACACCGGATTGGATGGGAGCTTCCTGATGAGGCAGTTGAGCTCTTGGTTGCAGATGTCTCTTTGTGAGGCAGGATTGCGTTTCCTGTGGTTTTTGCAGCATGCGAAGGATCATGGACTCTTGTACACAGGAGGGGGATTGTTGGATGGAGTCCGACTCCACGGTTGGAGTGACTCGGTTTGGGGAGGAGATCCGGACACGAGGGGATCTACTTATGGCCCAGGAGCAATTTTACGGAGCAGGAGGAGGTTACATTGCAGGTTTGGGCTTCCACCGGAGGAACCCATGGTCATCCCGAGGCACTTTGTTCGTGAACAGATCGTTGCTGATGACATCTTGCTAGAGTTCTGTTCGACGGAGGACAGCACGGTGGACCTCTTCACGAAGTCGCTCTCTCTGGATTTGCTCAGGCGGCACCCCAGCTCCCTGTGGTTGGTTACACAGCCAGGAGCTGAGAGGGGGTGTTAGAAGTCATCTCCTGTCCAGTTTTATACACCAGGGCCTTTGTTGTGGGTGTGCCCGCCCTTATGAGGTGTTTTCCCATTTTTCCCCACTCTCCGCATTTTTCCCCTATTTTTCCCATTTTTTCTGAGGCTTGGGAGGGCTGCCAGAGGGTGCCAAGAGCAGTACAGTGCTGGCCGACTGGGTGTTTATCAGTCGTGGGCACTCTTGTTGCTGGCCGACTGTTTTTTGATCAGTCGTGGGCACCAAATTGCTGGCCGACTGCATTTATGCAATCGTGGACCTTTTTTATCAGTCGTGGGCTTTTCTTTATGCTGGCCGACTGCCCTCTAGGGAGGTATATATAGGTCCTCAGCCCCCATACCTCATTTGTATCATTCCTCGGGATCTTCTTGTGTATATAGAGCAGAGTTACACGCCTACATCTGTCTCTCTCTTGTGCTGTTTTTCTGCCTGCGTTTTTGCTCTCGTGTTCCCAGTTTTGGTCATCATCTCCGCTGCGTATTCTGACAATAAAATGGCCCCTTGCCCCCCCACACTTCTCATCATTGTATCCGGAATTTCTCTTGTGTATATAGCAGAGTTATACGCTTCTCTCTCTCTCTCTCTCTCTCTCTCTCTCTCTTCATTTCTGCGTTTTTCTGTTGTGCACTTGCTCTAGGTGTTTTCAGATCTTATCTTCATCTCCGCTGCATATTCTGACAGATCCTTAAATATACCCATTCACCTTCTTTAAAGTTGATGTCTCTTCGTGACTTGCTTGCCTGTTTAGTGTGAGCCTCTTGAGCTTTGGTAAGATGCTCTTTGACGGACTTAATGATGGCTGAAAAAGTTTCTGTCGTCTTGTTGGCTTCCAAGGAAGGAGAGATCATCCTCGTGAGAGGGCATGAAAATCTTCGACCAAAGGTTGCCTCGTATGGAGTTCTGCCAACACTGGATGAGTGAGTTGTCATTGAGAATCGCCTTTACCAATGGGAGATGAAGCTCCTACTTCGACTGTTGATCATGGTAGTACGCTTTAAGCACATCAAAAGCCAACTGATTGTAAATCTTGGTTTGGCTATCGATCTGGGGATGGAATGCACTGGACAGTTGCAATTTGGTACCAAAGTTGTCGAACAGAGGTAGCTAGAAGTGAGATGTACAACCAAGCTCCTTTAGCTTTTGGTTGTCTTCGCCTTCTTTTTGCGGAAGCATTTCTTTGAATGGCTCTTCTTCTTTAGTGATGTCTTCGGAGCTTGATGCCATTGTGGATGGGCGAGTGGTTTTTCCTGATCTCGACTTTACCATCCACAGGATGCCCTCACCCTAGGTTGTTTGGTTGAATCACGTCCCAAGCTCTGATACCAATGTAGCATGCATCGAGCTAGGACCGTGTGAAACAAACAAAGCCTTTCTTTAAACTTGTGTTTAGTGAGTCTTTAGCAATCCTTTAAAACAACGTTCATTAATCTGAAAAGAGATGTAGTAGAGACGACACCAGATGGGGTCCTAAATTACCCACTGAAAACACCCCCCCCCCCCCCCCTTCTCTCTACAAGCAAAAGTATTTGCTTTATTTCTTCTTCTGGAGAACTGTATACAAGCTGAACCGTGTCCACGAGACTGAGCGGACAAATTGACTGACTGACCGCCAAACACAAGGACAAAGCAACCAAACGCTGGGCAGAACTGTGCATAAGCTTTAGGCGACTGTGAAGCTATCTTCGAGAGAAATACACCGGCCCGAGACTGAGAATAGGTGTGCTGAATAATCCTGAAGAGACTGAGCTTCTTTGCCTTGGGCTGAACACACAAGAATGGCTGTAGGTATGCACAGGCAAGAGCCTAGGCATACATGCTTGACTTCTGATGATAATCTCTGATTTGTATCTGCTGATTTTGGGACTGAACATGTCTTGCATATTTATATGGCTCAGGAATGCAAGTCGGCTGCCCCTACAGCCTGTCGGCCAGCAGTAAATGTCCACGACTGGTGCATCATGGCATTAATTGCCTGGTCGGCTGGCTGCCTGACCTGGCCGACTGGGGCCCAAGCCCTAAAAGGACCTAGCCGACTGCATAATAGCCCTCAAGAGAGGCTGTCGACTGGCCATTGTGCATGGCTAGGGGTTTGGCTACCCCTTGCAAGGCTTGCCCACCTTTTGGGGCTGCCTTGGGCTGGCCCCTTCTACATGCAAATGCAACTAAAGCTTACATGCATCCTACTACTATGGCTGACATCTACATGCATCTAAATGATGAACACTTGCTGAATTCTCCATAGTGGGTTAAGAGGACTGACCTGACACTGACCTCTATGGCTGGGAGATTGACCTACGTAGCTGGTGCCAGACATGTCCTGGACTGGGCCATGGCATACGCCAAATATATCCTAAAAGGTACTACTCTTGTACATGATTCTTTCACTGTTGATGAGCCAGTTTGTCACTGTGTACCACAGTGCATTGGTGTACGTGACACCCGTTCTTGGAGCTTGTAGATAGCAAGGCTTCCCGAGCACGGAATTATTTCAATAAAAAGTCTAAAACTGGGATCCCTTCCACGTCGTGGCCATACTACGGTTGACATGAAGCTCCCTGGCCTCCCATAGGTGACATGAGTCTTTGCCTCACATGAAGCTCCTTGGCACAAAACAGGGAAAGTCCACATGGGCAGCCAAATGGTGACATCTAAGGTTTGAGATCTGGCCTATCTTCAAACAGATGCTTTTGATGCTTTGCCCAAGTAGTTCTATCTTCAAATCCAGTTCCATCTTCAAGTCTTAAATTTGGAAAAAATGTTTCTTTTAGTGTTGATGGTAACAATCTTGATGGAAAATGTGCTTTGTTCTTGCCACTGTAAGCAACTCCTCTATGTCTTAAAATCCTGGTGTTGTTCTTGCTTTCACTTGGCTTGGATCCATCTCACCAAACAATGGGTAGGTAGGGAAAAACCAAATGCCTACAAAGCCAAATCCTGGTGTTGTTCTTGCTTTCAATTGGCTTGGATCCATCTCACCAAACAGAAAAACCAAATGCCCACAAATAGAAAATACATGAAAGTTGAAGGTGCCTATGTATTTGTGAGGTGTGGACTACATGGCACCTTGAAGGATTCGTGATTCCAGTGGAAGTGATGGCATGGTTTCTTTGTACATCGATAGCAAGACCCAACCATACGGTCTACCTTACCTTGGCTGTATCCAAAGAAATTGGTCTAACCAGTCATATGTTCCAAACACGAAACCTCCTCTAGAAAGAACAAATACTTTTTGTTGTTGATGTACTCATTTTTTTCCACGGTTTCAATACGTGTCCTAGATGCTCTGTATGCTCCTCTTAGTGTTTGGGGAAAACCAAATGGTCATGGTTGGCGTTCCTAAGGTTCACATATTAAATGGCTTGCTTGAAGGTTGCATCCTGCTGGAGAACCGCCTTCTCCACGTGCAGCGCACGCTACAACTGTGGTTGGCACAATGGTTGTGACACAGGTGAGTTAGATGTTCCTCTTTATTAGTCCAGAAAGTACCTTGTGAGCTTATGGCTGTCTAGCTGAATTTGGTTCAATTGCATGACAGGGAGGCATTGGACCTGCTGGACATTCGACAGAAGATTTGCATGTTCTTGACTTGACTCATACGAAACCAAAGTGGCATAGGTCTTTATTAGTTCGAAATTTGGAAAGAGCGGGTACAAAATGACTGTACTATTGACTGTTCTTGCTTTTCTCCATGTTATTAGGGTGGTGGTTCAGGGGCCGGGCCCAGGACCCAGGTATGGGCATGTCATGGCACTAGTTCAACAAAGATTTCTTGTTGCCGTCGGTGGAAATGATGGTGAGTTTGTGAGCACCTCATAGCTGTCTTTTGTGTCCTGACTGAGAGTTTGTAATGTGAGGCTCCCATAATATGAGTTTTTGTTTTCTTTGTTGCAGGGAAAAAGTATCTTTCTGATGCCTGGTCCTTGGACACAGTAACCAAACCTTATGAATGGAAGAAACTTGAACCAGAAGGGGACTCCTTACCTTCATGCATGTAATATCTTCTGGATTTCGTACATTCTTTGCTTATTAAGTTGTATACACAATCTAATAGCTAGTTGTGTGGTTTCCATCATTGACATATTTGAAATGTGCCTTGAATTTTGTTTGTCCACTCAGGACTCCTTAGTTTTGATTTTGCTTGGTTTTTGAACTAAGCAACAATGCATGCTTGCAGGTATGCAACAGCAAGTGCACGTGCAGATGGTTTACTTCTGCTTTGTGGTGGGAGAGATGCCAGTGGTATGGTATGTAAACTTGGGGTCCCTGATGTACTTGCAAGGTTTAATTGTAAGATGCAAGGCCCAACTTGCCAACCTGTTGTTGTTAGTTGATGCTGTTGCTATCTAGAGCCATGCATTTTGCCCAGCCAGATAACCTCCTCTTCTTTCTTTCATGTTTTTTCCTGCTATAAAATATCGTCTTTCTTGTCTGGGTAATGTGCTTTATAAACTCGAGTACTTTGTCTCGGTGGCGATGAGTTTTTATTATAAATTTGTACATTTTGCAGCCTCTTGACAGTGCTTTTGCCTTAATCAAACATCGGGATGGGAGATGGGAATGGGCTCGTGCCCCTGGAGTTGCTCCTTCACCACGGTACCAGCATGCAGCTGTATGTGTCATAATCTTAAGTTTGCATTTCCCTTGTTAAATGCACGTTTCTGCACTTTGATGGATTGCTGAAGGTAAAATTAATACATTTCTAAAGTGGTGACTTGTAATGATTTGGGAGTATAGGTTTTTGTGCACTTGAGGCTTCATGTCACTGGAGGTACGCTCCGAGGGGGCAGGATGGTCGAGGGAGCTGCAAGCGCTGCTGGTGCACCGATTTTTATTTTGCATTTTTGTTGATGACATAAATGTTCAACACAACCCCCAACGCTCCCAATCCCCTCCCCTTCTCTTTCTCCCTCTTTCTCCTTCCATTGGGTCCTCTCTCTTCCTGCTATCACTCCAATAAATTTTGCAGTTTTTTTGATTTGATGAAGCAATACATAAAGTGCTTTGAAAGAGAACATTTTGCTCCATAAATTAGCAAGGGAAGTCAAAGCTCTGGGAAAGTTAATGGGCTTGAACATGTTTGGCTACGAGGTCAATTTGGCGGTGCCAAAATGAGGGTCGATTCTAATAATCTATATTTACCTGCAGTTTTGGACACAAATGCTGCTATCTGGCTTGATTATAATGGAGTAGTCACAAGTCCAAGAATAAGTAGAACAAATTCAGATGCAGATGCATATGTGGAATCCACAAGGCGTTGCCGTCATGCAGCAGCAGCTGTTGGCAGTAAGGTATACCTCTATGGTGGGCTTAGAGGAGGTAATTTCATCATATCCTACATGCCAAAATTTCATTCTTTGGAAAATATTATTATCCTTTGTAGTGTGATGTGATGTGAGCCCAATTTCTTTGTGGGAAGGTCTGCATGCCCCAACACTGGTAAAGCATGAAAGGTCTACTGAGAATTGTCAAAAAAGGCAACTGCTATTCATGAAGAGCAACCCTTTTTGTTATGAATTAGGCAGCTAATTGTGATCAGGTCTTATTGGATGTAAGGCAGTGAAGCAGGTGAGGTTTTTGAATGTCAAGCTTGTCAAGGCGCAATTTGGAATCAGTTGAAGCCGTTTCATCTATGTATTTCATGCAGAGTAGTCAACATGTGATGCACAATTTGACACGAAGGGTTGAAGGAGGGGACCATGCACAACTGCCCAGTGACATAGCTGAGAGGACGCACGGGTGCACACACAACCACCCAATGATGCAGCTGAGAGAAGGGTGTCCTTAATCTTAAGGTCACTTTATCTCTATCTTAAGCAACCTTAATCTCTTTATTCCATATCTAGAGACTCATTCGACAACATAACTAATTCACAAGCAAATAAATCAAAGAATTGAAACTCATGCAGACGGTGCAGGTAGAGATGCTATCACACCTTGCTTTTTATCCCCTTTACTGTAGTGGTTATGGAGGCAGTTGAGGGAGTGATCTTTTGGGTGGGATATACCTTAGAGAGGTCTGGCATAGTGTACCCCATTTTGGCATTGGTGGGAGCTTTGTGTGACCTTCAAGTACTTCTTGGCAGGGGCCATGGTTCTATTGACCAGGGAACAGACAGCCATAGGCTAAATGTACATGCCCAGAATCCTCTTAAGATGCAAACTAGGAACTGGGGAGAGTGGTTCCCTCCATGGCTAGCCGCTCTCAGAGGGAACCTACCTGATGGGTGGGGGGCATGCAGGCGGCTTAAATGATTGTGCCTTCTCGAACTGAAAATTGTCATAAGCAAGTCCTTTATTGTCACATCTTGGTCAAACATTGATGGAACCCTATTTTAGAGTTCGTCAACTCAAGTCAAGACTGGTTAACACTTTTCAAACGCTGCTCTGCGTTGAATGAATTGGCCAACACTGGAAGTGCTCTCAAAACAATCGTCTTGAAGAGTTATTGACATCAAGTGTAATTTGGCCAGTGATTTGCTTGGTCCATTCATGCAGTCTGGTATATTCTGCATTCATACGTGGGATCATCTCTTAGTGATAAATAACATCATGTCTAAGAAGCATCGCTTGTGACACTCATCATAATGGGAATCGAGTCTATTGGGCACATAATATATTTCCTTGCTTAAACTGAGAAGTCCCTTCAAACAAAGAAGTTATTCATAAGAAATTCTTCCTGAGAGATTCTGTTGATTGCCATGAGGTATCTACCTGAAATCTATCTTTTCATTTGATGAGCATCTTAGGAACGTGTGTTTCAGAGCAGCCTTCCAGGATATTCCAGATTTTTTCATGAAAAACAAACGTTCTAACTGAACAAATTTCTTGTTAGAGACAAGACTATCACCACTTCTTGATTTTGGCATTATGAACATGGTGATTAGTATAGTAAAAGAGAAAGTGAGGGACGTAACAAACTGAAGAGAGGGATAATAATTGCACCATACAATGTAATGCTTGTATTGATGTGCTTAAGTTCACAAAGTACAATGCTTTTATAGGCTGAATGCCTTATCTTTCTCAACACTCTACTCATGGGGCAGTGACGCTTGGCTAAACTAATGACATCACTGCTTACATATACAAACACTCTAGTGGCTATAAGAAGTTGTTCACACACATATATAAGGATTGTTCACACATAGACATAGACAGGGGTACATGTAGATGATGGATACACACACACAGACTCAGAAATACCCAACCAAATTTAGCTCTATAATAAGATGCGTGCACTGTGCAAAGGTTTTCTCACAAGTTACATAATCTCTTGTTGTTAAGGCCGATTTCACTTTAATGTTCGGTAAACAAGTAGTCCACCTAGCTTTAGGTTGATATTCATAGAAAAAACATGAATTGATTCTAAAAGGGCTGCTTCCTAACAAAGCATGTGCTCAAGGATCTGATAAACCCCTTTTGTTTGCCAATTTGTTTTAGGATAATTTGCTGAACTCGTAGTTAACTGTGTATCCAATTTTTTTGGCAAAATTGATCTTAAATGTAGAAGCAAGAATACTAACAATATTGCGAGTAGGTCATACTAACAATATTTCCGCAATAAATCATAAGCCCTGCGTGGTTCAAAAGAGGCCATGTGCAATTGTTCCCAGACCTTGCCTGGATAATCTAGGACCTGGAGGAGGATGTTGGTATTTTGTAGCTCTCCTTTCATATCAAATGTCAATCAGTCTGCCTTCCATTGTATGTGCACCCCTTTTTCCTAGTGCATACAACCCATTAGTACCACCTTGGAAGGAGCGCTTGCTGTGACCCACTTTCCTGCGTCCCACTAAAACTCAGCCAGGGGGTGGTTCTCGTGGAGCCAGGGTCACCATGCCGGTTGGCAACCTCCACTTGGGGTCGTGGAATCCCACTACCCTCACCGCTGTTGTGGGTAGGAGGGGTACTCCGGTGAGGATTCTTGGCTTTTATGATCATCAAAGGCACATTGACCCTCCTGACCAAGGTGGCCCATGACAGCTCTTGGCGGCTATGGCTTTGGCTTCTTTCACTACACGGCGAGGATGGGTCACAAGATTCAAATGCATGTGATAGGACGGCACCCAGTGGATGATTTGGGTGTTGTAGCCACCCCCTGGAGTCGCAACAGCATTGCCTTTGGGGCTGTCCTAGAGCGCAACAGGTTTGGCAGAGGATTGTTCGCCTCTACACAGCGGTGCGGAGGGAAGTTGCCTGGGTGACAGAGGTCAGCCCCGCCCTCTTCTACAAGGAGGTAGCAAGACGGCAACGCTCTCTGACTATCTTATCACGGGAGATGCAGTTCCTTCTCTTGACCTATCATCAGAGTTGGGAGATCATCAGCAGCATTATATTGCGGGCCCAATGTAGCGAGACCATCAAGGACATTCTCTTTGCCCCGCCCGCCCGCCCGCCCGCTTCCTCCTCCTCCTCAGCAAAAAAAAGAAAAAAAAAACTGAGTCCATCCGCTCCATTTGGACTGATATTATCATTCATATCCTCAGTGGCCAGTGGGGGGAGCTTCAAGGAGGTTCGGATCGCATGCATAGGCAGTTAGAGGCTTTTCTACAGACATGGGGCCAGGGTCCTTTCCTCCTTGATCGGGATGGCGAGATCACTTGGCATTGCAAGCCTCCTGTTTGGCTTTACACCTGCCTGCACCCCCCCCCCCCCTGCGTCCGGCGCTCGGGCGCTCCCCGCCCGTTTATATGATAGTTTCCCTCCAAGAGTGGCCGGCCATGGAGCCCCAGCTATTAGCTTCACCTCTTTTGAAGGCACTTATTATGTTCATGTAGCCTTTGTTGGCTGTTTGATTTTTAACTAATGAAGGATCCTAAGGATGCATGGCACCTCCCCATCTTCGGCCATCCTTCAAAGAGTGTTATCTTTTCGAGCTCAGAAGACATTAGCAGGGGCGTAAGTGGCCGGCTTGGACCGCTTCTATGTAGATGAGTGGGCATGCGTTAAGGGTGGCATGGTGGGCATACGTGTGGGCACTCTCCTATCGGACCACGATTGGTTTTGCATACACGTGCCTGTGGAACATGCTAGAGTGCTCTGATTTCGATGCTGTTTGATCCATTGGACTCGACTTGTCCTTGCCAACATCTTGAGTTTGTCTTTTTTTGTATGAAAGTTTGAAAGAATTGAACAAAGCCCATAATAGGCCATTCAATAATTTTCTTGGGATTGATTGGAATACCATCAACTGTGCTGATATGGCCCAAGGATAGCAATTCTTTTTTTGAAAGAACTCGTATTTACTCATTTTAGCATAACGACCTCTTAGGATTGTTAAAGTAATCTTGAGATGCTATGTATGCTCTTTAAGAGTATTACTATTCACATCAAGAAAAATAACAATAAACTTTCTTAGATTTAGATGATAATGACCGTTCATGATCTGTTGGAAAGTTGCTGCAATACCAGGAACTCATAATGCCCATACCTTATTCGCCGTCTGTAAACATCCTCTTCTCTTATCCGAATTTGGCGATAACCTGTTTGAAGCTCACACACATCCGCCCAAGTTTTTTAGTGCTTGCCTTCATTATGGTTTGACTTTTTATCTTCTGAGAAGTGATAGAAACTCTATTCATGGTTTACCAATATCTGTCTACTGGGTTCAAAACCCCACATTGTGCTTCCTCGGTGGCATCGCCTATGGGTGGATAAGAACCGCCTACGGATGGTGAAAAATTGGTAACTATGGGAGGATCTTGGGCCTAACTAAGGCCAGTTAGGGGAAAAAAAGGACATTTATTCACACAAATCCCCCAACGCATGAGTCATTGTTTTTAGTTATCTGTTCTCGAAAACAAGTCGGGCTTGTCTTCATTTGAGAAGCACTTGCAAAGAATGTAAGTTATGTCATTGCCTGGTGACAGATGAGGGTCTGTATTTTGTCGGATGCTTGGCTAGAATGATATCTAGCTGCCCTCTTACATTTGCATGGTGTAAGCGAGAAATCTAGTGTGGAGTTCTATGGCACATGCAACCGACTACCCTAAACTCGCACTTTTGTTGTGCTTGAGTATAACTCGAGTATATACTGATTCTAAGCAAGATCTCAAGTGCATAGGTATAAGAATATGTAACTTGCACTAAAACTTTGGTTGTCTTGAAAATCACGTTTGAAGTCTGTTATCCTACTATTTCTGCAGAATTCCTGCTAGGTGATCTTCAAGTAGCTGAAGACCCACCAGAAGTAGAGAGTGCAACAGTATTGCCCTTTTCAAGGACTTCTGTGCAAGATAGCCAGGTTGTGCCAGACACCAATAAGGAAATTACAATGGCAGCTCCAGGGGTACCCCTTATTAATGGAGCTCTTCCAATGGACCAGAGTGCTGACAGAGCTGAGAGGTTTGTGCCTGCCTCATCTTCCTTGTCCTTGTTCCACTAACCCATTGACTGATGTGAGCACGATGGATGACCTAGCTAGTGTAACTTATCCAAATTGTGGTTTCTTTTAAGGTTGGCAAGAGGGGAGGAAGAATTGTTGAAGGCATCCATTGCTGAAGCTGAGGCAATGAGGGCAACATATGCAAATGCAACAGCCAAAGCAGCAGCAACTAAGACAGAGGGCGAAGCAGATCAGTCAATGGATGAAGCAGAAAGTGCTCCAATTGTTGACACCAATGGAGATGAGGCATTAGGACTGCCATCAAATGGCACATTGTCCCCCAATTCAGATGTGCGATTGCACCATAGAGCGGTAATTTTCCCTCAAAACTTGCGTGGGCCAGATAGCTCGACAATCCTCAGCTGCTTGCTTGTGAACTCAATAAATTTGGTGATTGTACCAGGTGGTGGTTGCTCAGGAGCCTGGGGGGGCCTTAGGGGGCTTGGTCAGACAGCTCTCTCTAGATCAGTTTGAGAATGAGGGTCGCCGAGTAAGCTATGGAACTGCAGATAGTGGTATTGCTGCAAGACGGTTACTGGACAGGCAGATGTCCACTAGGGGCTTGCATAAGAAGGTGCCCACCATACCTCTTTTTGTTTCTTTGAGTGGTTAAGGATCGACTTTGCAGAAATGAATGTATAATTTCTCTGCCTTGGACTTGCAGATAATCTCTCACTTGTTATTGCCCCGTTGTTGGAAACCCCCTGTTAGGCGGCAATTCTTTTTAGATGCCAATGATGTTGCAGAGCTCTGTGACACAGTTCAACAAATTTTTCAACGGGAGCCTACAGTATTGAAGCTACGAGCACCTCTAAAAATTTTCGGAGATTTGCATGGTCAATTTGGAGACTTGATGCGGCTTTTTGATGAGTATGGGCACCCCTCTACAGCAGGGGATATAACGTGAGCTCTTTTGAACAACTTGCTTTTTTTGAAGATCGACCACTCTCACACCTCCCATGCATGGACATTTAACCAGTGGTCCCTATTCCAGGTATATTGACTACCTTTTTTTAGGGGACTATGTGGACAGGGGGCAGCATAGCTTGGAAACAATCACTTTGCTACTAGCTTTGAAGGTAAGACTATCCACTGCTGTTAAAGGAAGTTGTAAAGAGTGCTCCGTTATCTCATTGGATGTCTCATGGCAGATTGAGCACCCTGAGCATGTACATCTGATTCGTGGTAATCATGAAGCAGCTGACATCAATGCCCTTTTTGGATTTCGCATTGAATGCATTGAGCGAATGGTATTTCATTAAGCCACCTACTTTAGCTTTACTTGAATTATGCAATGGTCTTTGGGTATGAAACAGATGTTATATTGAGCTCTTTTGTGTCTCTTGGTGGATGGATTCTTATACAAACAGGGTGAGAGAGATGGCATATGGGCATGGCATCGTTTCAATCAGCTCTTCAACTGGCTGCCTCTAGCAGCACTGATAGAGCAACGAATCATTTGCATGCATGGTGGGATTGGTAGATCAATCAACTATGTATCTCAAATTGAGAGCTTACAGCGACCAATTACCATGGATGGTGGATCTGTTGTTCTAATGGATCTTCTATGGTAACATACTTGCTCGTTAGTGCTAGCCTTTGTCATCCTGTTTTGGGAGATGCTGCAAGGAACTGAATCACTTTTTTTATCAGGTCTGACCCAACAGAAAATGATAGCGTTGAAGGGCTCCGGCCAAATGCCCGAGGTCCTGGCTTGGTCACATTTGGGGTGTGTATAAAATCTGCTTTACTAGGGAAACAATCATCTAGCAGTACTCACTTTAAAAAGGTACTTGGTCCCTTCTTTTTAACTTGTATTTATAATCTATTATTGTATTCTGTCTACAGCCAGATCGCGTGATTGCTTTTTGTAAGAATAACAACTTGCAGTTGATTGTGAGGGCTCACGAGTGTGTGATGGATGGATTTGAGCGTTTTGCTCAAGGCCATCTAATAACACTCTTTTCTGCTACCAATTACTGTGGTAAGTAGAAGCTTTTGATAGCTGCTTTTGTTATATTTCAACATCCGTTGCGTGGATAAATTGTTAGCCAACTTCGATACCTTTCGTTCAGGAACTGCCAACAATGCGGGAGCACTGCTTGTTTTGGGTAGAGATTTGGTGGTTGTGCCAAAGCTTATTCATCCTATTCCCCCTATTGTGGGGTCTCAAGAATTGCCTGCGGATGGATTTACTGAGGAGACTTGGATGCAGGTAAAAAACACTTCATCTTTACTAACGTGTGCTCTTAAGAGTAACATCAATCCCCCCCCCAACCCCCTCCCAAAAATAAATAAATAAATAATCCCTCTTCCCTGAGAAAAATACCAAAACACGTGCAGGTATCTACCTACACATACACACACAAACACCCTTTGTTCTTGTTTTGAGATCACCAATGATAATGTAGGAGGGTATTTTGAGCTATTACCAAGGATGATGGTGAATCTTTTGAGACGATTTTCATTATATTCCATGCTTGATTAAAAAACTTTCAGCAGCTGAATGTGCAAAGACCACCAACACCAACGCGAGGACGGCCTCATACGGCTAATGATCGCAGCTCTTTGGCTTGGATCTAAAGTGGTGGTTTTTGAGTTCTGTACATTATAGTATCCAAGTGACTTTGGATGATTACAAGTTGCTGGTTGGTGACCATGGCATCGATTATTTTTAGTATTGGGTTGTGAAGGTATGGGTTTAATCTGATAGTAAGATGCCACAGGAGATATCTTGGCAGTGTTGGTCAATATATTGGTTCTGATTCCCTCATTTGGATTTGTCAGTCCCGTTCTTCTTTTATAGTGAGAGCCCAAAACGTCAGTCTGGTGCCACACATGGTACAACTTTTGTGGTTCAGTCTCTGAAATGAAGGATCCGGCAGCTAACCTATCAAGTGGGGATGTCTTGTCTGCTGTTGTATTTGGTCTTTCTTCAGTGCTTTGGGAGTTAATGAGGAGGTCATTGCACAATAATGTCCATGAACTTGTTTTCAAAATAAAAGGAGGAGCTCAGAGGAAGTTCTCTGTGTACATGGAGGAGCTATGTATCGTGATACCAAACGGCCGCTTGATCCGAAACATGGTGGTAAGGGAAGGTGTGTCTGCCTTTGCATTGGCCTGTGTATAATTTCTTTAAAAAATTACACAAAATCTTTCATTAGTTTTTAATATTATATATATTTTTATTTTTTGAACTAAAATTCGTAATTTCATTAGATTTGTAGAAGTTTAAAATAAAAGAATAAATACTGATTTATAGCTCTAATTTAAAAATACTATTTTTAAATTATAAGAATAATAAAGTATACCTTGAAATTATATATTTATGTGTGCGTGTGCGTGTGCGTGTGTGTGTGTGTGCACTTGTGTGCATAACATTAATAAAAAAACTATTTTTTAATAGCATAGATTTATCTATAAATTAAATATGTAGGTTTCTTTTCAAAAAAATATAAGCATGCAAAAACTATGAATGGATGCATCCGTGCATGGGTGGTGATGACATGGTAACTACATGGAAGGGTAGGTTGTTGACATGACATACATGCCTATATGTGTCTCACCACTCCATGATTATGTCAGTTCACATGGTGGATGTTTCGATGACATGTAAGAATGATGTGGCATTTGGAGTGAAGTGGATAATGTGTTAAAACATGTAACATGCACCACATGAGGTTTCAAGTCTCTTTGCTTTTTCAATGCCAGTTTGGGTCATGACCTGACATGACAAAAAAATGTCCATATTTAGAGGTTAGAGAAAATATATATTTTTTGTTGTGTGATTGTTTCACTAATGTCAAATTTCCTCAGGGTGGCATATATTACTAAAAAGAAATATAAAATATTAGAAGAAAAAGGCTCAAAATAAGGCATCCTATTTTCTCTCAACAAGTGAAGGGGTACCATATCGCCTTATTCACTCGAAACCCAACATCTAGTGTCTACCAAAAATCTAGATGCTACACTATTTTTTTTTCAAGTCATTATATCATAGAAAATAATATTTGGAATTGCTAGCATATGCACTAGGTGTAGTCAAAGATCAATAGCTTGTGAACCTATATTTTTGTGTACATGTTTGCATGTGTATCAAGCTTACTCAAAGATGTAGAATAAGCCTAGTCAAAGGCTTAGAGCTTCAAATCTATATTTTCGTAAATTTCAAAGTTATTTCTACAAGCTAGAATATGTTAAGTCTAGTCAAAGACGTACAGCTTAAAAATCTATATTTTCATAAATTTGCAAGCTTTGTACAAAACTATAGCCTACATAGAAAGCTTGAATAGTATAGACACTAAAAATCTCACATTGGAACGAGAAACCTTAAGTACCTTCTAATTCAATCATCTCACATTGGAACGAGAAACCTTAAGTACCTTCTAATTCAATCATCTCCAAATCAAGCAAGATTAGAAACGAGGATGGATACTAAACAACCATTCAACAAGGTTTGCACGAATTTGCATCTCCCTAAAATTGAAGTAAGAATTATACCAAGTATAAATATTAAGTTCCTATTGTATGCTTGTAAATCATATCACTTAGCACAAGATTTCAATCATGTAATTACATCTAGGTACGTCTTGAAAATGCTACTAGAGCCTTCATATCTTAGTCCATTAAGAAACTATAAAAACACTCATCACATTGAGCATAAAGAGATGAACTTGTTGATGTAAATAGAACTCATAATCATTATTTTTACTATAAAGAGCAACATATAAAGACAGTTTGGGTTATGGAACTCATCATAGCACCAAATTTAGAAAAATTGAGCATAAAGAGATGAACTTGTTGATGTAAATAGAACTTAAATGGAGGTCATTATTTTTATTGTAAAGAGTAGCATATAAAGAAAGTTTGGATTATGGAACTCATCACAACATGAAATCCTCCAAGTTATTTGGCTAATAAGAGCCTTTGAATCATGTAAGATTGATTTAAATGAAGGGCTTAAAAAAACGACTTGGGCAAGCTTTGTTTTTTCATCTTTTGGGCCTTGTTTTTGTTACCAAGAATGTACGTTATAGAGTTTGGTATGTTTCTCTTACTACAAATCAAATATTATTTTGTGATAGGATTCAAGGTATAAGACATGATGCAAAAGGTAGCATGTGAAGATTCTTCATAGATAACTTGGGTTTCTTGACGATAACCACTTAAAAAGACATAAATGTATGGTATAGTGGCACTTGGGTTTCCATGTGTCAAGGAAGAGGATGAGGTGTTAGTAATAGAATTGGCAAGCTATATACATCCTTGGGTGAAGATGGACAACATCACAAGACTTAGTATTTTTAAAATTATGATAGAAATTATGAACGTTAGTTTCCTCTTTGCTCCAACTTTTGACTTGTGCTTTTGAAAGTAAGTACCTCCATTGATGAAATGTTTTTTTAATCTATGTTCATAACTAGATGCTTTGGTTGAAGTCAAGGGCATCCATATATATAATAAAGGACAATCTACCTAAGCTTCATGTCAAGTGTATCATGTATGATTGAGTTGGTTGTCTAAAATACATTATACTTCTTTTAATCCTTCTTGCGTTGGGTGTGTCATAAGTTTTGTCACATGTGTGTTTTTTTGCCATTTTATTATCACAACATTGAATTGTGTGTGTTGCTCCAAATGACGCAAGTTTTTCACTATTTTTAATAGCTAAATGATTAGGGATTAAAGACAAAATTTTGGGCGATTCTTATAGAGAATTCTTCTTTATGATGAACCTTGATACACTCTTTGAAAAAGTACATGAAAGTTGAACATAACTTAAGTGCAAGCATTGAGCTTGCATATGTGTTTATATCACATTTGTTATGATAGTGATCTTGTCATTGTTTTGTGGATATAAGTTGATATGCTACATCATCCAAATGTTAACCTTTCAAACTTCTAAAATGCAAATGTTAACCTTTCAAACTTCTAAAATGCAAATAAATAGTGACTATTCTCTATAAATATGATAAATATTGGCTCGTAGATCTACGTAATGCTTAAAATATTGTCTAGGTGTTTTTGTGCTTTATAGATTAGTTTGCAAATTGTTACATTTCTTTTAATAACATGTTTTTTTTCCTTCTAAATCAATTGCTAACAAGCATGGTCTCTAAACCTCACTTTTTAAAATGTAATAGCTAAGCCTAAATAGAAATGTGTGCTATTTATAACTTTTGTGAAAGGGGGAAAAAAAGCACGAATTTGTAAAGTTTTGTTTTTTTCTAAAGTAAATCCTCACTACATAGAACTTGAATACTACAATAGATATTAAGTGCTTTGTATAGATTGCTAATAATAGCACAAACGGACCATCCACCACATGAGCAATGTGTGTGGAAGGTTTTATCAAAAGGATTAAGCACATGGGCATTCTCTAACTCACGGTAGAGCACTCGCTTTAATGAAAAGGAATAATACTAAGGTCAAATATGTTGATTAGATGGGGATTGATGGTCTACAAGGTTCCAATGCTCAAAGATGGAAATCCATAAACTTGATGGAAAGTTGCTTTTGGCTCAAATCTTCATGTAAATGGGTAAATATACAAGACTACTAGACGCCCGTGTGATGGCGGTATTTCCTAAGTATGCAACTAGGCCTTCTTTATTGAATTAGGAGTTAGAGACTACACTAGAGGTTGAATACTGCCCATGATGGCGGTATTTTCCAAGTATGCACCTAGGCCTTATTTGTTGAATTAAACATTAGAGAATACACTAGAGATTAAGTGAGCTTTGGGCAATGGATAAGTGTGAACGTCCATAACTTAAGTTGTATATAATCTTAGAGCTCAATAGACATTTACATGATATTTTTAACTTGGGAGCTCTCTTCCCTCTTGTTGATGTTCTTGTTTTCATGCTTGTGTGTGCTTTCTTGGACTCTCATGTATCCATGGTACTTTGTGAGCTTCTAGGTTTCATTGCAGCTTGTGGCAAACAACCATCAATTCAGTGTAATTAAAGTTTTCAAATAGTAATATTGTTTACTCTCCACTTCTTTTTGCAATTCAGTGCTTTGTATTGTGAACATTTTTCTTTTGTTTATTGTATTTTCTTACAATACATTAGGGAAAAGGAATTCCCAATTCCTTGTTCCTTGTCGTGGTTCTTGGAGGAGAGTGGAGGGGGCTTTCCTTAATCCAAAAACTTGGGTGGATTCACAATTTCTTGTTCCTTGTTGCGGTTCTTGGTGAAGAGTGGAGGGGGCTTGCCTTAATCCACATATTTGGGTGGATTCCCAATTATCACACTTGCACTTGTGCGAGTGTGAGAATTGTGGAGGAAAGTGGAGGGGGCTTGTGCCTTGTTCTCCACAAACTTGCGTAGATTCACAATTCTCACACTTACACTCATGCACCTTGCACTTAAACTCTGACTATGCCTTGAAAATAGACTTAAGATCACAAAAGACGTACCCAATTAGTTGAGACCTTCTCATAGATATAACCACCCAAACTACTTCGATCAACATCTATAGATCTTGCAAGAGGTATTGGATAGTGAGGAGACTATTAGCTACTCCCATAGCCTAATGATTTGTGTCTTAGAAACCATTTTGAAGATTTGATTTGTGTCTTGGAAACCATGGACACTCTCCACAGAAGCTTGGAACAAGGTTTGTTAGAATGGATTGGATAGAGAACATCTGATGCTAAGTGTAGCATTCCCTTTTCGAAGCTAGTGACCTCAAACCATGTTTATGATGGTAAGTGTAGCATTTCCTTTTGGAAGCTAACAATGACTTCAAACCATGGATAGCTAGTGACTCATCTAGTAAAATTCCTTCTTCGTAAGAATTAACTTCAACACTATCCCCACGAATACTCATCCAAGGAAGTGGAAACCACATAGAAGGCGTAAGAAGTGTGATCCATGGAAATGGAGCTTCATTGGCTTTGCTACGTCAAGGCCATTGCTTCACATGAACATATATTAATAAACAGTGGAAAATTGACTAAAACAAAATCACTCCTTGTTGGACCAAGCTGGTGGCCCCATCAAGTGGAAGAGGTGTGAAAAATCTATGTAAACAAAGCTGACCTTTAAGGAGCAGCTAAAATCAATATAATGGTGAAACCCACTCATCTTGAGCTAGAGTTTTCTTGAGAAGACCACGTAGCTGTGTGGAGAGCCTTAGTTGACACAATTGAGCTAGTCACCACTTATTATCTTGGTGGTGAATCTGACTCTAAGAAAAACTAGAAAGACATAGAGAATAATATGAACTACTGGCCAACAAAATCATCAACACTCTTAGTATGAAGATCAAGTAGATATTTACTCCATAGTTAACACCAGTCATGTAGTAATTTTAGGCAAAATTGGCTCTAATCAATTATATGGAGAATTGGCTCCAATCAATTGTATGGAGAAATATATAAATTCAATGTGTCATGTGATAATTAGAGCAGGTACGAGAGTGTATTCACAACTTTGTGAGCTCGGATTGAATCAAGTCACTTCATGAGTTGGGGATTGAGTCAAGTCTCCTTGGTGTGAGCTTAGTGACACTTTTAATTGCACTTATATTTTCACAGTAATATAAGCAGTTTGGGTCTTCTCAATCTTGTCCACCAATACTTTGTCAATTATTTAATTATTGTTTATGATTCATCCAATTCATTTCATTAGTTAATTCATTTGATTAGGTTTCTTTTGTTTACGGATGATGATGGAAGTTATTGTTGAAGGAATTAGGAGTGGCTGGCCTAGTGAGGTCTACGTAACCAATTTTGAGCTAGTAGCTCATCTTTAGCTAGTTACATAGTAAGTTGAAAAATAGGAGTTACCTTCCTTTAATTAAGGTATAAGCAATTGGGTTGGATGGTTGATTTATCTCACATCACATGGCCAAATTTATCATTCTTAGTGAGTGTTGTATATGCAATTGGTTGGATGTTTATCTCACAATCACAAGACTAGATTTATCATTTTCTTTGAGTGTTGTGACTCAATCTATGCATGCACCCAGGTAATGTTGGTTTAGCTAAGAGAATTCTTACGTACCTTAGAAAGACAGTTCATTATGGATTGTTTATGTATCTAACTCTCCTATGAAGTTAATTGCATATACAAATGTTCATTAGGTAAGATAAAAGGTCTATCTTGGGCTATTGTTGTTAACTTGGAAGTGGCATGATCAGTTTGGTGAAGCAAGAAGTAACCCATAGTTTCACTATAGATGAATATAGAGGAGCAATAAATTGTACGATTGAGAAGAGCATTATAGATATTCATATTCATATTGAAGAACCTATTGAAGTGTTTTGCAATATAATCTTTTTAGCATATCTATAGCCAACAACCCAGTTTTACATGCTATGCCAAAACATATTGAGATACACTCACTTTACCAAACAAAAATCTATGGATACAGGAGGACTTGGTTTGGTTTACTTATCAACAACTTGCAAATATCTTAATAAATCCCCTCAGCTAACAAGTTAATCATGCTTAGGAAGAAGCTTGGTCTTGAGCAAGTTCAGTTTTGTACTTGAGAGAGTGTGTTAAAGTTTGGCCATTTTCACTAGATAGTTGCATGGTACATTAGGCAGATGATAGGGCATTTGAATAAGGTCCAATCATTTCTGCATTAGTTTTACATAGCATGTAAGGGTCACTCACATTTAATTTAATGCCAAATTACATGATAATTTCTTACTATATTAGGAATAAGGCCCAATTATTTCCAATCGCTTCTGCATTAGTTTCACATAGCATGTAAGGGTCACTCATAACTATTTTAATGCCAAAATTCCATGACCACCTCAATCAAGGGGAGGAAACTCCTATTTTTTAGCTTTCTCTAAATTGCATAAAAGGCACCCATAGACGATAGTGAGCTGATAGCTCAAAATTGTTGGTGAATTTGGCTTTGAGAAAAACTACAAAGTTGTAGAGGATAATAAGAACTATTATCATCAACACTAACATCAAGGTCAAGGAGACATTAACTATGTAATTTGCCTTAGCAATTAATTCAATAATTTTAGGCAACAATTAATTGTGTGGAGAATTACATAACTCCAATGTAATTCAAAGTGTTATAAGGTCAATTAGAGAAATTAAGAGAGTGTATTCACAATGTGAGCTTAATTCACATTGCATTTATCTTTCATAGTAATACAAGCGGTTTGGGTCTTCTCAATCTTGTTCATTACTTTGCCAATTATTTAATTTGTATATGTGATTCATCCAATTATTTTTTTCAATACCATTTAATCAAATTTTGTTTCTAAAACAATTGATAATTATGGATTGACAATCATATTTACCACATTCCACAAGTTACATCAACAATTGAACCTCTTCAAAAGATAAAAAACATACTTTTGTTGTGAAGGAATACTTATATGCATCTCATATTCTCACTTCAATGCTAAGAAGTTCTCCAAGATCATATTCCCTTGCTAACTGTTTCTTTATTAAATTTCCATTTTGCCACCAATGAGATCATCAACATATAAAACAATGAGATAATGTGATTACCTCCATGTTATAGAAGGATAAACTATAAGATTGTTGATTCTTCTAGATCATACAATTTGTAACCTACAGATGCAAGTCTAATCTTTTTGAGGAGATAAACACTACAAAAAAGTAGCTAGCCCTAGCAGGCTATTACACTGAATTAGGATTTTTACTTGCGATTGACCTTGTCGGTTAGGATAGAAAACGGCACCCGAATTGGGATCTTGACGGCTCTAGACATAACCTTTAGAGAGTACTAAAAGGCTATGTAAATAGTCACAAAACAAACCCAACCAATTTTGGTTGAATTATGGTTTTATGGTCCTATAGAACATAGTCAATTGCATAATCCTTCTTACATCAGTCATAGAGATATATATATTGGTTGAATTATGGTTTTATGGTCCTATAGAACATAGTCAATTGCATAATCCTTCTTACATCAGTCATAGAGATATATATATTGGTTGAATTATGGTTTTATGGTCCTATAGAACATAGTCAATTGCATAATCCTTCTTACATCAGTCATAGAGATATAATTACTACTTTGAAATCAATAATAGATGATTTTTATTTGTCTAATGTGAATAATGATGTTTCCAAATTCATCTCTAAATACCTTATTTTTCAATGAGTATCATGGGAAATAGCATGGCTCACTCATGCCATTGCCTATTCCTAATGGTACTTGGAAAGAACTTTTTATGGATTTTATTACTAGTTTACTTGCTACTTCTATACGAAATGATATGCTTTGGACTGTTGTTGCTATATTTAATAAGCAAGAATATTTTATTGTATGCAAAATGATGTTTTCTTCTTCACAAGCTATATATCTTTTCAACTCTTCAACCCTCTAAAGCCTGCCTTCTATGAGAAAACCCTAAACCTAATTCCTAATAGTATCATAACGTACACCCATATGTACAACATTGGGCTAGCATAATGTGTTTGGATGATTCTAAAAAATGCACATAAGTTTTTTGTGTAAGGCTCCAACCAATTGTCTCCACTAGGTTCTATTTCAAGACTTCCCTCCGATACCATGCATGTATCTTGTTTTGGGGGAACTTCAACAAGCAGTATAAAATCTTCCTCCTCCCGATTATGTGTATTTGTATAATATAATACAATGATGACACTCAAGGTTGTGCACAATGGGGTACATAGTCAAGCTGTAAATGACATTTGAGGGGATGTAATACCCTAATCTAACGCTAGAGGTTATGCACAATGGGGTGCATAGGCCAGGCTATAGATGGCTATTGTAGATGACACTAAGTGGCCCCAACACTAGTTTTCCATCAAAATACATCATACTTAAGGTAAGATGTATTTAATCTATGAAACCTTATTAAGTAACATTATAAAGTATGGTTCTAAAGGTAAAGGCATTCACTAGATTGTCCAAGATGATATCAAACTACAATAAGTACCTTATCATCTTGGTGCGCATATATTTTGTATCTTGCCCAAGTGTTTACATATTCTTAGAGTACTCTCTTAGAGCTTCAAGAAGATCCATTGAATTTTGTGGATTGCAAGAGGGAATTAGCGAGATTTGAAATAGCTGTATTAGATACTGATGATTCCCTTGAAGTCCTTTCCTTACAAACTATCTTGCATGTTTAGTTTCAACTAGATTGGTGGTTGGCATCTGTAACAAAGCGGCATCATCCACATCCTATAAAAAAAGATTAACATATGAGGATTCAAAGTGTAGGCTCCATGTTGTGAAAATAAAAGTACTACTTACCCCTACAAGGTGCTTCCTCCAATGGGAGTATCTTATATGCCACCAACTAAGCCAACAATCCATGGTTGGTAAGTTTCCATCGGGAACTTTTCCATTCATTCGCTATGATCTAATGTAATTATACTTTGAAAGTGCCTCTTCTTTGCTCAATGCACAATGCCACTGACGGCAAAGTTACTTGTGCTCATCTTGAAAATTATTGAGTATATATTGAACTTTGTTCCTAATGAAAAAGACATGACCACTCACACGAACTTCCAATTTATTTTCTTGTATGTTATTGTAACTACCTTTGACATCGAACCAGGGGATGCATGTATTCTAATAATTGTGATAACTCCATATTGTTAATATTTGATTCACCTCTTATATGCTTTCTAGAAATCGCATCTAATACTAGTTGTTTTGTGATATCCATTTGAATCTTCCTTGGACCGGTTGTAGGCAACCTCCAACATTGCCTTTTGTTCAAGTATTCTTATCTTTTGCAGTGCTTGCCTTGGTGTGCCTCTTTGGACCTCATGCAAATGTTCCCCTTCATGTATCATTTGTCTATTCACATGTAGGTCATTGGGCATACAATAGTACACTATAGCATCACATGCTCGTGCATATAGGTCTACGCTTATAGTAGAAGCAAGCTAGAGAGCCATATCCATCCGATGTTAAACCAAGCAAGGGAAGCTTTTGTGTGAGCTTTCCTATTATTTTAAAAAATATAAAATTCTTTTTTTGGATCAATAGTACATATTTATATATATGTGCTGAAAAAAGTCAAGTACACTTTTAAGTCATATACATCTAAAATCTCCTCTCTACGGTCCTCTATTTTTCACACTTGACTTCATTTAAGAGTTTACAAAGTAAAGACAATCTCTCCTCTTCCAATAGAAAGCTAGACTTCTCCCAAGAAATCTGATAGCCCAACATAATGCAAGCCTCCATCATTGCCTCTATGGTGCAACCCCTTGGTGGGGATTGTTTTTCCAATCTACCCCCTTTCTTTGACCAATTTTTTACTGTGGGCATGTGGTTCCCACTGGGTCCTCTATGAATGCAACAAAGGTATAATCAATCTGTTTTTCCTTGAGGTACCATCTTCTGGTTGTTCTAGGCCCAAATCTGGTCCTCTATGAATGCAACAAAGGTATAATCAATCTGTTTTTCCTTGAGGTACCATCTTCTGGTTGTTCTAGGCCCAAATCTGGGCAGTCTGCATTTCCAACCTTCATAAAATCTCTCCTATAAAATATAAACCAAGGGTTAAGAACCCTCCATTTTACATTTAAGGTCCCATCCAGAGTAAGGCATAAATTAGGTAATGCTCCTTTGTAGATTCAGTAGTAGGAGTTGATCCAGCCCATCTCCTCTCAACTTATTCAAATTACATATAGACCAGCATATGCAAACACATTTATGCATTACATCTATCACGTCAATACCAACAAGGGAAACCTTATGAAAATAATAGCATTCCAATGCTCCAGATTTCCCACAAACAACATGCTCTGATTATGTTAAACAATAACCTTGCATTTTCATCATTGAAGGTCCAATTACCAAGAATTGAATCCCCCCAGTAAGCTGAATTCCCAAACATTTCTCAACCCATTTAGCAATCCTGCCCCAGGCTCCTTTGATGGCTGGACACTCCCAAAAAGCATGTTTACCAACCTCCAATGCAGAAATGCAGAGCTGCACCTGGGACAGCTTCCACTAGAAATATTTTTTTGAAGCAATTTAGATCCAATAGGAAGGGCCCACATGCTAATCCTCCACAAAAACACTTGAAATCTTCTTGGGATCTGACTCTCCCACAGCAGCTTCCATCTCTTCTTCCAAACATCAGAAGTCCATCTCACTCCCCAACAGTATTCAACATTACCTTCCCCTCTTTTCATCACAGTATTTAGCATTGTCTTCCCCTCTTTTCATCACAGAGTAAATATCTTTGGTTTTGCCATTTACTAGCTTAACACCATTGATCCAAGTCCAATCCTTAATCCAACAGGTCTCATCTACAGCAGTGGGGCACCACCCACTTTAAATATGATCAAGCACCTGGATCAATAGATCTCTCTCTCTCTCTCTCTCTACTAGAAAGATGGAGCTCCCAAGTTAGTTGGTCCAAGTCTTTTTCCACATGATGTTCTATTAAGTGTTCCATTCATAGTCCTACTTCCACACACAAGGCATAAATGCACTTAAACAAACCTCCACCAATAACTCTTTTAGACTATTCTGAGAAACTTTACATGACTCTCCATAGGTTTCAACCAATAATAACCATTGTGCTTCCTTCATTTCTTGCATTGGCGATGAAGATGAAGGATCAAGTACCCTAAATAACTCAAAAGCCACATTGCCATTGTAAATTTGTGGAATCTCATCCATTTTTTCAATAAGTGTGCATGCTAATAACATTTTACAAAAAACATCTAGTATATGAGATTCCATAGAGAGTAAGTATTTCACCACACTCTTATGAGATAGGGTGTCTCTATATATGCGTTAGAGAATGTAGGAGATTCTTCTATTGTGAGATCAATTATTGGTTGATTTGGGTTGCATATTATATTATTATTCGACTCCCCTACTAATGGAATCACAAGGTATCCACAAATTTCGGTAACGCAAAGGTCCTTATATGAAAGCCCATAGGTATGGAGTGGCTATGGGCTTTTTCCAACTGCAGCTCCAAGGTATTCCTCTCAATTTCTAGCTCTCTCTCATTTCCACGTGAAACCAAGAAAAATCTTGAGTCACCTACCACTGCAAGAAGTGCTACATGAAAACCTTCGTGGTCTGTACAACAAGATTCTATTTTTAGATCCTTATCAAAAGATACAATATGGTTTCTCTCGTTGATTGGATTGGTATAAGATGATCTACACTATCCTCCTTTGGTTTGATTACAAATGCCTTTAATTTTAAACTAGATTGGTTGGATTGGTATAAGATGATCTACACTATCCTCCTTTGGTTTGATTACAAATGCCTTTAATTTTAAACTAGATTGGTTGGATAAATTTTTAACATAATCGCCACGTTTGGAAATATAAAAATGCCTTTGCACAGTCCTAACAATAGGATCAGATTTTAAACCCTAACAAAAATATGAAATGTTGTATTCTCCATCTCAATAAAGAAAAACACAAATAAAAAAAGAGGAGAAGGAGATGTGTATGTTTGTAAAGTACTATCAAAAACGGGGGTGGGGGTGGGGGGGGAGAGTGGGGAGAAAAGGGGGGTGGGGGGGGAATGGGAGAGGGGGGGAGAGGCTTATGGCCTAACGCTAATCCCCCCAACACACCTCAAATATTTTGGGTTGGGTGGGTGGGGTGGGGGTCTTAGGGTAACCCCCTTGAATATGGTCATTGGCCATATTTGGGGATCGCTTGAACGTTAATGACCATATTCAGGCTCGAGAGGGGTTAGTGTTACCTCTCCCACCCCCTCTTTGCTTGCTTGCCACCCCCCATCCCCCTCGCCCCTTTTCCCCCTCTTTGCCTGCCTCTCTCGCACTTCTCCTCCACCCCTTTGCCCCCCTCTCTCCGCTTGCCTCGCCCCTCCCACCACCAGCGTAGGGAGGGGCCCGACCATCCCTCCCTCCCAGCTAGTTGAACAACCCTCCCTCCCACACCCCCTCTTCCCTCCCTACACCCACCTCTCCCTAGCCCAATCTGCCACGATGGGGCGGGGAATGGCTTGATGGTGGTCCCTCTTAGTGGGCAAGAAGGGAGGGCTGCTCGGCAGAGGGAGACTGGCCGGTTGGCCCCTGCCAAGACTCATTGTTGGGAGGGAGGCAGGGCTTCGACTAATGCTCCCAGCCCTCTCAGCTAGGAGGGCAGGGAGGGCCCTCCCTCCCTCTCGATGGGCTGCTGGTCGCCCCTCCCACCCGAGAGAGAGAGAGAGAGAGAGAGAGAGAGAGAGAGAGAGAGAGAGAGAGAGAGAGAGAGAGAGAGAGAGAGAGAGAGAGATGATGAAATGAAATGATATATTAACGTCTTCAAAAGGCCAAAATGACCTATGAGACTAAAAAGGTTACAACAATTGGTGGAAATTTAGAAAAACTACAGATTGATCACCACAAACCAATATATGATAAGATTACAAAATAGATTCAATAAATTTTTGAAATTCATATAAAAAATAATTTATATTTACAATAAAAATAATAAATGTGTTAGAGTTATCTATGCATTTAATATCAAATATTCTCATTAAAAGCAAATTTTAGACTTTTATAAGGATGACATCACTTACAATGATTGAAAGGATGTTTTTGTTATCATCAATTATAATATATTACATTTCAATTCTTTCTTTATTTGTTTGGATCTATTTTTTTAAAACTTAAATTCCTTTTTTGTTCTTCACTCTGGGCTTTCTCAGTTTGTTGTATGTTACTTTACAAACATACACATCCCTTTCTCCTCTTTTTTTGATTTGTGTTTTTGTTTACTTGCTCTCCCCTCCCCTTTCTCTTCTTTCCTGTCCCTTCCTGCCTATCTCCTTGGAGGGACCCAATTTCTAGCGGGTTATGCCCTATTCGGAAGAGGAAGGGGTAGGGCTCCCCCTTATACCCCACCTCTCACCTCACCCTTCTAAGGTGCAGGGAGGAGGCCTAAGGGGGGGGGGGGACCAGCCACCACCGGTCCCGCTGCCCCTCACTCCCTCCCTTTCCCCGCCATATGTGTGTGTGTGTGTGTGTGTTTATATACACACACACACACACACACACACACACATGTATTTATATATAGTTATATGGTTATATTTATATATATACATATATGTATACGTATATATATACATGTGTGTGTGTGTGTATACACACACACACACACATATGTATATATATACATATATGTATATATATATATATATATATATATATATATATATATATATATATATATATATATATATATATATATATGTCACGTAGGCTGTAACGCCTGTTGATCGACGGCAGACTGGATGGCCAGACAGGGCTTTAGCATCAACGCCTCGGCCGGAGCGCCGAGGACGTGGCCATCTGGGGTTCAGTGGGAGAGGACGCCCATGCGGAGTCATGGGCGGCCAGGCTAGTGTGGACGGCAGGCCACACACTATATAGCCTGGGGGATGAGGGGCAATCCTCATTCTTCCTCTATGGCTGGGTGGTGAGCCAGAGGTCGTCCCCTCTTGTGGTAACGGCGGTAGTGGTGTTACGGTGATCTAACACTGGTATCAAAGCGTGAGTTTCGATTGGGTCAGGGTCCGTGTGTGACCGGGGATCGGAGCCCACTCAATGGTTTTCAACCATTCAAAAAACTCTTATCCTTATCTCCACAATAAGGAGGTGGCCATAGCTGGAAGGAAGAATTCTCTCTCTCTCTCTCTCTCTCTCTCTCTCTCTCTCTCTCTCTCTCTCTCTCTCTCTCTCTCTCTCTCTCTCTCTCTCTCTCTCTCTACGTCGCACACACCAAATCGCTCCATTGCAGGTAAGCAATGTCGTTGTTTTTGCTTTGGAGCTTGTCTGCGAAAGATAAGCTTTTCGTCTAATGTAGAGAATGGTGTCGACTTTGAGTGAGAGAACGGCTGTGAAGAGAGAGGCGGCTAGAGCTTGTCAAATTGTGTGGCCTCGGTGCTAGTAGTAAGGTCATTGAGCTGTGGAGCTGAAGGTCGCTGTTTGGGGTTGTGAAGTGCGCCGACGGCGGCCAGACCATATCCGGCCAGCGTAGCGGCGGCCAGCCACACCAGCGCGACGGCGGCCAGCCGGCCAGCGCAGCAGGCGGCCACCCAAAGCCAGCACAGCCGGCGGCCAGCCATTTTTATATATTTTATATTTCTATTTTATTTTATTTAAAAAAACCAAACGAACACCTCTCTCCCGGCAGTGGAGGGATAATCCCAGAGGTAAAGGGATAAGCCTAGGTGGTTCAGGCACAGGATCCCGAGGAGATTAATTTTTTTTATGAGTTCAGGCATCTTTCTCTCGGATCGGAGCATCCCGGAGTAGCGACGCTTGTAGAGGCTCGTAGCGCAACACAAATCGACAGTCGACGACAGTCGCAGGCGACCATAAGGGGGGTGACTATTCTCTCTCCACCACTGCTCATTTTATTAGCATTTTTTTGGTAATTTTCGAGTTCTCGCATTGTCTTTTGTGCAAGAATTAAAGATGTCTGCTAGGCGTAGTGTGTCCCCACCGCCTTCTACTTCTCTAGGGTTTTTAGGTCTCTTTTCCTCGGTCGCGGGTTTGACCCTGACCGAATTGTCAGGCCGTATGTGCCCGATCGCTGTCCGGTCCGGAGTACTCTTGTCAATCACGCGTGATCCGCGAGCGCCCTCCTCGTCTGTTGACACCGCCTTAGGACCCAGCGAGCCCGCAGCGAATGGTCGCAATAGAGCAGATGACCCCTTTCTGGCCGATGAGCCAGATGACATGAACACCGACGTCACCGAGGGGACCGAGGAGGACCTCTTGGAATATGATGACGATGATTATGACCTATTGGACCCTGCCGACGTCCTAACAGAGACGGAGCTCTCTAGTGGACTTTTTAAATATCTTAATGCAAAATTGAATAATATGGATAAAGTCCAGGCTGACTTAGTCACGATGCTACACAGAGCATTTCCACACGGTTAGATGCACTGACAGTCGCCTCGGCTAGTTTTTCGACTCCTCGTGGTACCCGAGCTCTGGCTTCGTCGTTATTGAAAGACTTGAAGCCGCCTAGTTTTGGTGGCGAGGAGAAGGAGAGAAACAAGGACTCGGTCAACATGTTTCTAGCGAAGTGGTCAGACTTGCACGCGCTGCAATAGCAGCCTAGCCGGATACAGCCCGTAGAGGCTAGCCTCTCATTAACCGGCAAAGCGTACAAGTGGTGGATGAGTTTGACAACTCGTCCTGCCACTTGGACGGAGTTTGAAACGATGTTTTGAAAAGAGTTTTTGCCTGTTATGAGGCGGAGAGAAGCTGGGAGTTATGGGACAAGTGCTCGATGGAGAACAAATCCCTGACTCGGTACATCTCAGACTATAGGGAGATAGTACTCAAGCTAAAGGGGATCGATGCATTCCAAACATTGCGAGGCTTTAAAAGAGGCCTCAAAGGTGATTACCTTGAGTACGTAGAGCCCTTACAGCCTAAAGACTTAGCAGAGGCAATTAAGTATGCACAGATATTTGATGACATCAAGTGCCATAGTGCGCGTGGTGGTTCTAGCAGGGCCGAGGGTAGTGAGAAGAGGAGGTCAGGACTTAAAAGAAAAGGGTTCCGCAGTGATAAGCAGGGGGATAGGATGGACCAAGAAGGACAGGGTGGTCATTGGTCAAAAAAAAACCGCGACCATCCAAGAAGAAAAGAGAGCGAAATCCAAAAGAAAGAGCAGTATATTAAAGCGCGAAAGAAAAATCGATGCTTTAATTGCAATGATGTAGGGCACACGAAGGCTGAGTGTCCAAAGCCTAAAGCCAGCACGAGTGGCAACGAGCCCAAAAAAGATGGTAAATCCTCTAGGCAGTTGCATACAGTGCAGAAACTCCCTCTCAGTTTCGTAGAGTTCAGAGAGGTGACAGTGTGTCATTGTGATGAGCATCACGCTTGTTCAGTGACACCAGCGATGTGGCAGCCTACTATAGGTCCGTATGACATGGTGCGCATGTATGGCACCATAGGTGGCCATAGAGTCACAGTTTTTATCGATGATGGAGCTAGCCACAACTTCTTGAACTACTCGTTAGTCAAGAAGTTGGGGTTGACTGAGACCCGGAGCGATCATGAGTATACTGTTGGCCTAGCCAACGGGTATGACAAAACGGTATGGAATACCGTAGTATTGGGGGTCCCATTATCTATGCAGGACTACGAGGCTCTGCTTGACTTTCAGGTCATGCACTTAGCCAGAGCAGACATATATCTAGACAGGGAGTGGCTGTATGGCTAGCTCGGAATTACCTACATAATACGCTATGTTTTGAGCATGGAGGTAGAGTCATTACCCTACAGGGAGATCGTACTGTCCCCGCCACACCACTTATTTCCTCCATGGAGCTGTGCACAGCGGTCCGCAGAGACCAGATAGTAGAGGTATATACTTGTTACTCTCTTTTAAATTCTGTTTTCATAGATGAAACTGTAAATGATGTTTGCGTAGACAAACAAGGAAAACAAAATAGCCTTGGACGAGACCCAATGTTTGAAAACCCTGTTTGGCATGCGATTCAAACAAGAAAAAATCCAAGGTGAAAGAGACATTAAAGAAAAAGTACGTAGATACTTTAATGAATTTATTAGAGGAATTTCAGGATGTTTTTCCTGATGATTTGCCAAATGGCTTACCACCATCTAGAGAAGTAGACCATGGCATCAAAGTTATGCCAGGATCAAAACCTATAAGCAAACCTTCTTATTAAGCCACTTTGAGGCACAGGAGGTGGAAAAACAATTGACGGAATATTTGAACAAAGGCTTCATTCGGCCTAGTTCAAGTCTGTGGGCATCGCCTATTCTTCTGGTAAAGAAGAAAGACGGATCTATGCGGATGTGCATAGACTATAGGGCTCTTAATCAGATAACGATTAAGAACAAGTATCCAATGCCACGCATGGATGAGTTGTTTGATCAACTCTATGGATCGAGATACTTCACAAAAGTAGGCCTGAGATCAGGGTATCATCAGGTTAGAATTAAAGCAGAAGATGTTGCGAAGAGAGCATTTAGGACCTGTTTCAGGCATTTTGAGTTTTTGGTTATGCCATTTGGGCTAACCAATGCTCCAGCGATGTTTATGACGCTGATGGACAGCATTTTACGTCCATATCTGAGAAAATTCGTAGTAGTTTTCCTAGATGATATTCTTTTGTACAATAAGACACGAAAAGAACACAGAGCATTTGCGTCTAGTGTTTGGGTTGTTGTGAGAGCACAAACTATTTGCAAAGAAGAGCAAATGTGAATTTTTTTGAAACAAAAATTCATGACCTTGGCCATATTATATCCGCCGATGGTACGCGGATGGAGCTAGAAAAAGTAGAGGCTATTCTTAAATGGCCAGCGCGCCGAAGAATCTCAAGGAACTGCAGATTTTTCTTGGCATGTCGGGGTTCTACCGACAGTATGTGAAGGACTACGCGAAGATCGCAGTCCCATTGACTGACCAGTTACGGTCAAAAACTAAAAACATTAATTGGGGGGAAGCCCAACAGAACAGCTTTGATAAGCTCAAGGTGACCATAGCAGCTGCACCTGTTTTGACTATTGTCGATCCAAATGAGCCGTTTGTCTTGGAAACAGACGCTAGTAATGAGGCCATTGGGGCCGTACTTATGCAAAGGGGACGCCGAATTGCATTTGAGAGTAAAAAGTTAGATCGTGCACAGCGTAACTACTCGGCTTATGAGCGAGAGTTACTAGCGATAGTTCATGCACTGAAAAAGTGGAGACACTATTTATATGGTGCTTCTTTTGAGGTCCGGATGGACCATGAAAGTCTAAAATGGCTTTCAAATCAAAATGAGCTGAAGGGTAGAAAAGCTCGGTGGGCGGAGATTCTACAGGAGTTTGACCTTCAGATACATTACCAGAAAGGTAAGTATAATGTGGTGGCAGATGCACTTAGTCGCATGCCACATATTAATGAACTTAGTTTCACAGTCTTCAAGAATGATTTCTTGGACTCACTACGTGGTTTATGTGAGCATGATCCATCTTTTACAGAGGTCTGGCACGCTATACACGTACGCACTTCTTCACAGACGCGACCACCTCCCTCGTTGGCACGGATTGCTAGTCTGGAGAGACTGGCCGAAGGTGCAGCGGGAAGGGAAGCGAGAGTTAGTCCGGAGAGACTAGCCGTGTCTTTTGGGTATAGTTTGGAGCCGGAGAGCTCTGACATAGGCCCTTTATCACCTTTGACTACCACGGCTTCAAAGGGGAGTGATAAACTTCGTCGAGGGGAGAAATATGCTAATTACTCCATTGACGACGGGTACTTACTCTACAAGGATCATCCGAGGTCTGATGGTCAAACTGAAAGAGTTAACCAAATTCTAGAGGATATGTTACGTTCTTATGTTAGTAAGAAGCAATCTAATTGGGAAGAGTACTTGCCCTTATTGGAGTTTGCCTATAACAGCTCCAAACACTTAGTGACTGGATTTACACCATTCATGTTAATGTATGGATTCCAGCCGAGATCTCCGATGGCTGTAGGCCTAGAAAAGGAGAAGATTCAATCTGTCAAGGATTTCCTTGAAGATATGAATGATATGCTCAGAGCCGCACGTGAGAGCATTCGTAGCACTCAGGATCGCGCTAAAACTTATGCGGATAAAGGACGTAGAAAGGTGACCTTTGCAAAAGGTGACTTTGTATTCCTTAAGGTTCCTGCGCAGTCAGAAACCATGAAAACGGGAAAGTGTGATAAACTTTCTCCGATGAGATATTGTGGTCCTTTTAAAATCCTTAAGAAGATTGGGGACGTAGCATATAAATTTGAGTTACCGGAGAGTTATCAAGTCCATCTGTCTTCCATGTCAGTAAACTGAAGAAATCAGTTCTCACGGGTTTGAGAACGCAGTTTCTCCAGAGATTTTGGTGGACTTGATAGAGCCACCAAAGATACCACATGAACCTAAAAAGATTATAGAGTATCGTGATAGACAAACCCGACATAAAGTGTACCAGGAGGTACTTGTTAAATGGACAGACAGGGATGAGGAGGCAGCTACTTGGGAACGCCGTAGTGCAATTTCCAAGAGGTTTCCCCAGTTTGTTTTCGAGGACGAAAACTCTTCTTAAGGGGGAAGTAATGTCACGTAGGCTGTAACGCCTGTGAGACCGACGGCGGCAGACCGCATGGCCAGACGGGGCTTTAGTGTCAACGCCTCGACCGGAGCACCGAGGACGTGGCCATCCGGGGTTCAGTGGGAGAGGACGCCCATGCGGAGTCATGGGCAGCCAGGCTAGTGTGGATGGCAGGCCACACACTATATAGCCTAGGAGATGAGGGGCAATCCTCATTCTTCCTCTATGGCTGGGTGGTGAGCCAGAGGCCGTCCCCTCTTGTGGTAACGCGCGTAGTGGTGTTACGGTGATCTAACAATATACATATATGTATATGTATATATGTATATACGTGTATGTGTGTATATATATATATGTGTGTGTGTGTGTGTGTGTGTATATATATATATATATATATATATATATATATATATATATATATATGTATGTATGTATGTATGTATGTATGTATGTATGTATGTATGTATATGTATATGTATATGTGTGTGTGTGTGTGTGTGTGTGTGTGTGTGTGTGTGTGTGTGTATGTATGTATGTATGTATGTATGTATGTATATGTATATGTATATGTATATGTATATATATATATATATATATATATATATATATATATATATATATATATATATATATATATGTATGTATGTATGTATGTATGTATGTATGTATGTATGTATGTATGTATGTATATGTATATGTATATGTATATGTATATATATATGTATGTATATATATATGTATATGTGTGTGTGTGTGTGTGTGTGTGTATTCTCTATCACCTTTCCCTCCCTCCCCTTCTTGGCCGCCTCTTTTGGGGCTGCCTCTCCTAAGTCTCATCACACCTCCCTCTCGGTCAACAGCCAGTGGGCCTGGTAGAAGGGGGTAAGGGTTAGGCCCTAACCCTCCCCTTCCCCCCCTCTCTCTCTTCCTTGAGTCTCCCCGCTTGTCGCCCCCCTTCCCTTCCCTTGCCTCTTTGCCGCCCCTCCCATGTGAGCGACTGGCCCACTCCCTCCCTCTTGGCCCTAACGCCCCTCCCTCTTGGTTGCTCCCTTGCACATTGTCCCTTCTTGTTTTATTTATATTTTACTATTTGAGTTTAGATTATATATTTATATATTTATCATTGATACAAATATTATATGTGTTAAATCTTGGTACATATGTATGTAGCATGAATATATGAATTAAGTATATTTTAAATATTTATTTAAATAAGAAATAGGTTCATAAAAAGTAATTAATCAAGAGTATACTTTTATAATTAGTATTTATAAAAGTTTAATATATATTTATATTAATAATATAGTAAATATATTACATTAACATCTTATTAAATTATTAAATTTATTATATTTATAATAATTTTTTATCACATCATTAAATTTAAAAAAATTAAAGGCTTTCTTTTTAGTTAAGGTTTTTTTGTTAAGGATATGAGATGATAAGTTTTTTTAATGATATCAATTACACAAATGTCAAAGGATAGAGAGGGATTGTGTTCTTGGTTTTATTCACAAAAATAAAGTAGAAGTAGGCAAAGGCATGGTTCTAGAAACATGATGTGCAATGAAAACTTTATCATTTGGCTTATAAAGTATCTGGTAAGATTCATCCTTCACTTCAATACTATATTATTTTATAGCAAAATTGTGAAAAGGTGACATTTTATGAATTATGCTTAGGTATTAATACAAGGATCAAGAAATTCTTTGAATATTAAAAGGTTGAAGAAAGAAACTCCGAATGCACCTATTGTGCCTCAAGAAAAAGTCCAATGAAAGAGACCCAAAAGTAGTATACAATAAGCAAGCACACACATAGAAAGGGCAAGGCCGATGATGAAGATAAAGAAAGGGTGCCTTTGCAATGATGCCAACAAAGAAGGCCTAAAAAACAAATCGCCTACAAAGAAGAGGATGAGGAAATTATGTGAAGGCCAAGAAAGAAGACACCAAAGGAGGTGGCACAAGAAGACAAAGATGAGTTAGATGTAGAGGAAGATGATGATGAGGTTGATATGGATAAAATTTTCATGATAAACTACTTCAGTTATCTTCAACTTGATCTTATACAAATAAAACACCATTGATTATCTGACGGTAAGTAACACATTTATGTATGACAAATCTAAGGGTGTTGGATCAATTATAATAAGTATAGACCACTCTTTTGAACAGGTGAAAAGATTAACTCCCCTACCTCCCATTCTACTTTGTCACCTAGTTTAGTAACCCTATATGAAAAAGGGCCCACTCTAGGTACTAAAGGTTATGCGTGGAGTATTTCGCGAATGGATATGTTAGGGATATGGAAATTTTTATTTTCTCCCTCAAATCATCCAAGTATCCTATTAGAGAGGTGCTTAATGCAAACAAGGATAGTTGGGATAATATATGGAAAGCAAAGAATAAAGAATTGGAAGATCAAATATAAGAATCCGAGTGGGCTTTCCTATCTGAGAAGATGATAAACGTTTGGGATGGCAATCACCGTCTTGTAGCCTAGATGGAGGAAATAAATAGAGGTAATACTCTATCAAGATTGACTAATTGATTAAGTTATAATAAATCAAGATTATATCCAATTATCATTTAAATAGAAAGTAGAGTACCATCCTTGTGTGGATATGGCTCTCTTGGATATAGAGGAAGAAAATGAGGGAGAGTTTCTCACTTATATCTAGATTGAATTGGTATGCCATTTTTTATTCATAATCTATATTGTTTGCTATTGTTATTCGTTATTTTTATTTTTTGCAGCTTAAGTAATGTCACTTTTATAAGATGAACGAGGCTGGCTACATTCCCTCAACACCCATTGATAAGATCTATCTTATTTGAGCACTGAAGAGACAGCAAATAAGGAAACCATACTCACACATGCTCGAAGTTTAAATAATCAGTGGATGTAGAGGTTTTTTACATAAGATCTATCTTATTTGAGCACTGAAGAGACAGCAAATAAGGAAACCATACTCACACATGCTCGAAGTTTAAATAATCAGTGGGTGTAGAGGTTTTTACAAAAGCAAAAATGAAGGGGGTGACCTTCTTGGTATAGTTGTCCTCTTCCAATCGTGGCACAAATTGTATTCGAGGTAATAGTATGGCAATTTCTGAAGTAATATAGAAATGCAAGATAAACATAATACATATTGCTTAATATGTAGGATGAAGACCTTTCTGCCCACTAGAGAGATAGACATATTAAAGGATTCTATCCATAGCAATAAAGAATTTGAAGATAGGTGGAGGAAAGCATACAACAAAAATGGTCCCACCTTGAAGACGCATCAAGGAAACTAGTTGTGGTAGCAAAGCCAAAAATAGGGAAAGATTGGTTCAAGTAAAATCTCTCATTTTATGTGATATATGTACATGAATTTTTACTTTTAAACTTGTATTAATGTAATATTTTAATGGTGATGCATTGTAGCAGATCAAATTAATTGGGATGAGAAGACAAATTGTATCAATGAGGAGCGACTCTATACCCTAGTTACCTACACATTGTCTAAAGAGCACAAATTTAGTACTTTCTCAGTAATGGTGTCTAACAAGAAGAAGAGGCTACGATGTTAAAAATTTCAGAATGTAAGATGTTAACTATGCTATATATTATTTAACTACATTTATGGTCTATTAGGTTTGATCCAATGCTCTATGATTTTGTTTATGCTTGTAGAGAGCACTTTCAATGGCGTATCTGGATGAAAAATGAGGTTCTATGGCATTAGATTCTAGAGTACGACATGAAGCTCATCACAGAAATAGAGGATGTTTACAAAGGTGAGGTTTCCCCAGTCATGTACAATGGGACGACACTATGGAGCCAAAGTGCTTACATTATGGTAGCTTGTTTAAGGAGTGTGTCTAGAAGATAAAAAGTGTCCAATCAATCGGAAGAGTATTTCACCATACAAGTGTTTACAAACTACATTATAGAGGGGGACAAGCAATATTTATTTGACCTTACATCCATTGTACTTGATGACAATGGCACACTTGTTGTCATCATGTTAATGTATCAAGTAACAAACATGTGCTCCAAGGCAAATGCAAAAGGATACAAAATAGGGTGCCTTCTCAGTGTACGTTGTAATACTAAAGTGGGGAGCATTCGTGGAACTATGGTGAGCCATAATATTTTTATGTTGTTTGCATGCTTTAATAATGTATGTTTGATCGCATTTGTAATACAACTGTGTCACTTGAGTAGGCATATAGTCTTATGTGTGTCCATTTTATAAGCCTCCTATGGGAGAGCATAAATTGGAGCATGCCAAGTTAGATTTTGTGTATAATACTAGCTTTCCTACCCTTTGGAAGAAATTAATAGATGGAAGGGTTTTGTGAGGTAAGACTTGAAGGAATTAAAAAGTACCCATTGTAGGAATGTATCATTTGATGGCACCACATTCACAGTAACATGATGGTGATATTTGTAGGAGGGATGCAATAAGGTAGAGAGCCATGGACATTGATTCTAAATACCTTTGTAAGAGAAATGGATTTAGTGCTTGGCTTATATGCTGGTGGAGGAGGTTCTACACAGGAGGCTCGTTCAAGAGGATTGTGTATAGTCTATGTAGCTCCAGATAAATAAGTAGTTAATTTGCTCTAGATAAATTGAGTTTGTAAGATATTTTTTACTTAATCTAAATTTGACAGCATTCAAAAGTTTCATGTTTTTTATTGCATGAGTGAAATTCATTTTCTTTGTCTTGATCTCTCTTTTAGTGGTATCATAAAACACTATCCCTCTGTCTCTCTGTGCATGGTGTAGTAGAAAACAAGGAAAGTGTAAAAAGATCATTCATAATTATGGACATGGTATAGTAGAAAAGAAGGCAAGTGTAAAAAGATAATTATGGACATGGTGATCGTGCTCCTTCCTTCTATTAACCGTCGAGGGGATGGAGGGAGAGGGGTATTAATTGTTGTCAATTCATGTGGTTTTTGTAATGATGGTATTGATCACTCTTGGACACTCACTCTCTCTTTGTCCTCTTTAATGTGAAAATCGTTTAAATGAATTTTTTTCCCAAAATAATGTGGTCTCTTAAAGTTAAGGTAAAAAAGAAAAATTGCAACAAGAACAAATGTCATACATAACTTGTCTCCATAAATGAACATAATATGTTGTGATTAGTGAGACGAGAGAGAGAGAGAGAGAGAGAGAGAGAGAGAGAGAGAGAGAGAGAGAGGGGGGGGGGGGGAAAGAGAGAAGGGAGAGTGAGACAAGAGAAAGAAAGAGAGAGAGAGAGAGAGAGAGAGAGAGAGAGAGAGAGAGAGAGAGAGAGAAAAGAGAGAAGGTAGACAATAGAGAGAGAGTGAGACGAGAGAACAAGAGAGAGAGAGAGAGAGAGAGAGAGAGAGAGAGAGAGAGAGAGAGAAGAGAGAGAGAAGGGAGATAGAGAAGGGAGAGTGAGTGAGAGAACAGATATATATATATATATATATATATATATATATATATATATATATATATATAGAGAGAGAGAGAGAGAGAGAGAGAGAGAGAGAGAGAGAGAGAGAGAGAGAGAGAGAGAGAGAGATGGTAGAAAGGAGAGATAACAGGAAAGAGAAAGTGAGAGAAGAAAGAGAAAAAAGAGAGAAGGGACAGTGAGATGAGAGAGAAAGCGATAGAGAGAGAGAGAGAGAGAGAGAGAGAGAGAGAGAGAGAGAGAGAGAGAGAGAGATGTTAGGAGGGAAAGAGAGAGAGAGAGAGAGAGAGAGAGAGAGAGAGAGAAGAGAGAGTGGAACAAGAGAGATATAGAAAAGGGGGAGAGAGAGAGAGAGAGAGAGAGAGAGAGAGAGAGAGAGATGGTAGGGGGAGAGAGAGAGAGAGAGAGGGAGAGGGAGAGAGAGAGAGAGAGAGAGAGAGAGAGAGAGAGAGGGAGAGAGAGAGAGAGATGGTAGGGAGAGAGAGAGAGAGAGAGAAGATATGTGTGTGTGTGTGTGTGTGTGTGTGTGTATACATACATACATGTACATACATACATACACACACACACACACACACACACACATATATATATATATATGTATACATATATATATATACATATATATATATATATACAAAGAGAGAAAGAGAGCGAGCAAGAGAGAGAGAGAGAGAGAGAGAGAGAGAGAGAGAGAGAGAGAGAGAGAGAGAGATGGTAGTAAATAGAGAGAGTGAGAAAAGAGAGCGAGACACATGTAGGGGAGAGAGAGAGAGAGAGAGAGAGAGAGAGAGAGAGAGAGCGTGATAAAAGAGAGAAAGAGAAAGATTGTAATAGATAGGGAGAGAAAGGGAGGAGCTAGGTTGGAGGAGAGGAGCTAGTGGGGTGAGAGGTGGTGGAAGGGGATGGTGTGGGGGGGGGGGAGGGGGGGGGAAGGGGGGAGAGAGTTAATTAGAGTGTTCAAAGTAGAGGGAGAGGTAGCCAAGAAAAGCTCCCTCCACCAAGCTTCCTCATTGACAACCCCCATAGAGGGAGAGGTAGCCAAGAAAAGCTCCCTCCACCAAGCTTCCTCATTGACAACCCCCATAGATTCTCTTTCTAAACTTAATCCCATGGCATGGTTTGGAAGTACCAATCCACGTATAAGGTTAAGCCTCTTAAGTCTATTGCATAGGACTGGAGTGAGTTCAAGTATTCTATGCATATTGTTAATTATATTCTATTCTATATGGTGGACTTTCATGCAGATTGTTAATGCGTGCAAACAAAGGATCTTGAATCAAAGAATTCATTAAGATTTGTGCAAGAATCAATGCAAAGAACTAGAAATGAACCTCTTGCTTCACGATGATGAGAATCCCATCATGATCTCTGAATTTTATACATATGTAGATAATCTAGTTGTGCACTCCTCACTATGACCAATTCACATGCAAACTGAAGAGTCGAATGAATAATAGTCAACCAAACACCCAAAAACATACATAGAGAAGTGGATTCTCTCTTGGGTTGTTTGCCCTACAAGAGGTGTAAACCAAGGTAGAGGGTTTTATTACTCATGCACTGACAAGCTACATAGAGCCACCTTCTCCATTGCTTACTGGGTGCTACTCACTACACACTCTCCACCACTAACTCACAACTCCACATAAGTTACAAACCCAATACCAATCCTACTCACAACTCCACACAAGTTACAAACCTAATACTAATCCTACTGATAGCTCCACACAAGTTACAAACCGAATACCAATCCCGCATATAATGTTCCAAGATCTCTCTGTGGTTGCACATACTTACACTCAACTCCAACTAAATGTTGTTACAAAAGCAGTTACAAGAATCAAGATCTATTGGTTGTTATAAGAAGGGAGTGGTAGAATCTTTCAAAAGGTGGCAGTTTGATTGTGTCCACCTAGTAAACATGTTACTGTCCACCCACCAGTAAACATTTTATTGCCCACCTAGTTCACCAAGTTGGCCAAGTTTACCTGGCTCACCAAGTCCACCAAGTCCACCAAGTTTACCTGGCTCACCAAGTCCACCAAGTCCACCTAGTTCACTAAGGTTCACAAGGTCTACCTAGTTTACCAAGTCCACTAAGTCCACCTAGTTTACCAAGTCCACCTAGTTCACCAAAAGTCTAGCATTAGCAGGGGAATCCCCAACCAATACCCCATTGATCGAGGAGATTAGAATAGGCACCAAACCCCAATTTCTCTAGGACTCTGCCATATGCTGTCTCCAAGTCCAATTGCAACATAATACATTTTTGACGTGTGAGGAGCAACTTCTTTGCCACTCGTAATAGAGTAAACGTTGTCATAAATGGATCTCCCTTTTATGAAACCATGTTGCATCTTGGCACCTTGAGATTGTTTGGGATCCAGCCTTGTGCCAAACTACACTCTATCTAGCTTGCATGAGCTATTAGAATATTACAAGTTGAAATAAGTATACCCCAGGTCTGAGCACCAATCCCCAAGTTTCCAACCATCCACAATACCTCTTTTGCTAACTAGGTCGGGTCATTACCTATTTTCATAGCCCATCAAAATAGCAACATCACTACATCCCTATAGAATCCTTGCATGTCTACATATGATCCTCCACCATATTAAAGTCCCCCCATACCATTCATATTCCAAAGCCAAGACCACATCTCACCTCTCTAGTTTGTTGTATGCAAATCATATATAGTTCGCCCAAAAGTGTGATCTCTATGTTGAATTCCCATTAGGATGGTTAGCTATCACGATGAGTTTAAGGGCTCTATTGATGGCAATCACAACCCCACTATATCTACTTTCTAACCCTCCAAAGTATATTGTTGAAACTTACTTTCTCTTACACCCTTTATGTAACATGTTTATTGAACATGTTATGTTCTTGGAGTGCCCATATAGCACACTTCTTCTTAGCTACATGTCCCCAAAAAGCATTAGGTTTTGTTTTGTCTTTCAACCCTTTTGCATTCCAAGATACTTCGTCGAATTTTCAGTCATTGAAAGAGCACTATTAGGTGCCATCTCCACCTCATTTCCTTGAGAGTCAAATCCCCCATGTTGTTATGAGAAGAGGATTGCCTTTACCTCTCCATCTAAGCTTTCAAGAGATGAACCCATGTAGTATCTACATTCTAGTCAATGTTGAGAAGAAGAGTCACTCTCATTGTCTTGTAAACAAGGAGTTCTTTGAATATATGGTAGAGGGCATTGCTCTCTAGTTGCTCTAGTTGTACGAGGCTTATGTGTACTAGCCTTTGGTGGACCAAATATAAAGCCCCATTTATTCATAAAAGTATCCTCTTCCCTCAACTTTATCAGAGGAGGAGTGTTTTTTCCCTTGCCCTTTCTTATGCATCTATCTTCAAAGAACTAGAAGGTATTCCATAAGATGCACACTTTGTTTGAGGCTCTACTTAGGGAGGGGGATCAATAGGAATATATAAAGTAGGCCCCAACTACTTAGAAAAAGAGCCATTGGCAAGGCATAAACAAGGGAGAAGGTTGAGAAATTCAACCCAGATTGGGTAGGCTTGCAACAAGCTTTGATTCACATTAAATAAGGTGTCCCAAGGGATAATATGAAATCATGAATCGAGGGGTTTTTCCTAGAGTCTTAAAAACAATGAGGGTTAAGACAACATTAAAGGACCCTTTTCCCAAGTGATTTTCACAAAGGCTCTAGGAAAAGATTTGTTGAAGCGTCATCTTTATCAACTTGGCATTGGACTGAAGAGATACTTCACCTATCTAGACATTAAGCAAGTCAGAAAACCATTTGCTTAATGCTCCACCCTTGTGTTTTTACAATGGGTGATGTACTCGATTTTGCAAAGCCCCCTATATGAGGAGTAGTTGTTGTGGTGACCGCTCGAACACCCCCACAAGATGAGCATGGTACATTGAAGTGTCATAATTTGTGCCGTGTATTGAAATGTTATAATTCATGATGTGCATGGACCAAGGAGGCCTTGTATGATTTTCTTATATGCAGCTTAAAGTTACGCTTTTGTAAGATCCAAAAATTCTTTTGGTAACATCCAAATACCAAACATAAACATCCTTCTATTTTTAATCAAACCTTCTTAAAGGACACTTGTGAGCATGTCACTTGTCAATTCAAGAGTTTTGGAACCAATGAAAAGCAATTCAAGAAACATTAGACATGAGGCAATAAGTAGGAGGCCTTGTGCTATACTTTATATAATTTTAGAAAAAGAGGGAGAATAATTGAAAATTTGTAAGAAAAAGACACACCTCATGTGTCCACATTCCATGCCCACATCATTTATCGATACTCTTCAACATTGTCTATCACTAGGGTTGTATTAAGTTGCATAATGGTAGCACAAAGGATCATGAAGATCTATGTGTGAACTTGATTAGGATCCCGACATATACTTCGTGAGCAAGCTCTTGTGCTAAAGAGGTGGTGATGTTATTAGAAAGGTTGCAAAGTGTCATTGAGGACATTCACTAGGGAAAAAAAGATCGTCTCTTTATTGAGGCTAATTGAGTGATCTTATTACCCTCACTAGAGCTAACCACTAGATGGATCAAGGTAATGGAGATTGCTTAGATATCAAGTGTGGACAAGAGGTTATCAAAAAAATATATATATATCATAATATACTTTACTAGCCCTTCCGATGGATTCAAAAGAACTCACAAATAAGGACGCACTCACAAATAAAGACGTAGCTAAAACAAATACAACCCCCATTCCCACTACACTCAAGCAGAAATCTGCCTCTACTTCATCGCAAGAACAAAGTTTCTCATAAACAGTGGCCGCAACACCTGTCGCAGCAGGTAGCAACAAAACCCTCAAAATTTTAGTTGAGGTTACTAACAGATTTAGAGATAAAAATTACTAGAAGAGAACGACCTCCTTAAGCACAAGGAGACATGATAATACTTGACTACAAAATTCTAATCCCAGGCTCTTGATGAGAGGATAGCTACAGCCAATGCTAATCCTATTGCAACTTCTAAACACCCCCAAAAATTAAAACTAGCATCTTTTGCGCTTGAAAGTAGACTAGATCAAAACAGGTTGGCAATCTTAAGAAAGATAGCAAGAGTTAGTTATCTAATCCTCGCATGTAAGACTGTATGCCTGCAAATACTATGGAGCTGGCAGCAGATATTAGGACCACTGGTAAAGCTAGCCTCACCAGCTTTGCTTTCTCGTCCATGAACACTTTTGCTCTCTGGGTTTTTGTTCCCATGCCTTTGTCTCCTTCACCATTTGCCACAGCTTCTGCCTTCTCCATAGACCTGGGGTTCATAGATCCTGCCTTCTTTTCAAGGGAAGATTTCTCCTCCATCAAACAGGACAATTGCGTCTGTAGAGATGCAATGCTCTTTTGGCCTCTGTTGGCATTATTTTGCATCTCAGACAATGATGCTTTCATAGACTCTAACTGCTCTTCCAAGGCCCTGCTCCTTGAATTAGCACTCTCCAGCGTACTTTCCATACTAGCTCTACCCTCTTTCTCTGATTTAGCAGCAGCAATGTGGGAAGCAAGGAGGTCATCTTGCAGGGACATTATCTGCAATTCCAGTTCATTTTGCCTGCTTGCCTTGGCTGCCATCTGTGCTTCCAATAATGAAACCCTTCTAGAAGCTTCATTGAATTGCCCTTCAAACTTTGCTGCCACACAATACTCCTTCTCTGCTTGAAGAGCTGCTGCCCTTGCAGCAAGCAACTCAGACTCTACATTCTTAACCTGTGACTCCAGTTGAATTTTCATTTCTTTGTTCGCTTCCATTTCTGATTCTAGCACTGAGATCTGCTGAGAATATTCGCACAGTTGGACCTTACACTTTGCAATCTCATCATTCTTAGCACCCCGCACACCATCCAGTGTTGCCTTTGCCTCTTTATCTGCTTGAGTAGCTGCATCCTTTGCAACAGTTAGATCAGTCTTCAAAGAATCTATCTTGAATTCCATTTCAATCTGTGTCTCAGTGCTAGCTTCCAGTTGGGTGCCCAACATAGAAATTTTCCCTGCAGCCTCAACCAGCTGCTCTTCAAGCTTATTGGCCTCTGCATTCTTGGCATCCAACATGCTGCAAAAGGCTGCTTTAGCTTCTCTTTCTGCTTGCAGTGCTGCATGTTGGGCAATGAGATCATCCTGCAAGGCCTTCACTTGCATTTCAAACATATGCTGCATTCCAGCCATGGTTTCAAGCTGAGATTTAAGAACAGGAATGTGCTCAGATGTTTCAGCCAACTGCTTTTCAAGTGTCATTACTGCTTCAGTCTTTGCCTCGATGCTGCTCTTCAAGATTTCATGAGCTTTCTCTAGTGCCTCAAAAGCCACGTTCTGTGTAGCCAAATTATTCTCCAAACCATTATGAGAGTCTTTCAAATCTGCATGCAATTTCTTAACGCTAGCAATCTCCTCCTCTTTCTTCTTTTCTTCTAATAGCAGGTGCCTGACTTTGTTCTCCTGGACTGTGATGCAAGACATCAAATGAGTGTTTTTTGCAGACATCTTCTTGTTTTCCAGACGAAGCTGCTCTATCTCAGAGTTCAGTTTTCTTTGGACAATGGTTAGAGAAGTCCTCTCGGCTTCCAATTGCTCGGAAATTTGCTGGTACTTATCGCTCAGGACAGAAAGAGATCCTTCGAGCTGAACCTTCGTAGCAGACAAAGCTTCATTTTCAGCAGAAACCCTACTTTTCTCCATGGCCATGTGGGCTGCTTCCTCTTTGAGAGATGCATGATCACTGGAGAGCTTCTCTTTATCAATCTGAAGGCGCTCAACCTCGCACTTCAAAGAAAGAATGCCATCACAGGCAGCCTTCTTCTCTTCATTGAATTGCTCTTGAAGCTTTTGCTGCTTCGAGCTGAGTTCAGAAAGTGTCTTCTCGAGCTTATCCTTCTCGGACAGCATCTTCTGTTTCTCTTCGACCATGTCAATTCTGTCAAGCTCCAAACTAGCTGTTTGGTTTTTAAGAGATGCCCCCTGCTCGACAAGCTTAGCATTCAAAATGCGAAGCTTCTCCACTTGACTATTCAGGGAAGAAATGCTTTCTTCCGCAGTGGCCATGGCTTTTTTCTCTTCATCCAACTCCTCCTTCAGAATTTTCTGCTTTAAACTTAAATCAGAAAAGGCACATTGCATTTCAGTCTTCTCGGCGAGCATTGCCTTCTTTTCCGCAGTTAAGGAAGAAATGTTTTCTTGGGCTGCAGCCATGGCCTTATTCACTGCATGCAACTGCTCCATCAGAGCTTTCTGCTTCACATCAAGGTCAGAAAAAGCAGACTGTACCTTGTTTGTTTCAGCAAGCATTGCCTGCTTGCTCGCTGACAAGAAAGCAATGCTTTCTTGAGCTGCATCTGTTGCCTTCTGCTGGGATTGTAGCTGCTCGCCAAGCTCCTTCAGCTTTGATGTCAGGCATGAGATGGTACCATCCAACTTCTCTTTCTCTGCAAGCATTATTTCCTTCTCTGTGAGCAAGGTACTCTTCTCCATGCCAGATCGAGCAATCTCATCTTTCAGCAAAGCTATTTCCTTGGCAAGCTTCTCCCTGTCAAGATGCAGCTGTTCGGCATTACTTGCAACTCTGCGAAGGCATTTTTGAGCTTCTGCGACAGACTTTCGCTCCCTTGCAAGCTGCTCGCTTGTCTCCTGCTGCTTCTGGTTCACCCTGGAAAGTTCCTTGTGCAGATTCTCAGACTTCAAAGCTAGCATCCGTTTCTCTTTAGAGAGAGCACTCACCTCAGAAGCCATGCGGGAAGTCGTCTCTATCATAGAGTTCATTTCGAGCTCATGCTTGATTATCTCTTCTTCTATCTGCACTCTGAGAGAATCAGCGCTAGAGTTGCTGCCTTGCAAATGCTCTTCTACAGCTTTGATTTTAGCTAATGCCTCGGCAGAGATGCGAGCAGCTTCCTCTTTCAGAGAGGTCACTTCAGACTCATGCTTTCCCCTTTCTTTTTCCATCTGCACTCTCAAGACATCTGTGCTGTGGAAGCTGTCCTGCATTCGCTCTTCCATTGCTCTGCTCCTAGCATCTACTTCTTCCTTGTAGACGTTCTGCTGCTGAATCATCTCCTCTTTTGAAAGATGCAGCTCTTCAAGTTCACGGATCTTAGATTGAAGCTCATCCCTGGCATTTGATGCAGCCTCCTTCTCTAAAGTAAGAAGCTCAATAAGCTCTTTCTCCTTCTTGCACATTACAGTCAGTGCACTTTCTGTCTCTGCCTTCTTTGCTAGAATTTTCTGCTTCTCTGCAAGCAAGGCATCTCTATCAAATGCGAGGCGAGTTGCTTCATCTCTTAATTTAACCACCTCTTCATCAAGCTTCTTGTTGTTAAAACAGAGCTTTTCAATTTCACAGTTAGCAGAGAGCAGATGCTCTTCAAATGCAGCCAAAGCTTTTTTCTCCAGCACCAGTTTCTGATTCATCTCCGTCTGCATAATCATTAGTTCCTGGGATGTATTTTCCTCCCGTGCAAGAGAAGCAGAGAGGCGTGACTGCAGCTCATCCTTAGAAGCAATAAATTCCTTGTTCTCTGCCGTCAGGTGAGCGACTTCTTCATTGAGAGAAGACAAATCGAGCTCAAGCTTTTGTTTGTCTGCCCGCAGGCCAGACTCGAGCTGGAAGAGCTTCTCGCTGGTTTCAGACTGGGACGCCCTCAGGGTTGAGACTTCTTTGACAAGGGCGGCGTTGAGCTGCATTAGGTTGGACATTTTGGCTTTGACAGTGAGAGGCCTGTTGCGATTGGCTATGGGACCATTGACATTGAGCTCTGAGCAGCTGCGCTGCGTGTTGTCGCTTTGGCAACGAACAAGGCGAGGAGAGAGGGGCTCGCCCACTGAGGCATTCTCCTTCTCGGAGCGAGAAACGGTGTTGCGGCTCTTACTGCGGAAAGGCATGGCGAGAGGCGAGAAACAGAAAGCTGCACGAAGTGAGGAAGGAGCTCGGGGCTGGGCAGCTATGGCGTCTCGCTTCGAGCAGAGCAGCTAAAGGGGGTTCTGTGAAGGAGGAAGATTGGGGTGGGGGAATAGGGGCTCTGGGGGGCTATGGAGATGGGGAGGGGGGGGGGAACAGAAGTTTTGTGTGGGAGCAAGGGGGGGGGCGGCGGAACAGCTGTGGAGTGGAGCTGTCTGAAAGTGGGGAAGAAGAAGCGTTTTGAAGGGGAAGATCGCCCACGATGCGCATTCAAAATGGTGGAAACGGCTCTCACTCTCTCTCTCTCTCTCTCTGCTACCGAACGGCCCACGATCTCTTTACTGCCCACCGTCATCTTGTGTTTTTCGACAACCGGCGTATAAATCGATTTTGGCATTTTTCCCCCGCTTGAAAATTTCAAATCAAAATTTTGGCTCTGGAGTCTGAAATAGTTAGTTGCCCCCTGTAGCCCCTTTGTCCATTCCCATTTTTTAGCACTTTTTGTAAGTAGGCCATTTAAGATCCTCACGTGAACGTCCTCCGCTTTTTTAAGTTTTCCGTTTAATCATTCATAAACCCTACATGATCACGTAGTTGCTTTTTGATTGGCCTTCATCGTCACGTCCGTTTTTTAGCATTTTCGTCGTAAAATACTTGTAAAATTTTTAAAATGCCTATAAAAAATTACACTATAATACAAAAAAAAAACTTGCTATATTTCACCACTCCTATCAACTTCAGGTGCCCGTCAAAAATCAAGCCTCCTGTTGTTGGCACCCTTCATAAACCCGACATGATTTACCTACGCATATATTATTCCAGTGTAGAAAACATTTTCTCAACAAATCTAAAACTTGCCTCCTTGGGTTTACCCCGCCTCCACAAGAGTAGCACCGTAGCTTCCTCAAAGGGAGGTACAAGATTCGAATCTACCTACTCCCATAATGGAAAGTGATCGAAATGGGTTCACAAAAGGGAGGTATAGGATTTCAAATCTACCCACTCCCACAGTGAAAAAAAGTGACCGAAATAATTTTCCCAAAAGGGAGGTACATGATTTGAATCTACCCAGTTCCAGAGTGGTTAAGTGTTCCAGAGTGGTTAAGTGATTTCAGTACCCTCCTTCACACTATAAAAAGAAAACAAAGGCAAAGCTAAAAACAAATCATAAAGCTTACAGCCTTTAAATTTTGAAGGTAGCTTAAGTGTCTTTAATTTTGAAGACTTTTGGTTTTGCTTGCAAGACTACATTAGTACATTGTGCAGTTTTGGAGGTTTTGGGAAGTCAACCCCAATTTGTTACCATCTCTTGATTTGACTAGATTCACAACCCGTCTCCGACGGGCAAGAAGAATTTTACATTTTCAAGGAAGTATTTTCTATGTAGTTAAAGGCAAAAGTAATATGTGTAAAATCACTCTTTCCTTTCCTTTTAGAAGCTAGGCACATCGAGTTACACACAGACACGCATAAAGATGTATGTATGTATGTTCGTATGTATGTACATGTAAGTATGTGTACGTGTACATGTAATCCATTGAAACCATGCATGCTACAACTGGAAGATATGTGTATGTGTGTGTGCGCCTATGAACGCATGTGTGCATGTCACATACACACGTCTCGACCATACAAACCCAACAACAATCTGGGTTCTAAAAAGTAAAGATATTGCAAAGAGAATGTTTCAATAAAAATATAAATTAATCAAACAAAACACAAAAGCTACATAAAAAGGAAGTTTCTATATAAACCGTAAAACACTAGTGCTCTCTAATAGTTCGATAATTAGAGATGTTATTGCTTGTCCTCCCCAAAATGGAGGGTCTATAATTCAGCCAAAAATATTAAACAGATCTTGGAAAACGACTATATTATAGCAAACGTCTAAAAAATTTACCTTCAATATCTTGTCCATCACCATAAACGAATGAAAATGATCTCCTTGCCACATCCATCCTAAGCAATATACCCCTGATATCAAATATAACTCTCTCTCTCTATACACACACACACACACACACATATATATGGCTGTGTGTGTGTGTGTGCACGCTCAGTAGCTTGAGCCAAGCAACGAATAATATAATGGCACTATGTATAAAAGCAATCCAAAAGCAAACAAAGACTACACTTGCACATCTTTGGAAACATTCTCCATTCAAATGCTTACTTCATTGTACAAAGATATGCACAAATGTAGTCTCTAACATTTGCAAGAAGCTGCCATTTACATTTACATTCTTCGGCATGCCATTTGCAAAACCTCCTTGTAGACAACATTGGTTGTGAAGACTTCATTTGAACCTCTTGTGCCGCTTTCATATTCCACAATATGCTTTACACACACTTTCACTGCATCGGATAATCTAACATGTGACATAGCAATGTACAGTTGTCCATGTGTGAATACCTGTGTGGCCAAATAAAGTCCCAATACACTCAATGTTTGTTCTCGGGACTTATTTATTGACATACCAAAAGTTAACCTGACAGGAAATTACCTCCTTCTCATGTCAAAAGGCAATTGAAGCATAGTAGGCATAAATGTTATCCTGGGAATAAAGACTCTGTATCCAATGTTTGTACTTGTAATGATTTCTACTTCTATCACCTTTGAGTTAAATTGCTTGCATTTCAATCTGGTACCATTACAAAGTCCCTGGAGGGTCCAAATTGCGGAGCTGAATGATAGGGGCATTAATCTTTAGAAGTAAGCGGTGAGGAAGGTAACCACCACCTAAGTTCAAACTGTTCAAGTACTCAATTGGATACAACATTGCATCATTCTCGCAAGAAACAACAGAATTTGCACTGAGGTATTCTCTTTCAAGACCATGCAACGAACTCAAGGCTAGTTCATTGATCTCATCAACCTCTAAATTTCGTGGTGCAAGAATAGTACGGTCTTTGAAGAAGCATGCATAATCCTCAACTCTTTGAAGATCTTTGTATACCCATTCTACCAAACTCAAAACAAAGTTGCCATGGATCAACATTTGTGGTGGAATTACCACTATGGCTTCATTGTTTGGCTGACCTATAGTGTCATCCCCAATTTGTAATGACCATTTGACAAATTCATGTTCTATACCATTATAAGCACTCTATCTAACCCGCATGTTTTGGGTGAGCTTTAAAACACTCACATATCTCCAAATATGTGACCGGCATAACATTGCATCAATAATGTCCTCGCGCGATCCCTTTGGCACAACCGGTAAGATTTGCGTGAAGTCCCATTTGCGCAAAAAGCATCATATCAATGTAGACATTCCTATGCGAAAGGGTGGTCGTCCTCTAGGTCATCGCACTCAAGAGGCCCCAAGAGCTTTGTACACAAAGCAATGTCGTGCGCGCTTTGAAAATCCAAACCAGAAGCTCAACAAAAACACGAGGACTCAAGAAGCTCGACTTAAAAAGAGGGCTGAAGAGGATTGGGATGCAATGGGTGATGATGAAAGATCGTGCTTTGAAAGCAAGGATACTTACATTAGAGAGAAGGTCGAGAGTGCAATGCAAAAATACCTCGCGGGAAAGGATGTTCGCTTGAGTCGCATCAACAAGCGGATTGCTGAAGGCTATGAGAAACATGTGAGTATAGAATAATTGCTTTGGTTGGTAGTGCATTATATTCATGTGTGTTTGCATCATTTTGAGTAGTGTTTTCTTAATTTAGAGGCGCTTAATAGCGAAGGATAATGCAACGACATCCACACCCGCCGCCAATCCTTTAAATGATGGATCACATGAAGTACGTGACGAAGTAGTCACTCCGGTAATACTCTCCTGACAGAGGCTTAATGCTTTTTTCTCATTCTTTTTTACAACGTGGTAGATGTTCTTTTATTGTCATTAAATTTATATTGCTCATTCTCTTTTGTAGGAGAAGTTGGCGAGCTTTGATGATCAAGGGCCACTTTTAGCTCCTATGAAAGAGGATAACGCTCGTACGTTCTTGGAGGGAAGCCGAATCTTGTGCTCATTGCAAATCGGAGAGCCAATGGAAACTCCCCTTGCAACTCGTGTGCAAATGGCCAAAAAAGCGAAGGTGTGTTAAAAATAAATTCCTTTATGTAAACGTTGCTTTCATAAAGTGTAGAATGGATATGTATCAAATGTTTCTCTAATTTTGCATAGGTTGGCATATCCACAAGACTTGGGTCTCCTACTATTATTAGTGACTCCCCTCTATCTAGCACAAGTGCTCCCATTACCGTGGTCATTGTTGCGAATGGAAGCACAACTATAGATGCTAACTTAAGTCAACCTTTGAAATGTGATGATTTCATTAAGAGGTAAGGCTATTTAATAGAAGTCTTTTGTCTTTCATGTGTGAATCATTTTCTACTAGCATGTATGATCATAAGGCTATTTAATAGAAGTCTTTTGTCTTTCATGTGTGAATCATTTTCTACTAGCATGTATGATCATACGTCTTTTACACTATGTAGGTTTGAGAGTGGTCTTGCTATTCAGTTTGTGTCTCATGCATCGAATCAAGTTGTTGAGGTTGATGGTAGCCTTTTGGAGTCAATTGTGACTCAAAAAGCATCGACACGGACAATGAATTTGCGTCATATGTAAGTCTATTTTAAAAAAAAGGCTTGATCTTTTCCATATGCATATGTATATTGCACGGGTGTGACATCAATGAACCGCTTAATTTATAGGTGGTTTGAGAACACAATGCCAAGTCATGTCTTCGAAAAAGCTTGGTTTTGTGACAGTCTTTGGTATGCCTTTATGAAGGCATGTCGAAATGAAGAGGCAAAAAAGTTTGATAGTTACTTTGTGGAGAGGTAGATGTGGCAAAGTACTTGTTTATCTTCTTTCCAATTGTGGATGGGTAGGTCTACTAACTTAGTACCTTTGATGTTCAAACTATCTATTAGGATGCTTAATGGATTAATGTGTTCTTGTTGCTTCACATTCTATAGACATCATTGGCAACTTTTTGTGTTGTACAACAATATCCATAAAAGGCTAGTGCATTGTCCATGGGAGACTCATGGATTACTATATCTTGATCCACTCTCAAGGGTAGTGTCTCCAACTCATTTGTCATCTGTTTACAGGTACATATTGGCTACTTGTTTTGTTATCTTAGAACAAAAAAGACTTTTTTTAAAACCATCTACACCAACTATGCTTTTAGGGCTTTGCAAATCATGGCTTCATATTGCTCTAACAACTCATTGAGGGAGTTCATGGAGAGGCCAAGGAACTTGGATACCTTGGAGAAACCACATGTAATAATCCTGGCACCCTTGTGATCACTAACCATGAAAATTTGTATTGGTTCACTCATTCTTTGATTCTTTGGCAGGTGCCGCAACAGCCTAATGCTGTAGATTGTGGATTCTATGTCATGGCCTACATGAAACGGATGATTGAGGGGGCATACGGCAAACGATCGAAGAGCTATGTAAGATGCTTCTCTTGAGTCTTATCTCTAAGTTTCACAATTAAGGAGTTGTACTCATTCGATTTTATTTTCTCTTATGTGTGCAGTTGACTAGGACCTGGTTCAAACATGAGGCCGTGGAGCAGTTGAAGCTAGATTTGGCCGCATGGGTGAAGAAAAAGATCTTGGAGATACAATGAGTTTACCTTCTTTATGACGGCATAGTTTTGGCTTCACATGATACTCATTTTGTATTGTGGCAACGATATTGGGAATGATACTTTGCATTATTGCAAAGTTAGTTTGTATCGCAGCAAACTTATTGACAAACTTGGTTGTCTTATGACAAATATTTTGGCAATTATAATTTGCATTGTTTCTTATCTTCTCTTGTTTTTCATAACTATTCTATGTTGTGAATATGAAGTCTATTGTGATGTGAATGAGAAGTCCCTTATGCTAATTTTGTTCTACCAAACATTGTGTCACTTTGCATAATGTCCTGTCTAGTGCTTCATATGTATACCTATATATCATTGGAGCCTCGTCCCAAATGATTAACCTTGCAAGCTTCAACACCTCTGCCAATGGGCTATTAGCTTTGATTCCACATGTGCTAGAATGCATTTCAATATTTTCCTAAAAATGAAGTGCTTTTCCTCGGAGCTCCCACATCTACTACCTAACAATGTAAAAGCCATCTAATAATCCCAATGCCTCTTTGATTAAAAGGAGCTTGAGATTGTCATCTAGCCTATAAGGATCTAAGACTATATAAATATATCGAGGATTAATATTATCCCACCCATCAAAGCGAAGAACTTCCCATTTTGGGCTATAATGATATCCAAAGAAGTCCAATTGTGGCATCTCCTCAAAGAAGATCGTATCCAACAATTTGTTATTGTCATAGGCCAACTTTAAGACATTTAATGACATGTCTGCAAGCATGAAACATAATCAAGCTATATATTAATAACAATAATGATCTTTTTCACACTTAGAGATAGTAAGAAAGATTTAAAAATACTTATACAATCTACCACCAATGGTTACTAAACAATAACACAACCATATTTATTTTCGAAGGAGCTTATGCTTTGGGACACATTTGATAACCTCATCGAATACTTGTTGTGTGCTTGATCTCTACCACCATGGACATTATAGTCTATTTCATAACGATCAAGCCAAGGCTTTCTTGAATAATCATGAGCGCAATATTTTTATCTAATTTATCTGAATCTAATCGTATAGTAATTTGGAAAACATCGTTTCAATTAACAGCATAAACCGGCCAGACCAACTTGGAACATGGAAATAACGATGCTCAAACTCGGCAACCGTATTCACCCTTTCCTCATAGGAAAGAGTGCTTCTCATGTGCTAAAAAAAAATGCAAGTCACCTCTTCCATTTGTCAATCATACATACAATTATATAAGTAAGTAGAAGCATGAATACTATATACGTCGATGTGTGTCAAATATACTAATGCGAATACATTATGTGTGTACATGGATGTTTGGACCTATACATTTGGATGCTTAACCTTTGTGTGTGTATATGTGTGTTTAATTAAAGAAACATAAGTACACACCCTTTTTCTTGCTGTGTGAGAGTGTTCGAGAGTTTCCCTAACAAATCCACTATCCCTAGGTGTAAGTGCAACTTGGATTCTTATAAACCTACTATACAAAACATATGGCACAATGCACTCTACAAAGATAACACACATAAATCCTCCCAACGAACAAAAAAACTTAAGACATGCAAAAAAAACCCTACCTTTCTTTTACTCACACACACACACACAACAACAACAACAACCACCCACCCACACACACACACACACATGCCGTTTCAAAAAAAATTAATTTAATAAAATACATAAATATATATATGATTATGCACACACAAATAAAAAAACACACGCATAAGATAACTATAAATATATGAATTATATATATATATATAATTATTACACACACACACATATAAAAGATAAATATAATTACATAAATATAACATATATATATGTGTGTATATATACATATATATGTACATGTATGTATATATACATACATACAAATGTACATAAATACATATTGATATATACATAAATATATATCAACACATAAATGAATTATACACACACAAAAATTATTTTTCTTGCCAAAATTACACACTCACTCTCTCTCTCTCTCTCTCTCTCTCTCTCTCTCTCTCTCTCTCACACACACACACACACACACACACACACACACACACACATGTCGTTTTAAAAAAAATATTTTTAAAATTTATAAAATACATAAATATATATATGTGATTATTACACACACAAATATATATAAGATAATTATATATATATTTATATATATATATATTACACACACACACATATAAAAGATAAATATAATTACATAAATATAACATATATATATATGAGTGTATATATACAAATATATGTATATGTATGTATATATACATACATAAAAATGTACATAAATACATATATATACAAACATAAATATAATGCAAGATTTAGAGAAGAAGACAATGGACCTTTGCTAAGATGATGCATGAAAAGGATAATAATGTGTTTATTGATACACATGATGAACATTATCATCATGAGGAGAAGGAGGAGGAGGACATGGTTGACATAGAGTTGGTTTATATGTATACATATACACACAAATATATATCAACACATAAGTAGATTAGACACACACAAAAATTATATATGTATACATATAAACACACTCTATGTTTAAATATCACACACACATACACACTCTATGCCCTCAATTAGATGGGGTTTAGTTAGGAGTTTTTTGGCGTTTTACCCCTACTTGCCTACTCTCATGTGTATGTACACATGTGCACGTGAATGTGTGGGTGTGTGCATATTTCTCTCTCTCTCTCTCTCTCTCTCTCTCTCTCTCTCTCTCTCTCTCTCTCTCTCTCTCTCTCTCTCACACACACACACACACACACACACACACACACACACACAATTTCAAAAAACCCATACAGACCCACAAAATACTCTCTCTCTCTCTCTCTCTCTCTCTCTCTCTCTCTCCCCCACACACCCACACAGACGCACACACCACACAATTAGAAAACTTGAATAGCAATTCAAAAAACTGCAAGATTGGATTTTACAATTTGAAATTCCATCTTGTCATCTATTCTACATACGGTGTAATGAAGTTAGTGTAATGAAGCTTTCTCAAGTGTGCTTGCTCTAAACTAAGTTTCTCAGTTAATCCTTGCCCACCATAGGTTGTTTATGGGTTTACGTGGTGAGAGTCGCATTAGGTAACTTATTGCATTTTCTACATATGGTGCAATGAAGCCTTCTCAAGTGTGCTTACTATTTATAGACTCTTAAAAAGGATTTGATCGACCATTGTTAGCCTTTAAAAATTTCATAAGGTTTATGTAAGATGAGATTTAGTCATTAATTAAGCTTTGTGCTACTCTTGTTTACATCAAAGTTTTATTTTATCTATTGATGGTTTAATAGTATTTACATAAGGATGATTGTATGTTAATGATTTCAATGATGCTATACATCAATTATTTCAATGTAAGATTCTTTCATGATGCTACACATCGATTAATATAAGATAAAAGTTGTGATAAAGGTGAAGCCTTATATATCTTCTTCAACTAAAAATATGCAACAAATAATAATTATGATGAAAAGTTAAGATAAAGGTGAAGCCTTAGATAGACTTCTTCGACTCAAAATATGCAAGGGGATTTTATATGGCGAGCAATTTCTAGCGAGTGCTTTTTTGGAATCGAGCAAGCAAATTCCATAAAGATTTCCTCCAACTCTCTCTATCTCTCTCTCTTACCACGTGATTTTCTCGATTGCCTCACAAAGGTAACACAAAATAAGATATTGCACAATTGAACCCTCTACAATGAGGTTGCTAGAAAGATACCTAAAAATGGGGAAAAAAAATATTGCATTAATGACAAGTTCTCCAAAAGTCCCAAAATACTCTAGGATATGAAATGTCAAAATTTGGCATGTGAAATTCCATGCATTCAATGGTCTAAAAAATTAGGGTAGGTTCTCTTACGAGACAAGGCTTTGTAGAGCTCCAAGTCAAAAAGGATAGGTTGGTGGATGAACATATTCTCGTTCTAGCTCAAGCTAAGAACACGTAACTATATGAAGTACAAGTGCTTGCACACAAGATAATACTTCCTCTTAGATTCTCGATCTGCAAAATCTAACACGTACAACATGGTTCGTCTTTCACATGCACATCATATTTTCCAATGTGTGCATCATCCCTATGTGATTCGATCTTGAAAACTTCATGCGCTTGTGCTCTAACCTCTACACTTCTTCTACCACCCTAGCTTTCATTTTCAAAGCTAGCTTAAATGTTTTCTCGCTTTTTCTTATATCTAGGTGCGGTACCTAACTTTAATGCTATTTTGCATGGTTGAGCCACCTGCCTTCGTGCCCGTAGAGCAGACCCACATGTTGATTCTTTCTTATTTCCCGTGTCACAGAAGAGGACCTTGTAGCACCATCACTAGTAGGAGGGGTGGGCATGACACCTTCTGCAATTTTGCTCTCCACCTAATATCCACCTTCCCATAATGAATACACCTAATATCCACCATCGCTAGTAGGAGGGGTGGGCATGACATCTTCTGCATTTTTGCTCTCCACCTAATATCCACCTTCCCATAATGAATACACCTCCTCGTCTGTGAGGTTAGTTCCCATAGCAATGAGTCATACCTTGGGTGGCGGATTGGGCTTTGAATATATGTTTTTCTCCATAATATAGTAAAGAAGGATGTAATCTGGGCAAAACCACATCCACTGTTTTATAAGGCCATTAGGGTGCTTTATAAGGCCATTAGGGTGCTTTTGCGATACCCTTCAAATGATGGTGTGGACACACCCTTTGCAGATATGGTTATGTGTTGTCACACCTCTTACCATCATGAGGAATTCCCCTAAATGTGACCTTGCTGCCGATGCATGTCTTTTGGATTGTCCATATTGCTTCATTCACCTTGTGCTCAATCACACAAAACTTAGTGGCTTTCATTGTTCTTTAAGGAGTAGGTTATGCTCCTTAAAATTGATCTTCCATGGCCTCCCCGCATATTTGTGGTCTCATACGTGTGCATTATGCCTCGAACAATGCATTTCCTCATCATTTATATCGATACCGTAGTGGCGGGTCTCTTGTGACACACAATTTCTTTGCCACCAATCAGGGGGATAGGTGCCTTATACATGGGTGTTCCTTCAGTTGCCTAATTAACTGTTCGGACCACTTGGGGATCGGGATGGGCTTGCAAACATCTGTTCCGTTAGTTTCTCCAAGCTTTGTCCTCTCCCTATGTGCTTGCCTTGAGAGTGAGAGACGGGCTTAGTGCTTTACAAAATTGCATTTGCCATATCAATATTACATGCATCATAAAGAGAAATCTTGCGTCTAAACCCTTCCCCTGTAAGCCAACTCCCATGCTTGCTCTATTAAAACCCTAAAGATCTCTCTAGCTAATCACTATGCATAAACATACATAATCTAGGCATATACTCATCCACCCAACCACCCCCGAGCCCAAGGGTGCACACATCAACATAATGAAGAACCACATACCTAACCTTGGTGTCCCATACCACTAAGAAGCATGTCTTCAATCCAGCAGCACATAGCTCTAGCATGAAATGGCAAGAGAGTAGATACAATGCTCTACACAAGAGAGTAGATACAATGCTCTACAATGCTCTACACAAGAGAACATCCCTTGAGAGTGCCCCATGCCTCCTATTATATAGGAGAGCTCTCAAGTGACTCTTGACTCTCCATTTCCAAAGTGACTCTTGACCTTCCATTTCCAGAGTGACTCTTGGCCTTCCATTTCGAGCGTGACTCCATTTCCATGTGTGACCCTTGGTTTCCTAACCCTAACCTCAACCCAAGGTTAGGCCTAACCCTAGTTCCACTAGAGCATGTTCCCATGCTCCTATGCTCACATGCCTAGGCTGGGTTAGCCTCCTAGTATATGCACATGACTCTTGGCCTTCCATTTTCAGAGTGACTCTTAGCCTTCCATTTCCATGTGTGACCCTTGGTTGCCTAACCCTAATCTCAATCCAAGGTTAGGCCTAACCCTAGTCCCACTACAGCATGTTCCCATGCTCCCATGATCACATGCCTAGGGTGGGTTATCCTCCTAGTGTATGCACATGATGTGCACATAACATGCTCTCTCTGCTAGGTTTGTTCTTGGAGTATTTGGACCATCATTACGTCTCTCTATTGTTGTCATCACACTATCCCAAGTGTTATGTGCACCTCCCACCATCTCGACTAAGAGTCCATTGCTGGAACATTCCTATCCATGACATGACCATTGCACCACCATTTACATATTAATCGAGCCTCTACTAATGCAGCTTCACTAGTAGGAGCCATGCATCACTTCTCACACATTGCTTTGTGCTCACCTTGAGATGTGGTGCACACATACTTTGTTGTGTGGGCAACTGTGCCCTACTCCCAAATGAAATAGGCATGACCTCTTCCTATTTGTTTAGGACATTTTTTGTGCTCACCTTGAGATATGGTGCACACATATTTTGTTGTGTGGGCAACCATGCTTTGCTCCCAATGAAATAGGCATGACCTCTCCCTATTTGTTAGGACATTTTTTTTGCCACCATTAAACACATATTGAACTGTATTCTAGTTAGCCTATGCCTCGTGTGCCATGAAACCAAAGAAATCTGCCCTTTCATAACCATGGTTATCCATCACCTCATTGATACACTCCCAAAACAAACATCGAGGCTCCATATCCTCCTCTTTAATTTCACATGTCGCAATTATTAAAAGATCCTACATGTTGCATGAAAACTCAAGTCATTTACAATGTAACATAGCTGAAATCCTTTGACCACATTTATTACATTTGTAATATGCTACTGCTACCTTGGGTCGTACACATGACAAGCCATGGTCACCCAATCTAATGTTTGTCGGTGGGTGTGGTCAAATTATATCCATGCATGTCCAAGGTCCCAAGAGCCGGTCCGTCACATTCGATTCACCAAATCTAATCGAGAAGAGGGTCTAATTGTGGACATCTTAAAAACAAAGTGCTTCTCACCTGTGGACCCTTGACTTGGGAACCTGCTTCCATGGAAAAAGTCGTAAGTGTACTCTCATTTTTAGCTTCAATAGTTCATCCAACCCAAAGCTCTCGTTAGAAGGCCCTTGTCGGGTTGCAGTTACCGACCTTGAAAACCTAATTATAAAATTGTTTAGGTTACCTATCTAGATATTTCAAACTAATTTACAAAAACATAACTATCCTAATAAAATAAATTTAGCTCTCTTCCACTAACAATCCCATCTCCTCTTTAATGTTTACGAACTCTTGTTCCCCAATGAAATGTTAGGAACCACCTTCTTGCATAAGCATTGCCATCATGATTTATTTAGCTACACACATTTGTACCTTTCTTGCCTCAGCATGGTGCTCTACTCCTTACACCCTAGACACCATTTTCTTTGTCCTATCAGTTAGTCCCTTGGATGTGTCTGCCTGTACATTATGTTCATGGATACCAATGTGTATCATTAATCGGCTCATCGTCTCGTCGGATAGCATCACATAATAGATGCAGCAATTGTGTGAGGCGATGCACATTGAAAGCATTGAGTAGTAATGGAAAAGGAAATTTTTAGACACATTATTGCACTCCTCTCCACTGTACGGTGGCTTTAGCATGCCCTCACTAAAATGTGATGTATTTGAGACTGACTTTAGCATGCCCTCACTAAAATGTGATGTATTTGAGACCTTATGGTTTTTTAGTCATGGGCAAAGCTCATTCACCCACTTCAAACTACGTAGGCAATGGCTTTTCTGCACACTCCAAGGAAGGCAATGTTGGATGTTTGTGGCTTTGACCACCAGTAGGGATTATACTTATGCTCCATGGAGTCCATTCATGTACATGGTCCTATAGTTTGTGGGAACTCAAATGTAATATCACCATTATATTTCCTAGGAATCTCCATAACCTTGATAACCTCTTAATAACCTTGATAACCTCTTTGACATTTATCAATATCTTTGGTAATGTGTTTCCCTTCTTCATGCTACAAAGGTATTCCAAGATGCGCTTAACCTCTCCTCTTGCAACTATGGTTAAGGTTGATGCACCAGCTTTGTTGTTATCTTGTAAGGGGGCTGCATAAATCTATCACGTTTGATTGACTTGGAAGTGCTCTGGGTGGGCTATCTAAGATGGCTATTGGTTATGGGCTTGAGAGTAATGAAGCATCAATTATTGTAGAGTAATTGCATGATGATGAAAGAGAGCCTTTAAGTACATAGAACTACTCCCCTTGATGATTAGAGGCAAGCTCTAGTGGGACTCGCAACTCTTGGGACCCAATACTTATTGTTGCTTGCAATCCAGAGAATGACATGGGTGTTACTTATTCTTGTGAGAACTTCGCACCTATGATAACTCGACCATTGGTGAAACATAGATTCTTCTTAGAAGACAAGAAGGAGATTATGCATCTCATTTTTGTAAATAGGAGTAAAAAGAAGTACACAACAACTAAAAAGAATGTCATAACACAACAACCAAAAAGAATGTCACAAGAGATACAAAGTACACAGGGTGATTAACTCCTTTAAATAATGTGGCAAATTTTTATTGATCGTTTTAATACGATTTATTTTTTATCATAATATTATTTTTTAGAAAATAAAAATTTATTGATATATATAGACACACATATATTCACACACACACACACACACACCACACACACATATACATATGCACACACACAAAGATCATATTCACACACATATACATGTATATATGTATTTGGACCATTTATATATATATATATATATATATATATATATATATATAATATCCACAGACACATACATGTGTATTTGGACCATATACACACACACACACACACACACATATATATATGCACACACATACATGTATATATATGTGTATTTAGATCATATATATATGTATATGTATATGTATATTATGTATATATATATACATGTACTTGGACCATATATATATATATATATGTATATATATATATGTATATATATATATATATACATACATACATACATGTATACATATATATGTGTGTTTGTGTGTGTGTGAGGTATGCGTGTGGCGCTACCACGTGTATTGCCACAATGCATGCAATACATGTGGCACTTGCCAATGTGGTAGCACTTGAGCCCCTATCTCAATGGCTCTCTCTCTCTATCCCCACCCTCTCGCATGCTCTCCCCTAACCCCCCTCGCAAGACAACTCTCAACTCCTCCTCGCATACTCTCCCCACCCTCTCGCATACTCGATCTCACCCTTCTTCACTCTCTCACACCCTCTCCTATACTCTCTCTTTTTCTCTCACATCTTCTCCCGTACTCTCTCTTTTTCTCACACCCTCTCTCTCTCTCTCTCTCTCTCTCTCTCTCTCTCTCTCTCTCTCTCTCTCTCTCTCTCTCTCTCTCTCTCTCTCTCTCACACACACACACACACACACACACACACACACACACACACGCACACACATCTAGCCACCCTGCATATCTCTCTCATCTCTCCCTTTGACACACCATCTAACTACAATATGCCTATTCGCACTCGATTACAATATAAGGGCTTCACTGACATGCTAGATGAGATCCCACTATCTTAGGATGTGGTCATGTTGGAAACTGCCACATCAAGCGACATGACCAATGCATTGGCATTATTTCTAGTCAAGCATGCTCCAAGAACGCCCGATAATAATCGTGTTGCTAGTAGTGCCACGATTGTAGAAGAAGAGGAGTTTGTATATAGGAGAATTTTGGCCTAGTGATTGATCAGCACATCTCCACTAATTGGATGGAGGATCACGTAGTCAATGATTAACATCACCTTCCCAAAGTACCACTATGTCACCTATCCACACGAATGAGGATTGTATCAAAGGGTTGATAACAGGCATAGAAGAGAGCACTTACCCGATGACAATGGTGGCTTTCATTGTCTCAGAGAGTTTCACAAGTAAAGAGCCCATTCCATTTGATCATCACATTTTGATATGCTACTAGAGCAGACGGAGGGAAGAAAACACATGGCCAGGATGATGTTTGTTGTCTGTGTTGGTAACCATCGTCTCAGAGCTTGGCAAGAATGGGCAAGAACCACACGATCTAATAGAGACATGGTTCCAAAGGTGAATTGTAGGGTGGTTCGATTCCTACAACAAGAGGAGGAGGCAGAGTTCCTAATGGTTCTCCACATGAGAAATAAGTAAGTGGACTTTAATCTTGTTATTCATGTGTTAAAAATGAACAAAGAACTTATATGTGATCATTATACTATTTTTTTTCTTATGCATGCAATCTTATAAGGGTCACTAGCATTCATGTGCCAAACACAATGACACATGCCATATTCATGATGTAGTGTGGGGCTAGCCGATCCACATTCGTAGTTAAAGTTTAGCAAAACGAGAATCATGCATGGGCAGAGAAAGCTCTAACACTTCGGGGACCTAATAGATCTAAATGGCTAAATATTTCCATGGAACTCCTCTCTCAACTAGTTTTCAAGGTATGTGCTTGCCTCAAAAACACCCTACAACGTAGTATTTTGATTTACATAAATGTTGTTTCTAAAATAGAAATGTATTATAGTCCGATTTTGATATTCTAAAAGAAGATTAGTGGCTTGCTTGAGCGAGGTAGTAGAGAGTAGAACCAAAATGGAGACATGTTCAAAAAGAATTACAAAGATGCTCTCAAGGAGACGAAGGTGCTATTTTACGAAGAGAGGACATGAGCTGGTGCAAATAGCCAACCCTGACTATGGTAAAGAATTCTTCAAGAAGGTGATCTCTTACTAGGGTTGGGGTGACAAGGTTAGTCGATTCACTACTCCGAAGCCGGTAGAAATCACTCGTGCGCATGTTCCAAATGAAGAGTAAGACCACACATTTTCTCTCCATGCATTAATCTTTTTTTATATGTAACAAGACATGTAAAGTTTGTTCACAATGCAAGAAATATAGGCTTGAGGATATATTGGCGGCGGGGGTGAAGAGTTTCAAATGAGAGACATCCAAATTCCCTTTTTAGATAGAGCATTCTTCACATGGATATATCACCATATGTATTGGCTCCAATTGACAGAGTACACGCTCTACAACTATATTCCAAGTTAGAGGTGAACTCACCCACCCATAGTAAGCATGCGTGAGAGAGCGACACGTGACTCTAGGGTAGGTATCATGGATGCTCTGAAGGCTTTTAGGAAGATGCACTTTGAGAAGGCATTCCTTACGTGGAAAGGGCGAATGCAAGCCACCCTTGATCTTGAACACCAACCACACTTGACGTGCACGACACGACAACTACTATACAGGTGCGTAGCAGCATACAGTGATGTTGTGTGCCTCATTTTATTGTTAGTTTCTCTTAATGAAATAGTATTGTTACTAGGTGGTGAGAAATGATGTATGTCATTGGGTATGTATCCCTGAGCACCCATCACTAATGCATGGGTGCAGTCCAAGAGACGAGACGGGCTTGTACCCTCTGAAGATTGGATGGATGAGTTACGAGGCAAGGAGACATGGACATCTTGCCCATGGTGGCAGACTACCCCGAGGGAGAGTTTCCTAAGCGAAGTTGAGGAGTTACGAGGCAAGGAGACATGGACATCTTGCCCATGGTGGCAGACTACCCCGAGGGAGAGTTTCCTAAGCGAAGTTGAGGAGTTACGAGGCAAGGAGACATGGACATCTTGCCCATGGTGGCAGACTACCCCGAGGGAGAGTTTCCTAAGCGAAGTTGAGGAGTTACGAGGCAAGGAGACATGGACATCTTGCCCATGGTGGCAGACTACCCCGAGGGAGAGTTTCCTAAGCGAAGTTGAGGAGTTTCAGAGTAAGTAACATTGTATATGGTAGCATTTTTGTATGATTTTTGAAGTTCATATTGGGAGTTTATATAGTTGCTATATAGGTTGGATGCAGGAGCAAAGAAGGGCAAGAAACCGACCATTGTGTGCAACAACCCAAGGAGAAGGGCAAGAAGCCGACCATTGTGCAACCCAAGAAGAAGGGCAAGAAGGCTCTCCCATAAACAGATGCGTCTCCATCATCCGTAGCCATGATAGAAACACCCAAAAATAGGACACAACCAAAGTGGGAAGGGGAAAATGATGATGAGGAGAGTTGATGCTCAGGAGCACAATGATGACGACCATGATGAGAGTGTTGATCGGTGAGAGTCCCATGTAGTGGGTGATAAAGAGATGATTGCAAAAGGTGAGAGTGAAGAGCAAGGGGCATAGAGTCCAAAGGAAGACTACATAGACCTATTGGGATTTAGTAAATAAGTGTACTCAACATCTTTTTGTTTTAGCACGAGTTCATTATTTAAACATTGGGAATAACATTTTGTGCTTCTCCTTGTTATAATGTAGACTTCAATTCAAAAGTGGTGGACCCCCTCCACTTGGGAGTGAACTCCAGCATTGATCATCTCACACTATTAGGAAAGAGAAAACAAAGGTATGATCTCTCTGCTGTGCCAGCTTCAACTCCCATTTGCTGAGGTTAGATAGTGCAAAAAGCTTATATGTTGTGTGGTGTTCCAGGAATCTCGCACTGTTGCAATGATTCATTGGATGGGGACCATATATACCTATGATAGCATTGGAGGCCTACCCTTGGTGTGGATAGATTGTTCTACAAATCTTGCTCTCTCCAAGTTGGAGGATATAGTTCCCTGATGGAATGTGTTTAGGGAGGTGCTTGTGGAATTTTCCTTTGTACTTTATAGGAGAGTTTCTACATGTTGACGGCACTATGGTGTGCACTTTATGTACAGAGCACTTGGGGATTGCACCGCGAGAGGCAAAAAGTTACAATTTAACTTTGCGTTTGTTCATGCATCTCCCCCAATACATGTATCTCAGACATTGTTAATAGGAGACCTCCATCCAAGTATTGGCCTCCCAAGGTTAGTAACTTTTTGATATCTCTGTAGACTAGTTTTGCAAAGTTTTGGATGGCTGCCTTAGTAGTTTGTAGATCGATTCTAGAAAGTTTTTTGCTCTTTTCAGGCTCTATAAAGCTTATGGAGCACCTCTCTATCCACTTCTATAAATCTGTTTGGCTTATAAAAAGAAAAATATGCACCATCAAGGAAATATCCTAACCGATGATTGTTTAAGCTTGAATGATTAGGTGAAGCTCGACTGCGTGTGCAGTCTATGGATTGTTCGATGAAAATCTGAGTTGTAAGCAATGGTTCAATGAGAAGCACAAAGACAAAGAAATTGAATTCAGGGGCATGGTTCTCATGTACATCATAAAAAACAAAAAGTGAAAGCTAAAGTATAAGGAATGGGACAATTCCTAGTGTGCGAACTCACACCTCAAGGATCTGCACGCATCGAAACACTTGATGGTGTGGAGATGAAAGGATTCTTTAATGGTAGTAAAATTAGATGCTACTATGGCCCTTTAAATTTAAATGCTTATTAGAAGGCCATTCACCAAAAGAAAGAGGGAAAAATAAAAGAGGCTACAATGAAATGAGAGGCCCAGTGTGAAACTAAGGCTAGGCATGACAAATTGCACAACTGCCATGTCTTCATTAAAAGAGGCTACAATGAAACGAGAGGCCTAGTGTGTGAAGCTAAGGCCGAGCATGACAAATTGTGCACCCGCCATGTCTCCATTAACATGGCCCAAGTCATTGACCTAGAAGAGGAGCACTACTGGGAGGTGAAGCCTGCCAGGGCAGCATGACCATAGAAAAGGGTCTAGAACAGAAGCTAACGCTTGTCGACATGGGTGTTATAGCCATAACCTAATGTTCCATGAGACTTAGTACATGCTATGTCATTGTTGTTGACACCCACAAAATCACGAGTTGAAGGAGTAAACGCGTTAAAAACCACATGCATAGGTTAAAAACCACATGCATTGGTTTGCTCCATCATCACTGCCATGTTCCACATTGGGAATAACGCCTTGGAAGGGAAGTTTTATCATGTTTGCAAGTACTATGCGTGAAGAAATGCTTCTTAGCCGGCGTTTGCTTCACGGCGGCCATGGGAGAGAGAGAAGATGTATGGGGTGGTCGCTGTCGCCAAGGGGAGGGGGTGACAGTAGAGAGAGAGAGAGGAGAGGGTGAGAATGGCGACTCTTTCGTTGATGCACCAAGGCCACAAGGGGAGGGCACAAGGTTAACGGGCTCCTCCATGGTCTGCGTGGCCCATGGTTGCCGTGTGGAGCAAGAGAAGGCGGGGGGGATTGCTATCGCCTCATAGCCGAATGGCAAAGAGATGGAGAAGGCTGTGTAGTTTCTGTCGAGAGGGAGCGATGGAGACAAGAGGAAAGAGACCACCGTGTGCAGCAAACTGGGAGAGGAATGATGGGGAGGAGAGGGGAGATAGGTCCCTAAGGTGTTGGTGGGGGTCCTCCCCTTTGCCCCACGTGGCTACGAGCCTCGGGACTATTTGACACCCTCTTTTTCAAAGAGGATCAATGGCGGACATTGTCGCTCAAAAATCGAGGATCGGGTGGGCCGTCGGATTTTGTGATCCATGTGTAATCCATGTGTGAACCCTGTGTGATCCCATCTTGTGATCCATGTGTGAACTAGGGGCGACGGGGGGCAGGATGCGCTTTTGTCAGCATTAAAGAGGGTGCGGACTTTAAAGCAAGGCATCTTTTTTGAATTAAAGCTCCTTTATCACCCCCTTTGGATCATTTATCCCCATCTGGCATTTGTCTCCCTTTAGTCTCCCTTTAGTGGTGAGGCCTATTTCTGAGTATAATGTGACCTATTAGCAATGTCATCCCGGTGTGAACCTTGTGTGATCTTGATGTGAACGGGTCGGCTTCTGGTTTAAACGGTGATGGGATTTTTTTAGTAAACTAGTGCAAGGTTAAAGTTATCAACTATTCAAGGAGTGTGTTATGGCATCTTTCTTTGCAAGCAGTGATCTTGACAGACCGGTGTGGTCATTTGAGTATTGGCTATGGTGTGAATCAAGTGAGTATGATTCTGACTTCTCTACATCCAATGATAGTATTATTGACAGTGAGCTCTCTATATCCAAGGACAATATTGTTGAAACAATGTCCAATGAAGGCCGTTCATGTGAAGCCCCAAGACCACCTCTCGACTTGGAGATCAACTCAAGTATTTTTTTCCCGTTTGATCCACATTGGTATGTTTCTCAACGATTTTACTCCTTCAACAAAGCAAGTTACAACTTAATGAAGGGAGCTCTTGAAAATAATGATTCCACGAGATTAGAGGAGATAAAGGCATGTGACAGCACAGGTTCTTTGGATCTCAAGTGATGGAGAAAACTACGGGACAATTTGCGGCTACAAAAGAATGAAGATGGGTGCTCTAACCTATGCTTGGTCTCTTCACCACATTTAAAAATATCCCATATAAATGAGTGGGCCACAATTGTTAGAGAATGTCACATGGCAAAAGATGGAGTATCCCACCGTGATATTCATGACACTTTGTGCATGCTCAAGAGCACATGGTGCATGGATATAAGAAGGCAAGGCATCCCAATACAGTTTGCAAAAGATCTACATAGTTGTAGTTGTTCGCATAGTGAAGATTCCAAAAGAGCGCTTAGAACAAATGGTATTAACAGGTTGAACACAAATCTAGCAAAGTAGGAATACGTGAACATCACAGTTTCTAATTTGGGTCAAGCACTAGATGACATTGTCATTAAGCACAAAGTACGGCTAGTGTTTGTTCGCTCCAAAAATAGTTCATGTGGAAAGAAAAAGTAATTGACTATGCATGTCATAGAGGCAGGGAACCTCGAAGGCAAGGAAGCAAGAGAAGGCTAAGAAAATCAAAAAGGTGTGGATGTCCTTTTCGTGTTGCAGTTTTTGTGTTGCAGTACGTATTGACCATGTCTCTGATATTGCTTCCATAACTTTGTATCCCTATCATCAAGGACATGTGCGAGGCTCACGAGAAGACTTGTATCATCTACCTGTGCATCAAAATGTTCTCCAATGTTGTACAGAGGACTTGTTTGATGTGGGAATTCCGCGTCATGTGGCAAAAATGTCCTTGTCAAAGGAGAAGTTGCATTATGATAATGCCTCTAATGTGGATAAGGTAATCTACAAGTTTTTTATGATACCACGAAGTGTCGATGATGTCCTTCCAAATAAGACGGCAAGGTACAAAGCATACTAGCACATACCTCTCACTGAATTGACAATAATGTGATGAACAAACGATGGCATTTATTGTCTTTTGTAGGGAGGCTATCTGGAGATGATTGGGTTGCAATGTGGAAAGAGGTACAGCTATTGCAAAAACAAGGCAAGGTATGAAATTTAGTTGGCCATGTGTGTAAGGTGCAACAAGATTTTCTTGGCATTGCAGGTGTGTTATTGTCAACCCTACAATCCTTCTGCGGAGGTTGCTCAAAAAAGACCGTTCATTGTAATAATTCAAGATGAGTGGATGCTGCACATGGCAATGCGTTTTTCTTTGAACAACTCATGGGCAATTGATAGTACATTTAAAACAAACATTTTTGGGTTACCATTGTATGCTGCAGTATTGCCCAATCAAAATAATGGAATTGGCATACCTATTTGGTTTATGTTATGCACAAATGATCCAGGGTCTGAACAAGAAGCAATTGCTCTCCAAGTTACTCTCAAGACAGTGCTATCTAGAATGAGAGATATTTGTCCAGCTGGCTTGGTAATTGACAAGTCACACATGGAGCTTGAGGCTTTCAACAAAGTGGTGCAAGAAGATCCTTATTGTTGGATAGAGAATGGCTTAGGTGGCCAACAACAAGTGGCATGCCATGTCCTTCTCTGCTGGTTCCATGCAAAGAAAGCATGGGTAGAGAACTTACTCCCAAAGGTATTCGTTGACTTCCAATGTAATGCTTCTCATTGGTTACCATACGCTTCATTAATGTTTGGTAATGTATTCTGCAGGTTCCCAAGGAGTCCCAAGACCATCTCTACTCCTCAATGTGTACCCTTTTGAATAGCTCTACGGAAGCTGCATTTGAGGTTAACTACGAAATTCTCTTGCAAAATTATGAGTCAAACACAAATGTGCAGAGATATGTTACAAATGGT